>NC_132892.1:27707840-28017840 GCF_030463535.1 Salminus brasiliensis
TAGAACAGGCTTCTGTGACAGAAGCCCACTTTGCACATCTCTTAAAGGCTCAGGTAAAAACCTTTCAGGTAGCGCATTGTGTGGGGTCTCTGCCTCTCTTTTCTTCCTCGACTCGGTTCTAGAAGATGCTGCTGGCATGAGTATGTTAGTCTTGTTAACCACAAAACCTCTCTCTCTCTCTCTCTCTCTCTCTGACTTCTCTTCTCTCTCTCTCTCTCTCTGACTCTCTCTTTCTCTCTCTCTCTCTCTCTCTCTCTCTCTCTCTCTCTCTCCTCTCTCTCTCTCTCTCTCTGACTCTCTCTTTCTCTCTCTCTCTCTCTCTCTCTCTCTCTGACTCTCTCTCTCTCTCTCTCTCTCTCTCTCTCCTCCTCTCTCCGCAAGTTTTCTCTTGGTCACTCTTACTCCCTCACATCCTCATGCTCCTTCTCTTTCTCTCACTTCCTCACCCCCCTCTCACTCTCTTTCACACATTCATTCACTCACACTCACACACTCATTATCTCTCACCCTTTCTCTCTCCTACATAGGCACTTGTGCTCTCTCTCACTCATTCTCTCACCCCTCTTTCACTCACTCGCATACTCATGCTCCCTCTCTCTCCCTCTAACTCACACCCCCTAACCCCTCTCTCTCTCTCTCTCTCTCTCTCTCTCTCTCTCTCTCTCTCTCTCTCTCTCTCTCACTCATTCATTCACTCATCCACTTACTATCTTTATCTCTCTCTCTCTCATGTTCTTTCACTCACTTGGTCACTCAGGCTCTCTCGCTCTCTCACTCGCTCATTCACTGTCTTTCTCTTTTTTCGCTCACGTTCTCTCTCTCACTTGCTCACTTTCTCTCTCACTCACTCACTCATTCACATACTCTTGTGATCACGTTTTCTTGCTCTCTCTCACAGACTCACAGTCTCGTGCGTGCTACTTCACGCACTCTCTCTCTCTCTCTCTCTCGCTCTAATTCAGTGACAGTGGCAGGTATCTTCCTCATCTGTGTGATTGATCAAATGGCTTCTGATTGGCCGTGCTCTCAGGGACAGTCAGTCATATCTGTGTGTGTGGTGTGATCGGCAGGCCGATGTGTGTGTGTGTGTTCTGGTGGTGTGATGGTGAGGTTATGAAGGGGGTGATGGAGAAAGTGAGAGGTTGACATAGAGACTCTCTGAGCTCTCTGCCTCAGGCTGTTTCTAACACTGGGATGGTCTTAGTATTAGTGTGTGTGTGTGTGTGTTTATGCACATATTTGAATATTTGTGTGGAGTGCAGGTGTGTGTGTGTGTGTGTATTGCAGGTTGTGTGTGTGGTTGTGTTGGGTGTGACTGAAGGGAATTTGCAGCTTGTCACTCAAAGCTAATGGACTGGAATAGACTGGAAAGGCCTTCAGATAGGCATGACTCTCTCTCGCTCGTTTCTCTCTCTCTCTCTATCTGGGCAAATTCATCTCCTCTTGTTCACACACTCTACAGTAATAAATAAACACAAAAATACCCAACACACACACACACACACACACACACACACACACTACCACACCAGTTCCATTATAAATAGTACACACACTCCACATGCTCAGACAATCCCCAAACAGAGTTGGCTCCCGGAAGCACTTCAGAACAGATAAAGATAAACCTGTCTCTCACACAAGAGTGTATATACACACACACACACACACACACACACACACACACAGCCCAAAAGCTGATGAAACTGACTGCAATGTATGGTTATAGCAGTAACTTAACATCTTCTATTGCTTTCATTTACTCTGTCTCCAGATCCGTGTTATGACAGCAATCATATGTTCATATTTACACACACACTAGCTGGACAAAAATATTGGGACACCTGCTCATTCATTGTTTCTTCCTAATTCAAGGGTATTAAAATGGTTTGTCCTGCTTTTGTTGGAGTAACTGTCTCTACTGTCCAGTAGAAGAAGGCTCTCTACTAGATTTTGGAGGAGCATTGCTGTGAGGATTTGATTGGACGAGAAAATGTCTTCTGTGCAAACAAGAGGCAGCCCTTGCTCCCCACATCTTCCCTTAAGGCCCGAGACATACTCAATGCAAATACACAAGAGCATGCCATGGGCACAAGACCACTTGGCTGATGCTGTAGCACCCCTTGCAGTGAGACGCTAAGGATGCAGCCAAGAACGATGTCGTTTGGTGAAAGTGGGGTTCTGTCACATGAATCTTGAGACTTGCCCTGATGGGGTTTTTTTTGGGCTGAACTTACTAGGACAGCCTGATCTGACCATGTTGGTCAGTTGTTCCAGTTGTTCCTCATCTGCATCTACAGCCTTCCTCCTGAAGGCCTCAGAGAGCTCTTTGGATCTGGTTAGGGGGATTCCACTGAATTTAACATCAGTCAAGAGCAGACTAAACTAAATGAGACAGGCTAATCCAGAATCCTCTCTAACCATGCTCTAATCTGCTCACGAGCTACACCTACTTCTAGTTTACGACATTTTTAGTGGTAACACGTGTTTTCATGGGGTGTCCTCATTTTTTCACAGCTACATATTTACTGTATATACTGTATAATAATTGTGTCTCTCTCTCTCTCTCTCTCTTGCTCTCTTTCGCAGACTCTGTTAGAAACCACTACCAATTTGCTAAACTCAGACCTGCACTGGTCTCTGGCGCACCTGCGAAAAGCCGTCAGCAGGGGGCTCCACCCCAGGCAGGACCACTGCAACATCTGCCTGCAACAGTACAAAAGACGACAGGAGAGCGAGGAGGAGGTCATCATCTTCAGGTATACACACACACACTCACCCAGTGAGGTTAGATATATATCTGTCTGAATCTCTGAAACAGTTTACAGCCATATCAGCTAATGTTGTCTCTCAGCATCTCCACCCCGCTGAATATGACCTATAGGATAGTGAAATCTGATTGGCTGAGTCACGTTTGATGTCATTTAAAGCCTTCAAACCAGTAGTCTCCAACCGTTCTCCTGTAGAGCAACCTTTCTGCAAGTTTCAGCTTCAAAAGTCCTGAATGGGCTGAATTGGGTATTGTTAGGTTTGGGTTGGAGCTGAATTCTGCATGAAGGTACCTCCTCAGTGGTCCAAAACCTTCCTCCTAAAGAGCAACCTTCATGCAGGTTTCCTGGAGATCTGCCTTTTAAGATTTCAACTTTAGTCCTTGATTGTCTGAATGGGTTCTGTTAGATTCAGGTGCTCTCCAGTGGTCTCCAACCCACCTAGAGCTCCACCTGCATGGTCCCCAGGTTTCAGCTCCAGAAGTCCTTGATTGGCTGAATTGGGTCTGCATCGGGGAGGTTTCAACTATTTGAAGGTAGCTCTCCAGCGGTCGCCAACCTTCCTCCTGGATAGCTCCTTCCTGCAGGTTTCAAATCTAACGCACCCCATTCTGCCAATCAAGGACTTCCAAAGCCAGTAATTAGTTGGATCAGGTAGGGTAGATGATCCGAAGTCTGTAAGAAGATGGATGGGTTGAAGAACACTGATTTAAACACTTGACGTAAACACATGAGCTCACACATTCAGTCCAATTTTCTAATGAAAAAAAACGTTGGGCTGTTCATGAATTCATCCTGGACCATTATGTTGCTTGGCAACCAAATCATCCTGGTTATTTGTGTGTGTGTGTGTGTGTGTGTGTGTGTGTGTGTGTGTGTGTGTGTGTGTGTGTTTGTTTCTCCAGCTGTGGTCACCTGTACCACTGCCAGTGTCTGCAGCGAAAGGAGCAGGGGGTTATTATGAAAGAGCCGGGCCTTGTGGGAGTTCATTCGTGGAGCTGTTATAAATGCACATCCAGCCAAGGTGCCCGGCCAGGGGACCGGGTCACTGCTGAGGGCAGAAGAGCCAGATCCACCTCTCTAGCACAGGTCAGCCCACCTTTCTGACCTCACCCAGTTATCCTTCATTCATACAGATGATGTGAGCTGGGTGATATGGACAGAAGTTCTGTGTCCCAATGTACAACACTGTGTAGAACATGACTGTTAAAAGCAGGGAGTGTGTTTTACCTGCAGATTATTATCATTATTATTATTGTTATTATTATTATTATGATTATACCATTAGAATAAACTCAAATAATACACCATTTCAAAGTAGCTGGTAGTCAAATGATTAAGGAGGTTATGTGGCATTCATTGAAACCATGCAGTGTGCCAAACTCAAATAGACATATGGGGTTCCAAGTAAACTTGGCTCAGCTTTAGCAGTAAGTTTAGCCATCTGAGAAAACAGTTACTGCCTATACATTCTCACAGTCTCTGGGTCGGTCACCTTAAGTAAAATAACTTTCCTCTAAGTCTAAATATATATATATATATATATTTATTTATTAGGGCTGGGCGATATGGTAAAAATAAGTATTTAAATATTACAATATTTAAAGACTTTTTTCACAATACACAAAATGTATCACAATACGTGTAATCACAGACTAAAAACATCAGTAGCGACAGATTCTTTTAAACTACTATTCAGATCCCGAACTGAACAGTGTTTTTATTCAACATCTGCTGCTCTTTATCTAATTAAACAGTCTAATTACACTGTCTGTAATGAAACCTGCAGCTGATCAGTGTTTATTAAGCACGAACAGTCTCCTCCATATGCTTAAAAAAGTGTATTATCACCATAACACAATTTATCACAATATGATAAAATATCGTAATATTGCCCAGCTCTCTCATATTTATACCCTATACATTTTCCTGTATCTTAAACATTGTGTTAAACGCTACTCTACTCTATTATTGATTTACGTACGTAAATATTAAGACATCATGTCATTTATAATTTTACATTTCATTTTAATCTGTAAATGAGGTTTTGATTGATTCTGTAATGTGGGTTTAAGATGTTAGGACCGCTGATACAGGTCAGCTGATACTGTGTGAAACATACAGACCTAAATCAGTGGTTGTATGAAAACATCTCAGCTCTGCAGTGAGATGCAGTACATTCAGCCCCTTCACTGCTACAAAACTCGCTAAAATAAGCTAGTGTTTTTCTGCACAGCTCACATTTTGTCCCGATGGGCGATAAAGGGGGATGCCGTTTGCGGGGTTGAGACCACCGCAGGGCTATAATTGAGCCTGTCCATCCTCATCCCTCTCCTCTTCCGTTCAGCACTCGTTTTTTCCCCTTGTTCTGTCAGTCCAGCTGTGTGTCAGAGCCCTCACCTGCCATCCCTTGTTTTTGTTTCAGACCAAAGTGACGTCCACGCATCGGGGGAGCGCCGCCGAGGCTCATGGGAGAAAGGTAAGGTAGGGGAGATGTGGGATGGATTATGATGGGATTATAATTGGATTATAATCCATGATGGGATTACACTTGATTAGATTAAGATTAGGTCATCTGTGCGTAATCCGGGGAAGTTTGTGTCCTGGTGGTTTCGTAAGCTGTTCTGTGAGATTGTACCAGAGGTAATATTCGTAGTCTGGCTGCTTGCCAATCGCTCATATCATTTTAGAATGGTTTGTTGATGGTGATCTTTAGCAGAGGGTGGCTTTGGTCAGCTGCAGTTTGATACCAGCTGGCCTATGTTTATTTATTTATTTATTTTTGGCGCAATAAGAGACAGTACAGTTCTGAGGAAATAGATGGTAAAGATGTTCCTCATCTCAAAGCATGAGCAATACACCCCGTGCTTAACAGCGTGAAAGGTGTTCTGTGTATCAAACTTATCTTCATTGTGGTCAAAAAGATCTGTTTTTACCTCCATCAGTCCAAACGCTTCAGAGCTTGTTTAGACGTTCCTTTGGGATTTTATGACGCTGGATTTTGAAGTGAGGACGCTGGAAAGCTTTCCTTCTGGTGACGTTTCCATTAAGGTCATATTTGAGCAGGTGTTGCTGCACAGTAGAATAGTGCACCACCTCTCCAGAGTCTGCTAAATCTTCCTAAAGCAGCCAAAAGGTTAGATTCTAACTTCATCAGCCCACAGGACGTGTTGCCAGAATGCACCAGTCTTGTTCAGATGTTCCTGAGATCTTCTGATGCTGTAGTTTGTGGTGAGGACACTGAACATGTTTACCTTCTGATGACATTTGCATTAAAGTCATATTTGTGCAGATGGCGCTGCACAGTAGAACAGTGCACCACCACTCTGGAATCTGCTGAATTTTCCAGAAGGTCTTTTGCAGTCTTTGAGGGCTTTGGTTAGCATTCCAACGAGCAGTTCCCTCTAAACGTCGCCTGTCTAAGCTTTCAGATTGATCGTGTGGATTACATAAACATTACAGAGCCAGAACTCTGCCCATTGTTTTTGATCCCCCGACCATATAGGAGCACTTCTATAATTCCAGACCGTATCCATCTGTTTCTCTGCATACTCTGTTAGCCTCCTGCTAGCCCCCCTGTTCTTCAATGCTCAGGACCTCACAGGACTGACCACCACCAGTGTCCTACCCAATTGGTCCACTGTGTCGATGTAAAGTCGGAGACAGAAGCTCATCGGTTGCTGCACAGTCTATAGTGTTGGTCATCCTCTAGTCCTTCATCAGTGGTCACAGGACGCTGCTGCCCACAGGACACTGTTGGGTGGGTATTTGTATTACTGCTGTGTCTGAACTACTTGTACCGGCACAACACAGTACTAACACACCATCACCATCATGTCAGTCAGTGTCACTGCAGTGCTAAGAATGACCCACCACCCAAATACTACCTGCTCTGTGGTGGTCTGTCCTGTGGTGGTCCTGAGCATTGAAGAACAGGGTGAAAGGAGGCTAATAACAATGTGTGAAGAGAAACAGATGGATACAGTCTGAAGTTATACAACTACAATAGTGCTCCTATATAGGAAATGGAGCTGACTCTGTGTGTGTGTGTGACTGTAGTACAGTACTGTCTCAGCCCTACTGTAGCTGACAGATTTCTTTTATTGCTGATCCTCCTTTCTGTACATGCTCGGCTCAAACTCTCAGGAGCGCTCGCTGTAGGCAGTGGTTGTGCGAGTGTTCTTTAAAGTGGCAGACAGAGAGAGAGAGAGAGAGAGAGAGAGAGAGAGAGAGAGAGAGTGAAAAAGCTCTCGTTCTCTTTTCGTGAGTGCAGTGGTGTGTGAAACAGAGCCCGCCTCCCGCTCTCCTCTCCATCTCTTCCAGCATTAGCCTGGTTATGATGGCCTTAACCCTACTGCACTCATCCCATCCTTTAGTCTCCCTGAACTCATTCACTGGGTGAGACGAAGCGAGGGATGAACCAAAAGATGCAACTCAACCTTCCCCACCGCCATCTGCCTGCCTTTCTTCTGTTTATCTCTCCCTTCATTTACCGCCGCTCGCTTTTTACTCTCTAACTCTGACTCTATCCAGCCTTGACTCGCTCCCTCTCTCCCTAGAATCCACTGCCTGTCTGTGCAGAAGGCCTGGCTTTTCATTCCGAGTGACAGCGAGTGTAAGAGACAGGAGAAGATGTGACATGACCCTTTTGACCTTTCTCTCCTCTCTTTTCCCTCCCTTCATCTTCCTCCTCTCCTCCTCCTCGTCATCTGCCTCTCCGGTTGCCATGCGAAACCGATAATGATGAACCACCGTAATTAAGCTGCTCTTTTCAGCAGGACTGTCACGTACCGAGAACTAATCACAGCAGCGTGGATAGTGGAGGAGTTTCTGACAGAAGGATCTGGTTTCCTTTATTTATTTTATTCTTTAAAGCCCATATTTAAAGCAATTAAGCTGAAGGTGTTTGGCGTGAGTCACATGGATGACACAGAATTTAAATAAAGTAAAACAATATATAATATAAAACCTAGAATATGAATGATCAGATGTTTACATAGAGAATCATTCTGAAGTATACTGTAAATGAGTCACTCTATGAAACTGCCGTCACTTCAGCATTGCTCATGATGAGTTAGTTTATTTATTATTTAAAATCCACAACATGGAAAAGTTACGTCCTCCAGAATAACAGATTTTCCTATCTCAGGCTTAAAATTATTTTTAATGCAGACATGGGAGTCATTTAGGAATTATTCAGGAGTCATTTGGGAGTCAGTTGAGTTAAGAGCTGCAAGCTTTGGGACGTTTTGTGCTTAAAGCATCTCTTCAAACATTGTTTCCTAGAATGATTCAAAGATTTCAGGACATTAAAGGACATAGCGGTTGTTTCCCATTGTACTAATTATTTTCAGTAACGGTTACATTAATGCAGCACCACTCCTGGTCATGCTGGATGGGCCTGGGCCAGTTTTGGACTGAATTCTGTTGGGCTTGGGCCAGTTTTCGGACAGAATTTCAGACAGAATTTTTATGGGCTCGAGACAGAATTCTAATGGATTTATGTCCGTTATGGAAAGCATTTTAATGGGCTTGAGCCTGTTTCGGACAGATTTAGATGATTTAGGACAGTTTTACACAGAATTCTAATGGCTTAGGACAGTTATGGAAAAAAATGTAATGGGCTCTGGCCTGTTTTAGACATAATTCCGACAGCTTAGGACATTTTCGGACAGATTTCTGATGGCTTACGCCAGTTCCGGACAACATTTTGATGGGCTTGGGCCAGTTTTGGACAGAATTCAGATAAGCTCAAGACAGTTTAAGACAGAATTGTGTTGAGCTAAGATCAGTTTTCGACAGAATTTCAATGGGTTTGGGCCAGTTGTTTGGGCCAGTTGTTTTGTTGATCTCAGGCCAGTTCAAGTGGAATTTTGTTTTAACTTTGTTGGGCTCAGATCATTTTGCATTCTTGATGATGTGGTGTGGGTTAGGACAGAAGTTTCGTTAGGCCGAGGTTGGATCTAGACTCGGAGCATTATTTAGTGTGTATGGATGGGTTTGCCTCAGACTAAAGATTGTTGGGCTTTCTTAGAGTTTGAGTTAAACATTCATGCCTGATTAAAGATGTAGTAACACACATACTGGGTCACAATAGCAACACCATTGCGTCTACCCTCTACTTAGTCCCTAGTGCTAATAAAGCGTAGCAGATTGATGGTTTGTCAGTAAGCCAGTGTACACAGCTGAATTCTCTCAGCTCTGCTATCACTGCATTGATGACTGAAGATGTCTTTTCTTCTGCAGACGTGGCGGTCTAGACACACAATGCAGAAAAAGTCTATTTTCATTTTGAATGTTGCTGCTGTTATCTTTGATGGCGGTGGATTATCTCACTGATGGATTATAATGACTCATCACAGTGATTTTCCATCAGTCCTTTGCCTCCCCTGGTGATGTTGCTAACATCCCACTCTGTAACCCTCCACCAGAAGTGATTTTTCTTAAAAAGCTTTTCCTGACACCGCATCAACAGCCAGTCTAATCTCTGTCACACACACACACACACACACACACGTCATGCATGGTTGGGGAGTTGGTAGTGAAAGCGATTGCCCACCTGCTCTGTGGCTGAGCTTCAGTGAGCTTCCCTTTAATTAATATTTAACCCTCTGCAAACGCAGCATGCTAACGCTAACGAGGCTCCATGTGGCTAGCCCAGCAAGAGGTGCTCCAAATGTCAGCGCCAGGCAACCATCTTTCTGGCAGCTTAAGAATGGCTTAATTACACACACATACACCCACACACACACATGTTTACATATTAACACAGTTCAGTGTCCATGAAGCTTGTAGCATAAGTGTGTGTGTGTGTGTGCATGACATAGGCCTTACATATTCGGTATGTACTCCCTGTATAAGGCATAAAAGGTTGCTTATTTAAAGCATTCGGTCATTCCATTTAATCTATTCAGTCTGATTAATAAGAGCTACGATATATGGACAAAAGTATTGGGACACCTGCTCATTCATTATTGGAGGTCAAGGGTATTAAAAAAATATCCTGCTTTGTTGGAGGAACTGTCTCTACTGTCCAGGGAAGGACTTCTACTAAATATTGGATAGCATTGCTTTGAGGATTTGATTGCATTCAGCGACAAGTGCGTTAGTAAGGTCAGGATGTTGGATGATCACCACCCCACCTCACCATCCCCAACTCTCCAACTCATCCCAAATGTACAGGATAGGGCACCAACCATCATTCCAGAGTACACAGTTCTTCCATTGATCCTCAGCTCAATGCTGGGGGGCTTTATACCCCTCTAGCCCACACCTGGCATTAGGCTATTCTAATTCATAGAGTCCTATTCTAATGGCAGTACTTCTCTACAAATCGGGGTCTCCACCCCTCACACACTACTGGATTCTCCCTCCAACTGTCGACTCCGACTGACGAGAAAATCTGCAGACTAGAGCCAACCAGCACAGACTCGGCCAGACTGACTATCAGGGCTAAAATCACATGGTGTACCTCCGGTTTAACAGTCAGTCAGCCTGACTGTCTGACTGTGCCAGAAGTCTGTGTAATTAAAAGATATCTAGGATCGTAAAAGCTCATTGAAGTGCTAATCTCAGCAGATGTTAACAGTACCGTGATGCCACGCAGCTTAGCCTCAGTGTCATCTGCTCAATGACACGAGCAGACTGCGTTCTGTTGGCTTCCTGCGCCCAAGAGGCCTCGGCTCTGCTTTAGCCAGAATGTGGTCGACTCTCGCAGTGAAACTGTGAAGTGAGTCTAGATTTGATAAGGGAAAGTCAGTGCTGTAGAAGTGGGTCTGTTTGTTCTCAGCAGAAAGTCGTTTGTTCAGGCGAAAGAGAAGCTAGCCGTCTGTCAGCGTTCAGTGTGTAATTGGTTTATTTAAATGAGGGGAGGGCTAAACAGCGCCTTTAATGAAGGCTCAGCGGCGTTAACCTGCCGCTCGGCACGCAGCAGTCACGCAGACTCCACGCCGGCCGCTCATCTGCAGCCATCGCCACGAAACCCGTCAGAGCACCGTGACGAAGTTGATTTCTTTCCTGTGCTCGAGGGAGACGGGAAAATGATTGGGTTTATTTGCCTCCGGAAGAGTTCACTCACGCTTCTGCTTGGATTTCAAAACACACACACACACACACACACACACACACACTTCTCTTCGGAAGCAAACACTTCATAGAAACACACTTCCTTCAGTCTTTCTCAAATTCCAAGCACACTCCAGAGCAGGGGGTGGGCAGTTCCAGTCCTGGAGGGCTGGATTCTTGCACAGTTTTGTGCTTGTCATGCTGAAGCACACCTGATTCAACTCTCTATTCATGCTGTTAATTGCCAGGTTTAGTAGGGCTGTTATAGCAGGGAGATCAGTAAACTGGGCAGGGGTCCTGCCCGCCCCCATTGCTTACCGCTACTCTAGAGAAAAAGGGTTTGGTTCAGTTGGGAGTCAAACATTTAGCTCCTCTCCTCTTTCCAGCTTCCTTTATTTCCCTGTATGTAGAAAACAGTGAAGGGATCCTGGAAATCAGATTTGACCATTCCGCTGTCTCCTGTTCATTCCCTGTGAGGCATTTATTACTTGTTAATTCATTGTCCTCATCTGCATGGTCAGGGAGACTTTTCAGCCGGAGCCTACTCAGAATCGTTGGGTGTAAGGCAGGAATACCCCTTGGACATAGTGGCAGTCATTCTCACCAATTCACTCATACATGTGCCTATTGGGTTAGCAGAGCCAGTTTACCTACAGTGTGTTTTTAGTAGGTGGTTAAAAAAAAAAAGGACACACACACACACAGGGACAAAACTCCAAACTTCCCTCAGACAGAGACCAGAGCAAGAATGACCAAAAATGGCCGCAGATCTGAATCAGCACCCATGTGATCCAGTCCCAGCTATAGAAGTTTCATGCAGCTGTAGGCCACCATTCAGAATGGCTCGTACCCAAAACCGAAGGCCAGAGCATGAAAAACAGTGATATGGCCTAATGAGTCATCTCTGGCCCTTTTCCCTACATTCTCCCTACACAGTAAAGCAAGCCTCAAAGCCAGCTGTTAAACATGGCAGTAGATCTATAACAGTATGAACAGCTGTCTCGTGGTGGTCATTAGGCCTGGCTGGCTTTTACTCAGCCTGGTTGTATTATGGTCAGGGAACATGAGGCTGTATGACAGACGCAGGAGTGTCCTGTGATGCAAATCAACAAGAAGTGTGCTTTCTCGAAGTTGGAGGAGGTAGCCAACTTCAGGAGTCTGTGTTTTAAGACCGCTGTTTTCATCATTACTGTACTGAGGGAGTGAATAACGGACACAAGATGATTAACCAAGCACCTCATTATGGATATTATTTTCTGTCGGTTTTCAATGCATATCTCCTCCTGCAGTTTTTTAAAATATAAGAACTGTTCCAGCTCCAGATTGTTTGGTCTGATTGTGTAGTTTGGGCTTTTATACTGCTTTTCAATCAGACTCGTGGTTTCCACGGTTTTACAGATATTTGTGAATTTTTTCCCCCCATAGGAATAATTAGGGTGCGAAAGTTTGGGCTGCATTGGGCTGCATGTCTCAATGATGAAAATACATGAAATACTATAGTAACTACCTACCAACACCACAGCAAACACCTGGGATACAATAGCAAGCAACACCATAATAGCAACCACTTAGTAACACCATAGCAACATTGCAACTGCTCAGTGACTGCCTGGAAGTGGGATCTAGACTGAACTCAGAACACTACTGATTTCACAACTACAGGTAAAACTGCATTACAGTCGACTGTAAGACAGGCAACTGACAGTAATAGCAAAAGCTAATGCTAAGGCCAAAAACAAGCTAGGCCTCACACCTGTAGACTAGTGAGTATTGGCTAATGGCTAATACCAAACAAAAGGCACTGCAAGAGCTAAGCTATGACTAGGCCAGGACTAAGGTAATCTGTGGCTTGACTGGGGCTAAACTAAGATACAGCTGGAGTATGGCTGATCATATCAGCACTCCCTGAACAACAAAAGTATTTTTTAAAGGCTAAACATGTGAGTTACTCACTCCATGTGGAAGAGCTACAAACCTGCTGTCAGAGCTGGAAAGGGGGACCAACTCCATATTAATATCTATGGATTTAGAATGAGATGCCATAAAAGCTCTAAACGCTCCTGTAAGGGTAATGTGTAGGTGTCCCAATACTTTTGTCTTTTGTTTGCTCATCCGTAGCTGACTGACTTGCCAGACTGTCGCTTTAAGGCGAAGGACTGACCTCCTAATTAGCTGCATGATATTTATGTATTGCCTAGTGTTTGTTATTTTGGCCGCCCTGTAGTTTTATGTGACCCTGTTGCTTGTCATTTTAATTGACACACCTTTGATGGCCAGACTCTCACCTTTGATCGTCAACTCTGCAATTACAGTCATATAATAGAAATGAACTGAAGGCAAAAAAAGGCCTCAGTGCTTTAGTTCCTGTCTGTAGCTCTCTCTCTCTCTCTCTCTCTCTCTCCCTCTCCCTCTCCCTCTCTCTCTCTCTCACATGCTCTCTCACACGCTCTCCTTGGCGATGTTTAAATGTCAAAGCCGGCAGTCGATAATCCGTTTCTCTATCTTCCTCCAATCGTGGTGGAAAATGTCACTTTTAATGTCCAATTAACTCGACTGTTCTGACTTTTAAAGATGTTTTTTCTTCACTACAATTTAGCCAGATTACGCTTAGCCTGACAAAATAAACTAAAATGAAAAAAACCCTCAGGCTAGACTTGTTTTTCACGGCGTGAGTCAGGCCTTTAATTTCCTCCTTGTCGCTAGCACACTTTCTTTTTTCTATCTAAAGAATTCAAGGGAACCGATACAAAGATTAGCTTCCCTCTGAATGCCAATCAGCGACAAATCGGCCGTTTTCATGCAGCATTTTGAATGTAGGTGGCGTTTGACTGCTGTCAAAACACACAAGCTTAGCTTTCATAATGTTTACTTGCATTGAAGCCACAGCGCCTTTCACTGATGTTAGCATGTGCTGCTTGACTGATAAGAGAATTAACTGTCTATTAGTGTGTCTTTATGGGTCAAGGCATTTTTCATAGTG
Source organism: Salminus brasiliensis (assembly GCF_030463535.1). Taxonomy (NCBI): domain Eukaryota; kingdom Metazoa; phylum Chordata; class Actinopteri; order Characiformes; family Bryconidae; genus Salminus; species Salminus brasiliensis. The sequence goes on from NC_132892.1 coordinate 27,721,650, forward strand.
CTCAAAATTGGATGCTTGGATGCTAGTAATTATCACCAACATTCAGAGGTTTCTGTCTGAATGAGTCCAAATATTTGTGGACACCTCTTCTAATGAATGCATTCAGCATGAACAAATGCATTCACACACAAACACACATCGTGTCTAGTTCCTGTAGAGGAGTACTGCCAATAGATCCTGACTTTCTGCCTATTGCTTAAGCCTATTGGCACCATGCTGCCTAATGCCAGGCGTGTGCTATAGAGGGGTATAAAGCCCCCCAGCATTGAGCTGTGGAGCAGTGAAAGAACTGTGTTCTCTGGAATGATGGTTGGCACCCCATCCAATACTTGTGGGATGAGTTTGGGAGTTGAGGGTATGAGTTGGAGTGGTGATCATCCAACAGCCTGACCTCACTAGCGCTGCTCTTGTCGCTGAATGCAATCAAATCCTCACTGCAATGCTCTTCCAAAATCTAGTAGAAAGCCTTCTTCCCTGGACAGTAGAGACAGTTACAAAAGCAGGACAAACTTTAATATCTCTGATTTCAGAAGAAATAATGAATGAGCAGGTGTCCCAATACTTTAGTCCATATTGTGTATAACCCAAAGCAGTGGAGGCTTTAAGCAAATTTCCAATTTACCAAACGGACTTAAAGGTGTCCGTTGCTGATCTAATGTGTGTATGTGTGTGTCTTTCTGGACAGGAGCTGGCTGAAGTGACGTTAGATGCCCAGCAGACACAGGCCTGGGATCAGCTCCGCTGCATGTACAGAGGACCCTCCAGAGTAAGATATACACACATATTCACTCTCTGACCTCAGTCTGAGCAGCCAAACCGGAATTTACATGATTTTTACATCAAAAACCAACGCAATCCTCATCTTCCCTGACAGAAGTGTCCAAAAATGGCCATTTGCCCATTTCTGTAGATACACACTATACAGGCAAAAGTATTGGGACACCTGCTCCTTCATTGTTTATTCAGAAAACAAGGATTAAAAAAAGTAAATGTCTCTCCTGTCCAGGGAAGAAGGATTTCTACTAGATTTTGGAGGAACATTGCTGTGAGGATTTGATTGCATTCAACTAGAGCATTAGTGAGGCCAGGATGTTGGATGATCAGCACCCCACCTCACTGCCAACTCCCCACCTTAACCCAAAAGTGTTGGAGGGAGCACCATCCATCATTCCAGAGAACACCGCTCCACTGCTGCACAGCTTAATGCCGGAGGGCTTTATACCAGTCTAGTCCACACCTGTGTTAGGCATGGTGCCAACAGGGCCGTGTTGATCTGCTCCAGAGAGTCCTATGTTATTGGCAATATTTCTCTACAGGGACGGGACAAGCTGTGTGTGTGTGAGAGAGAGAGAGAGGGAGAGATATTATGCTTCTTGTCTGTTCTGATCAGCGGTGCGGTGCCTCTATCAGTCTGGTAAGTGAGAAGGCACTCGTCTGTCTCGGTGTCTGCCTTAGGAGACTGTTACATAACACACAGTAAAGATACTGCCCCACACAGTCAGAGCCATGGTCTCTCTCTCTCTCTCTCTCTCCCTCACACACACACTGTCTCTCCCTCTCTGTCTCCTGAATGTGTTGTGTATCTGTACAGTATGTCTTGATTTGGTCCTTGCTGAAGGTCAGCCTGAGCAGGTCTGGGCCTGTTTGTACCTGGTCTGTCTGATGCAGGCTGGTCTAGCTAAAGCCCTCTGGCGTCATAGGCTGGTAGAGTTAGTTAGCTTTGGACTTTGTGTGAAGTTCAATTTCTTTGAGGTTTGGGTTTGAAGTAGTTCAGTTTCTTTTAACTTTGAGGTTGGGGTAGTTTAGTTTCTTTGGAGGTTGGGGTAGTTCAGTTTCTTTGAGGTTTGGGTTTAAAGTAGTTCAGTTTCTTTGAACTTTGAGGTTGAGGTAGTTCAGTTTCTTTGAGGTTTGGGTTTGAAGTAATTCAGTTTCTTTGAACTTTGAGGTTGAGGTAGTTCAGTTTTTTTGAGGTTGAGGTAGTTCAGTTTCTTTGAGGTTTGGGGTTAAAGTAGTTCAGTTTCTTTGAACTTTGAGGTTGAGGTAGTTCAGTTTCTTTGAGGTTTGGGTTTGAAGTAGTTCAGTTTGTTTGATGTTTGGGTTTAAAGTAGTTCAGTTTCTTTGAACTTTGAGGTTGAGGTAGTTCAGTTTCTTTGAACTTTGTGGTTGAGGTAGTTCAGTTTATGTTAATGTAGTTCAGTTTCTTTAAAGGTTAAGGTAGTTCAGTTTCTTTGAAGGTTGAGGTAGTTCAGTTTCTTTGAGGTTTGGGTTTGAAGTAGTTCAGTTTCTTTGAGGATTAGGGTTTGAAGTAGTTCAGCTTTTTATTGAACTTTGAGGTAGTTTAGGTTCTTTTAATTTGTATGTTCTTAGACACCCCTTCTAATGAATGCATAGAAGCAGATATACATGAACCTGTCGTCACCATGGCTAATACCAGGTGTGGGCTAGAGGGGTATAAGGCCCTCCAGAATTGAGCTGTGGAGCATTGGATTATCTTTAATGGTGATTTGGGGAGTTGGGGATGAGGTATGGTGGTGATCACAAATGCTCTTTACAGCAATGCTCCAAAATCATGTAGAAAGCCTTCTTCCCTGGACAGTAGCAGGTGTCCCAATACTTTTGTCCATACAGTGCAGTATCTCAGTGTTTAGGGGACAGTAAGATAAACAGTCTGTCTGGTTGTGAGGGAAGAGGCTGGAGAATGGTCACTCTGACTGTTTTTAGTGCCTGAACTCACACTAACGTTAGAAGCGGAGAGAATAAGGGAGAACTGTGGGTCTGATTAAGCCTTCTGGTCTTTTCAGTAAAGGGGGGCTGCAGTGGTGCTCGTTTCTGATGAGTGTGTACAAACACACACAGTATAAACTCTCTGTTGGTGGCAGGTAGTGTGTATGTGTGTGTGTGTATGTGTGTGTGTGCGTGCTTTTTTCATTCCTTTCCATTTCACTAATTAAAGGCAAGCCTTTAATCCTTATCAATGTCTTTGTTCCCCAGGCCACACACATATACACACACACACACACACACATACACACACACACACAATATTACGTGCCTCAGAATAGGTTTAAAGCAGTGAGAATTTTTTATACACAGTAAATTGAGTTAAGCCCTCACACACACCCGCTTCCATGGCGACGGCAATGAGGGTCGTTCACGCTCATATTTACATCTAAAGGAAATATCCCCCCCACACCCCGACTCATAAGAAAGCCTTGCCTTTCTCATCCAGAAATAACCCCTTGCTCTCTCTCTCTCTCTCTCTCTCACACACACACACATTCTCTCCCATCTCTCATTCCCCCTCATTCTCTCTCTCTCTTGGTCTTTCTCACTTGCTCTCTCCTGCACTCACTTTTGCTCACTCTTTCTCCTGTGTACTTTTGCTCTTGCTGTCTCGCCTCTTACACTTACTTTGTCTTTCTCTCTTGCTCTCGCTATCTCTCTCTTTCTCCTGTTCACGCCTTTGATCCCACTGTCTGTCTCTCTCTTTGTCTCTCTCGCTTGTTCTCGCTCTCACTCTTTCTCTCCTCCCTCTATCGCTCTCTCTCTCATGCTCCATTTGTCTTTCTTGCTTTTGCTCTCGCACTCTCTCTCTCACTTTCTCCTGCATGCTCTCTTTTGCACTCTCTCGGTCTCTCGTCTCTCTCGCGCTCGGATGCTCACTCTTTCTCCTGCGCTCTTTTGCTCTTACCGTCTCTCTCTCTCTCTCTCTGTTTTGCTCTTTGTATCTCTTGCTCTCGCTTTTTCTTTTATCCTCTCCCTCCCTCCCTCTCTTTATACCCCTCCAGCCCACACATGGTGCCAATAGGTTGATGTTTACCTGCTCCAGAGTGTCCTATTCTATTGGCTGTATTTCTGTACGAAGACCACACAAGCTGTGTGCATTTGCACATCTGTGTCAGCAACGGCTGCAACCTCGTAGCTGAATGCAGTAATTAGAAGTGGTATACAGTGTATTAGACTGGAGGATGATGGTGTGTACTTACACCACATCCACAATCATGAGTTTTGTAAAAGTGTCTACAGTTAGCACCCACATACTCACACACACACACACACACTCATCCTTAAAGGATGTTTTATTAGAGTACCTACAATTAGCACGCATACACACACACACACACCCCCACACAGAGGCTCTCCCCACAGGCTCCCCTCCTGTTTAATTAACACACCAGGACTTCTCAGCCCAGTTTCCACTGCTTTAATTAAACACTAAATGGGTTCAAAGCAGAGTAAATAAGAAGACCAGAGGAGACTGTGTGTGTGTGTGTGTGTGTCCTCCTCAATATGTCTCCATCTATTTGTGGAGGGCAAGAGTAGAGCAGCAGTGTACAATAAAGTAGGGTGTGTTTATGCCAGTTTAAGAGTGTGTAAGAGGAAGAGGAGAGAGAGTGAATGGGTCAGTTAATCATCTGTATTATTACTGTATTATTTTTCCCCAATATTCCTGTAAATAACTGTGTGTGTGTGTGTGTGTGTGTTTTTTAAGCGCAGCCAAAAACACCAACCATGATCACACTTATTTCGGCATGGTGCATGTGTGTGGGTGTGTGTTGTCCCCTTTGAAGTGCTTTCCAGTGTTCCGGTTGGGCTGATTAGGGGAATCTCATATTTAGATCAAATCTGTTACATGCTGGAACAGTACAAAATGGTGTGTGTGTGTGGGGGGGGGGGGGGGGGGAGAGAGCTATGTTAACAGTGTGTGTGGTGCTTTGATTGATTGCTTCTTTTGAATTGTAGTGTAGCTGTCTGTCCACCCCTCTCAGTGTAGTCTCCTCTGCACTGCAGCTGATCCACATGAACTAAACACCACAGTGTGATTATACTGCTGGACACACAGAGTGGCCAAAGTTATCCAGACACCCAGTAGTTACTGATTGCAGCTACATTCAACTGAGCACTGCCAGTAGAATGGGACTTTCTAAATCAGCCAAGCATGAACCTAAGGTCATCATTCCCAATGCCAGGAGTGGGCTAGACAGGTATTAAGCCCCCAGCATTTTGAACACCCTTGATTTCAGGTACACTTTGGAAACTTTTGGCCATAAAGTAAGTGTGTGTGTGTGTGTGTGTGTGTGTGTGTGTGTGTGTGTGTGTGTGTGTGTGTACAGACATACACATGTTTGCAATTTTAAAAGTAAACTGCATAATTCAAACTGTATCAAAGTCCAAATTTCATGATGACTGGACCAATAGAAATTACATTGACTTCCACTGAAGGCTAAGAAGGCTTTTTCCTTCTCTAGTAAAGCTGGAATACTGGAGATGCAAGGTTTTTGCAGCTATACAATAAAATAAATATAAATAACATCCTTACATCACACCAGTACACAGTATGTCTCATTTACATTCTCATACCATCTCTGTCTCTCTCTCTCTCTCTCTCTCTCGCTCACACACACTGCCCTGGAGCTCAGCTTTCACAAAAATCTGTCAGCCGTCCACACAATCATTCTATAGAAATACCTCCAATGAGTTATTACTCACACCTCTGAGCCACACACACATGCGCACACACTGATTATTGTACGGCTGATCCTTTCTTCCCGTGTTTTCTGTCACTCAGCGATCTGCTCCTCGTTTAGCAGCCGTCCAATTTCCTGTGGAGAAGACGAGCGTGTGAATAATGGAGGGAAACTTTTGTATTTGGTAATTGGTGTCTTCACTTGGAGTGTAAATGAAGGACCGGTTCACTTGAGAAGTGGAACAGAAGAGCCGAAAGCGGTGCCCAACGCTGAAAAGATTAATGTTTTATATAACAAGAAAGAAAAATATCTATACATGCACAAATAGACACTAATAGGACAAAAGTATTTGGACATCTGCTTATTTATTATTTCTTCTGAAATCAAAGGTATTTAAAGAGTTTATTCTGCTTTTGTTGGAGTAACTGTCTCTACTGTCCAGGGCAGAAGGCTTTCCACTAGATTTTGCAGCATTGCTGTGAGGATTTGATTGCATACAGATTACAAAATGCCAACAAATGAATTACGGCTTCAGTAACTTGGCTGATGTGAGCCGGCTACATTACACTGGTAGTGGTTGTAGTACAAGACTAAAGAACGAAACTGTCACAGTTATTAAATGGCACTGTGCACTTACTGGTACAATCAGTGAGGTTGGGATATGAGATGATCACCACCCCACTTCATTCCCAACTCATCTCAAAAGTATTGGATGGAGCACCAACCATCATTCCAGAGAACACAGTTCCACAGCTCAATGCTGGAGGGCTTTATACCCTTTTAGCCCACGCCTGGCTTTAGATATGGTGCCAATAGGTTCTTAGCTCTTATTCTATTAGCAGTACTTCGTCGCAGGCAAGCTGTGTCAGCAATGGGTGCAACTTAAAGGAGCTGAATGCATTCGTTAGAAGGGGTGTCCACAAACATTGTCTAAACACATCCTTCGGAAATGATGCCCTTTACAACTTCTCTTCTCCTGGAAAGTTTCTCCTGAAGGTCTGTGGTTTTCTTAGGTCTGAAAGCAGTGAATGTAGAAAGATGACAATACATACCTGGCCATAAAAAGAGATCGAGAGAGATGGCAAAGGACTCCTTTTACTGAGAAAGAGAGCATTAAGAAGTGGAATGGTAGAAGCAATATGAAAGCACAGAATGAGGGTCCTCAAAGTGCAGCGTATCTGCAGGGTGTCGTGACGTTGGGAACATGCAGCAATTTGAACTTTCAGGTATTCGAAAAAGCATGCTTGCATGGATTGGACTAAACCTAGGACCTCCCGTAGAACCTCCGATGAGGCACAAGCAGCTGTAGCGTAATGATCACAACACATCGGTTTATTCAAATATTTTAACCAAGCTCATGAGCCTACATGGTGTTCTGTAGATCAGCTGGTTTTGTGTTAAGGTCACAGATACAGGTGTACAGCTGTGATCTTGGCAAAACTGGCAGAGTTTGATGTTCTGGTCAGGTGTTTGACCCCTTTTCTTTGCCGAACTGGCAGAGTTTAATATACTTGCTGGGTACTTGACCGTCCCTCTTGGCCAAACTGGCAGAGTTCAGTGTTCTGGTTGGGTATTTGACCATCCCTCTTGGCAGAGTTTAATGTTCTGGTTGGGTATTTTACCGCCCGTCTGGGCCAGACTGGCTGAGTTCGATGTTCCGGTTGGGTATTTGACCGCCCTTTTTGTCTACAAACTTTTGGACATAGTGTTATTTTGATAAGACTGAGGTAAAGACTTTCTGGAAGGCCAAAAGCTTAATATCAGTCTGATCTATTCATTCCACAACCACCTTCATTGTCCCATTGTGCCCAAGTTTCAATCATCTAGCTCCTGTTTTTTTGGTTTTGCTGAAGAATTACTCTACTGTTCATTATTCCAATTGCTTTGGAATTGGGAATTGGGAATTTTCAATTCCAGTGCTCTGCCCACACCCACAGCACTACGTGGGTAACGAATTAACACACATTCTTCCCTCAGGTAAACGAGTCCAGTCTCTGAAAGAACAAATTAGATAGATCTACAGCTTGATTTACAAACATCTTGCATTTGCATGGTGTTCACCAGAAAGCTACAGATGCAGCACATAGAGACCAGACAGCACCACAACAGCAGCGTGGCGTATCGAGCCAGCGATAAACGGCATCGTTTGATTTGACAGCGCTGATCAGTTAAATGGACATTGACTGCAGAGTGTCCCTGAACTCTCTCAGCCTCATTCCACCATAATGAACAACTCGAGGCTCCTTAATACAGCTAAGGAGATAACTTGTGTGGGGGTGGGTGCGGGTGTGTGATCGGCCGCTCAGCATTATCCTCTAAACCTGTGAGATTTGAGCCTCAGTTAGTTGGAACACAGCCTGTGCTGTGGTGTTTAGCCTGCTAGCTAACTTTCCTCAGGGTTTGTAGGTTAACCCTTTAAACTCTAGGTTTATCATTCTGTTATTAATCATAATGCAGAAACTACTATGAATAATTCTGCAACAGTTTAGCATATTTTGTGGCGTCCCACAGGGTTCTGTGTTCGGGTCTATGAAACTGGTTGCGAGAGTACTGCAGTTATGAAGGCGCAGAACTGAACTGTGGGTTTAACGTTACAAAATATGTAATTATTGGGTGAGAAACACATCATTGTGTTTGAAGAGTTCATATACAGACCTTGAATTAATTCTTAGCTTTAAGCTAAATCTGTGCAGCTGCAGATTAATGAACACACTGAAGATGAAGAAGAAAAAACACGCTTAAGAAGAGAAACATCCGGTTTCCTCAAGAGGCCGGACTAATTAGCCGATTTAACGCCTGTAGGCTTTAATGAACACGTATAGCAGAGGAGAACTGTGAGGACGTTAAGACTCGACTGCCTAGCAAGCAAGAGAAACAATGGATGTTTTAAAGGAACAGTTCAGTGACTCTAAATGGAGATGATCAGCCATAAATGTTTGGTGATTTGAGGTTTGCTGCTTTAGAGCTGCAAGGCTAATGTAGCGAACAGATAATGGAAGCTAATGTGCACCAAATAGCATTGTGCAAAATGCATGCTGTTTTACTATACACTGTAAAGTTCTGGCTGCCAGTGACCGCCCGAGTTCTTTTGGCGCGAGCGGTGTTTGGAGAATATTTGAAAAAATTAATTATAACTAATATTTTTATGTTTAATTTTTCTGTTCTCTTTCTTTTCTTGTCTTCCAGTTGGCTATCCTCACAGAAATCACCCATTCTCACAGCAACGAGAAGGCGGGGCTGCTGAACCCCACCCATCCAGGAACCGGAAGCATCTACCACAGTGAAAACTTCAGCCTCAAGCTTTCTCCACCGCCATTGGTGGAGGAGTAGGAAAGACTCCGCCTACTGTTACAGTTTCTGAATTAAAGCACTACCGTATCTCAACCCAAAGTGATGTTTTTTTCCTCTCAGTGGCCTGCTGCACATGTACAACAGTGATCAGATGTTGAGTATTAGCATTGAGAGAAAAAAAATATATAGACATCCGAGTGCTGTTTCAGTGAACCTGAACCTGAATCTCCTTTCAGGGCAGATTTGTTGTTTACTGCGATTAGACTGACCTTTTATTTACACAGAAAAATGTGATCGCTCATTTCATCTTTTCTTGCCCCTAAAAAACATGCCTACAGACACTATATATCCAAATGTTTGTGGACACCCCTTCTAACAAATGCGTATAGCTACTTTAAGCTGTACCCGCTGCTGAAACAGATGTGCAAATGCACACACACACACACACACACACACACACACACACCAAATCACACTAAGCTTGTCTAGTCTCTGTAGAGAAGTACTGCCCATAGAATAGGACTCTCTGAAGTAGATAAACATGAACCTATTGACCCGCCCCCCAATCATTGAGCTTTTTGATAATTTCTCCTCAGTTTAGTCATGGCTAACATCTGCTAGCTAGAGATCCCTATATCACATTACCAACAGTGTCGGGATGGTGAAGGCTAGCCCTTCTTCCAAGGTCTACAAAAACTAGCCAACCAGGGGGAGTGGGTTGAACTACCACTGCAGAAAGAGCAAAGCCACTCACTCGAGACTAAGGTACTCATGATGTACTCATCAAAACACCAGTGCCACTCGGATGCATCTTAAAGCAGCATTATGCAGCATTTTTTTTACTTTTAAATAGCAGCTTCAAAATCATTGTTGGTGCTCCACTGGCTGTAACAGGCAGAATTGCGCCCCCATCATGGCTACTCCAGGCTCCACTTCTGTTTACATGCTTCTCTTTCAGCGGAGTTTCTGTATCTTTTAGGGGTGGCTCCAAGTGCAAATGTGACATCCTGACTGTAGGGGGAGCCCAGGAGCAAGAAATGCCAATATTTACATAATGCTGCTTTAAACAGTTGACATCTTTGCAAAGCAAACCGTATCACAATACTTTAAGCTTATCTACTAGCTCTAAACATCTGTTACTGACTAATTAGCCAAGTGTCCATAACCGTGTTATTCCCAATAACAAATCCATGTAAACTCCATGAGGGCTTTGGAGCTTGTTCGCTCCTTTAGATGAACGTTAATGGTTTCGCAGGCTAATGGATTTGAGGCATGTCTGGTGGCGTGTGCTGCGGGCTTGTAAAACAGAGTGAGGTACATAGTGATGTGTGTGTCTCAGGGTGGTATAAGGACTGAAACAGTAGACAGCTGGTGTGTGTGCGCGCCTGTGTGTGTATGTGTGTCACGAAACATCAGGCTGTGCAGTTCTCCGTCATCCCCCACTCCCACCCTCCGGCTCAGAAAGGGGATTGTTCTGTCCTCAAAGGCTCGTTTCAGCCTCCTAAACAGAGTCAACAAAGAGCCTTCAGCACTGCCTCTACAGCTGTGCTTCTGTATATGTGTGTGTAAGTGTGTGTGTGTGTTTGTGTGTGGTAAGATCTGATCTTGCTTTTGGCCAGCGCTACTAACATCTCACTCAATTCTGAGGGTGCTCACGTCCATAAATACATGCTGTGCAGAAGTAGAGTCGGTTCTGCTGTTGTTTCTATAATGGTTAAGGCAGTATTTGGGCTAAAAGTCAGATAAACAGCTCCCCACCCTAATTTAAATGTAGTCATTCAGCTACAGACGTGTCTGAGGTTTACTTCTAGCAACAGAACTGATCTAACTGTTCCTGTTTTGATCCATGGTCCCACAGAACAGAATCCCAAAACCTCTAAAATACTGGAACTTTGCAGGCATGGATCAGTGGTATGTCTGGAGGAGGATATGCTGGAAAGAGCACTCTGCCTACACTGAAGCATGGCGGTGGCTCGGAGATCCTCTGCTTCCTCTGGCGCTAGAAACCTGCAGCCTGTGAAGGGCGAGATGGAATCAATCAAGTATCAGAAAATCCTAGAGAAGACCGCATGCCTTCTGTGAGGAAGCTGAAGCTTGCGAGGCATTGGATCTTGCAACAGGACAATGACCCAAGCTTACCTCAAAGTCTACCAAGCCTTGGTTTCAGAAGCAGCCCTGGAAGATTATAGAGTGGCCGTCACAGTCGTCTGACTTAAACCCTATAGAAAATCTTGGGTGAGATTTGAAGGCAGTTGTTGCAGCAAACTTAAGAATATTAGTAATCAGGAATCAGGAACACTGACAGAAGTTCATAAGAGTAAGAGTAGGGTTGGGCGGTATCCACTTTTTTTCACACAACGAGTAAACAAATGTTAAACCGTCAGTCTGGCGACAACCGCAAACGTGAAACTGCTCTGAATCAGAAGAGAGAAGCTGGTTAGCGTTAGCTTAGTTGGCTAGAAGGATAACAGTCTGCTCAAAACACAGAGCAAGTTTAAGTCTGGCTGACTGAAAGCACACCTATAAACACTTAGACAAGAGACTCGAGCGGCTGCGGCTGAACAGGAAGCTGAATTTGAAATGTTCCCCTGTGGTTTTGGATCTGTAGCCACTCGCTAAGCTAGCCTTTGCTTAGCTAGCTCAGCTACATCTGCGACGAGTTGACTAAGTGTTGATGATGAAACTCGTGTCTGAGAGAGTAGCGACTGGTGTTGGGAGAAATGGAGAGAAGAAATGAGAGACCGGTTCTGCCGTGTTTGGACTCGTAGCAGCTATCTAGCATTAGCTAGCTAAATTAGCCAGCAGGCTAAACACCACAGCACAGGCCGTATTTTAGCCAACTGAGGCTCAAATCTCACAGGTCACGCCTCATATCTGAGAGCACAGGGTTCAGTGAGTGCTCTAAGGAGGGTTTTCCACTGTTTTCAGGCTCAGCCAGGTCTGCTTTCTCCGACTTCCAGTCAAACTCAGCATGTAACTGAAGCTGCAACTACAGTGGGCTTTGTTTCCCCCCTCACCTGTTTTCAGAGCATCGTCATTTTTAAATACACAGGATGCTGCATTACTGCTGTATTTCAGTGAATACTGCTGATTTCACCCCATGTAATAATTTCTCAAATTAATTAGCAGAAGGCTCACAAACACACAGGGCCTTACTTTTGCCACCCACCGCACCACCACCCCACCTCACCCCACCTCACCCCACCCCACCGAGCCAATATAAACTAACCGTTTGAGGGTTATTTTTATCCTCTACTTGACCGATCTATGACCAGAAGAAAAGCAGCGGTAATGTTTTTTCCCCGCTCCTGCTTCCTCTGTGTTTAATACACTCTGAGTGAAAGCCTGTCAGTGTGTGTGTGGGAGGACAAGAAACAGTGAGAATGAAAAGAACTGAAGGGCGTTTCAGTGTTTCAATGGCCGCACATTAAATCCTTTGGATTATAGAGAGCTGCCTGCTGTATAGCTGCAGAGGAAACGCAACAACTTTTCATCTGAGCGCTAACAGAAAGGCTTAGCGCTCGCTTCAGCGGTGCTGGCTTTCTGAGCTAAGCTCAGGTTTCAAATGTAGGTTATTCACAGCTATACGTTTGATACTCTAGATGTCTGCTCAATAACGCAGAATTCACAATTACTACAGAGGCTTTTCAAGAGCCTGACCGCTGCCTATTTATTAGACAGTTTGCAGCGATTTTGCAGTTAAAAAAAGAAAAGAAAGGAAAAGCACACTGTCCAAATGTTTGTGGACACCCCTTCTAGTGAATGCATTCAGCTCCTTTAAGTTGCACCCATTGCTGGCACAGATGTGCAAATGCGCACACACAGCTTGTCTAGGCCCTGTACTGTAAGACTTTCTGGACCATGACTAATGCCAGGTGTGGGCTAGAGAGGGGTATAAAGCCCCCCAGCATTGAGCTGTGGAGCAGGGGAAGAACTGTATTCTCTAGAATGAAGGTGCTCCATCCAGTATTTTTGGGATGAGCTGGCCAACATCCTGGCCTTACTAACGCTTGTTGCTGAATGCAATCAAATCCTCACAGCAATACTCCTCCAAAATCTAGTAGAAGGCATTCTTCCCTGGACAGTAGAGACAGTTACTCCGACAGAAGCAGGATCAACTTGTTTTTTTATTTCCTTGATTTCGGAAGAAACAATGAATGAGCAGGTGAGTGTCCCAAAACTTTTGTCCATATACTGTACAATACATTCTAAGCGTACTGGGCTCTGTATAGTACTGGTAGGATAACAATGGTGCTATATTGAGTTATAGTGCCAAAACCTTGTATCTACAATTTTTTGACAATTTATTTTTTGGACATAATCCAAATTCGACATTTGTCCTTTACATGGTGTCAGAATTTCATGATGAAAGGACCAATAGAAATGTTCCAGAATGGTTTGGGATTAAATCTTTTTACATTGACATCCATTGAAAGTTAAGAAGGTTTTTTCCTTCTCCTGTAAAGCTGCCATTTCAGAGATACAGGGTTTTTGCTTGACAGCAACGATATGGATAATCGATAACCATTGCCTTTAAGAAAGAACCCTTAACAACTCTCTTTGTTAGGGTGTATAACACTCATTAATAATAATCACACTAAACTACCACTAGTTGGCTGAGGTTGCAATGCAGCGTTACAGTTATCATGATTACTCCATGAACAGCACAGTAGTTCCCTATAGAACTGTTGCCTTTGCTGAAGAACCCTTATAAAGCCCCTTTTTAAGAGTGTATAACCGCTCATTAATAATAATCACAGGAAACTAGTCAGTTCAGCGGTCAGTTGGGGCAGCTGTGGCCAGAAGGTCCGAGAATTGTCCTTTTGCCTATAAGGCTGCCAGTTCAATCCCTGGATCTGACAGGACACAACTGAAGTGTCCTTGACTGCTCCCCCCTGAAGTGCCCTTGACACCAACCCCCAAACTGCTCCCTGGGCACCGCTAGGTAGCTGCCCATCACTCCAGGGCAAGTGTGTGCTCCGTATCCCTGTGTGTGTGAGTGTGTGTGAATGTGTGTTTTAGTGCATGGATGGGTAAAAGGCGAAGGTCAATTCGTAAGTGCAATCCAACGGGTGAAGGAGTGCGTCTTCTTTAGTTGGCTATGCTTGCAGAGCTACATTACGGTTCTAGTGATTTTTGCAGAAACAGCACAGTGGGTTCAGCACCACTTGCACTTTTATACCCAATTGAAGTGATGTGCATTAAGTGTTGTCCAAACTATGGGTCAGCCAATTAGTCTAAAGAACCGGAACTCTCCAGTTTATGTGTGTGAGTGTGTGTTTCAGAGCGACACTTCAAGACTCATCTTTTTTTTTTTTTTTGATGCGCGAGTGAGCTGAAGAGTTCAAAATGGGATTTCGCTCGATACACGGAGGCTTACGGGCTCTTCTGAAAAGAGCAGATTAACACTACAAAAGGGGAAGCCTATCAGCGCCTGTTCCTGAACAAAATGTTTCAAGTGCCTTTTTCAAAGGAAATCTTTGGCCTCTCTCTCCATCTTTCAGACCGCCTGGAGAACGGCTACTCCTTTGAGCAGACTAATGACCATTTCAGTGATATTTAAATGATGCACACCTGACGCCAAATGTTGTCTCCAAAACAGCCTGACGCAGAGTAATCAGGCGCCGGGGGGCCGTTCAGCAGTCTGGGGGAGGAGGCCGTCTCTTTCCAAACGTTTCTAATAGAACTATCAAGCCCACTGTGCTCATGTGGGGCTCACATGGGTACAATGTGGGCTAGGAGGGTTCCAGGTGGGCATGGGCTCTGGTTGGGTTTGTACAGGTGTTGTTACTAGGACCCAGTTGGGCTCCCATCTAGGCCCCATCTATAGTGTACAACCCAGATAGGGCCCATGTTTAACCCCTTCTGGTCAAATCACTGACCTTAATGGGACCCTGGTGTGAGCATCTCCATCCATGGACAAAACTTCTGGGCATACATGTTTACTGGACAACCAGATTTCATTTTCCACAAAATAAACTGGAACAATGGTACACTCCAATTAATGGCTAAGCCCACCCTTTTTGTCCCCTTGTTCTGATGTCAGCACTAAGACCTTTCAGGTGTTAAAAACAAACTTTGGGACAAAATGAGTTTCAAAATCAAGGACCGACAGATCATCAACATACGGACCAGAGTGGCGCACAAGAGGCCTTTGCTCATATCTGCTCCAGAAAGAGGAGAATGTCCTGTAGACTGTAGGGATTTCGGCCACTGCTGGTAGACCTGTATGACCGTATGCTTCCATACACCTGCAGATTCAGCTGCTTCCTTTACACTGTGGCCTTCTGCACGCCCAAATGCAGTCCCTCTTGTAGTCAGTCATTAACATGGGGCTGCTTTGCGACCCATTTTCCACACATCCAACGAGACACTCTGCTCTGTACCACCTCTTCTCCATCTATAAGCCTGATCATCCTTGTGCAGCACCATCAGCAGGAGCCTGAACTTACTACCACCTCAAACACATCTGGGGAGCTTGGATTAACATGCCATAAACAACTGCACTAATGTGTTTTTTTGTTTGTTTTTTTACAGGCTTTAGATATCTGTGTTCAATCTAGAACAGCCCAAAAATGTTATATACTGTTATATAATGTTAAATACCCCACCGTTAGCCTAGCACTAACCTAGCATTATTGTAGCAGGACTAAGCGTTATTGTAGCAGTGCTGTGTAGCAGCTGTTTTTTTAACAGAGTTTTGACTTTTGTGGCCTGAAATGAAGCCCAAGCTCTAATAGTCATGGTTCACCGCTGCAAATGTCCATATAATCTCATGCTCCTCACAGCCTCTATTTCAGACACTCATTGCCTCACAGTGGGGGGGGGGGGGGGGGGGGAATGCCTGCTCTCAGAACGTCAGCTCACTGCTGCTGCTGGAGCCTGTGGTTCATCAGCAGCCCGTTCATGCTGTTTGAAATGAAGTGCGTGGTGCTGCATCCCTGATGGGCTGATGGGGTTTCTCTTTAAGCGCCATGCTGAGAGCGCGCTCAGCCAGGTGAATAGAGGTGCGAGTATGCCAGGGTGTGTGTGTGTGTGTGTTTAGGACTTTGTTGGGACTAAATGTGCCCTGGACGATAGCTGAGCTTCCTCACTCAGGACAGTCTATGCAGATTAGTGTCTAGAAGCAGAAATCTTAATTGTTAAACATGGAACATTTGTTTTATGGGAGATAATTTACAGGTAGTTAACAGGTTAGCGTTTTTTTTTTTAGCGTAACCAGTTTTCAGTGTGTTAAGCATGAAACTAGCAAATGAAATTCTACTCAATGTACTGATGTAAAACTGCTGTAGGGTCTCAAAGTATGTTAGATGTAAAGGACGTATATACATGTGGTTCTCTGTGTGAGCCGAGTGGTCAGTTTCCTTGAAATCAAGGAATTCCTTGAAACCTTGAAATTTTGGTAAAGTGTAATATGACTGCCTGCCCTATGGTAGACTGTCTGTCTACGCAAGCACACCACACCATTATTATTATTATTATTATTATTATTATTATATTGAATTTCCCAAAATAATCTTCCCAGTTTAGTCCCAGTTGCCAATTCCAACCTGCTAGCTAGGACTCCCCCATTACACAGTGCTGCCAGCGCTGAGAAGGCCAACATTGCACTGACTGAACCAGAAGAAAGAGGACCACCCTACCCACCCAGTAAGAGCGAGGCCATTTATGCTGTCTTGAATTCCCAGTCTCAGACACTTCACTTGGAACCCAGACACTTCACGAGACAACTACAACGACAGGCTAGTGTAGTGCTGCAGAAATGTGTTCGATAGCTTACCTTTTCCTGGACATGTCCTCTTTTCAGGATGTAAAATATGCGTCAGGCTGGGATTTCTACGTTGTTTAAAACGCTGGGATTTCACACTGATTTCACAACAACGTCTGTTTCAACAGTGGCCACAGCTTCAGTGTGCGGATTTATACAGCTTGAAATATACCTGTTGAAGCCCCGCCTTCTCACAGCCACTATCAGGCTACATGTACCTGCAGTTACATCAACCATTGGACAAACTGCTTAGGTCCCGCCTTCTCACCACAAGTATTGTTCTACATGTACCGGCAACTACATGCAGCTATTGGTCAAAATGCTTAAGCCCCGCCTACCCACCGCCACTACTGAGCTACATGTACCTGCATCTACATCAACCACTGGTCAAACCACTTAGGTCCCACCTTCTCACCACAAGTATTGGTCTACATGTACCTGCAACTACATGCAGCTATTGGTCAAAGTGCTTAGGTCCTGCCTTCTCACAGACATAATACCAACCATTGGACAAACTGCTTAGGTCCTGCCTTCTCAGCGACATAATACCAACTATTGGTCAAACAGCTTAAGCCCCACCTTTTTACCGCCACTAATGGACTACATGTACCTGCATCTACATCAACAATTGGTCAAACCGCTTAGGTCCTACCTTCTCACAAGGATTGGTCTACATGTACCTGCATCTACATGCAGCCATTGGTCAAAGTGCTTAGGTCCGGCCTTCTCACAGACATAATACCAACCATTGGACAAACTGCTTAGGTCCCGCCTTCTCACCATCACTATTGGTCTACATGTACTGGCAACTGCTTCTCACCACAGCGGATTGGCCACAGCCTAAAAATGCCTGAAATACACATAAATAAGTAAAACGTTTCCTGGCGTTTTATTTTTAGCATTTCTTTTATATTTACATGAAAATAAAAACATATGTACAATGTAACGGGGGGGGGGGGGAGCTACTAGAGCTACTACAGGTAATTACTGAACCTTCCGAGGTTTTGAAGCCTTCAGCGGATGTTTGCGCGTAATTCCTCCGTGGAGGTTTTTGTAGCCTGGCTGATGATAATGTCACACTAATTCCAAAAGCTAACACGCTAATCTGAGCAATTTACCTGAATCCGGCTGGGGAAGCCTCCAGGGCTTCAGCGCAGCTGCTCTGCTGCAGGGGGTGGATGAATGAAAAGCAGTGATTGAACACAGGGCGATGAGGTGATTGGGTTCCTTGGAGAGAATTTAGCTCCATAGTTAGACCAACATAAGGACAGGAGAGTGGATCAGGATACAAATGAGTGAAGCCAAATAGTCCACCCCTCTCTGTGCTCCTGAGGACTGGAGTAGAGGAGCTGGGCTGGGCTGGGCTGGGCTGGGCTGGGCTATCCGTCTACAGGTGCTGCATGTATGAATCCAGCAGTTAGTTCCGGCCACAGCAGAGCGTTTATCCACAAACACGGTATCACTCCGCTGCACGCCGTCGCTATCAGTCCTACAATTGAAGCAAGAAGTAACGTAGAAACCGAGCTAAAACCAGACGAAAGGGATTAAGATTAAGAGAAAATTAAGAAAACAAATAAAAACAAACGAGCAAGAAGAAAGTTGAAAGTGGAAAAACGGCGTTAATGTGACACAGCAACAAGCTGCTTGTTGAGGAACTAGAATTAGGCGGAAGGAAATGCTGACCTTACACCATAATAAATGCTACGTTCACGGCTCTATTTCTTACTTTCTTAATTTATGTGATTATTATTATTATTATTATTATTATTATTGATACCGTGTTTCACATCTCTTAGCTTCTTCAGCTCTTTATTACCTTTAGTACTTTTTACTTTCCTTTTTTAAATTTATCCCCTATCTTATTTATTGTTTAGTGTAATTTTCCTTCAGTTTAAGACTGTAAATAATCTGTGTTTTTTGTTTCTGGTCATACATGTTGCTCTCACCAAGACAAATTCCTTGTATGTGTAAAATACTTGAAATAAAGAGATTCTGATTCTGATTATTATTAGGCTGCCGTTTCACTGTAACACACTCCCACTCATGTTATATATATATATATACTCTATATGTTCAAATGTTTATGGACACCCCTTCTAATGAATGTATGCAGCTATTCTAAGTTGTGCTGAAATGATGGATGGTGCTCCATCCAGTTTTTGGGGATAAGGTGAGGTAATGATCATCCAACATCCTGACCTCACAAACTCTCTTGTCGCTGAATGCAATCAAATCCTCACAGCAGTACTCCAAAAGCCTTCTTCCCTAGACAGTTACTCCAACAAAAGCAGGATAATCTCTTTTTTGAATCCTCTTGATTTCAGAAGAAACTGTAAATGAGCAGGCATCCATATATATACTTTTGTTGGAGTAACTGTCTAGGGAAGAAGGCTTTTATATAGTGTATCTATAAACACACCAGAATATATGTGTGTATATATATATATATATATATATATATAGAGAGAGAGAGAGAGAGAGAACACGAGAGGGAGTGTGTTACCGTGAAATGGCAGCATAATAATAATAATAATAATAATAATAATAATACCTACATCAATTAAGAAAGAAAGAAATAGAGCCGTGAACGTAGCATTTATTATGGTATATATATATATATATATATATATATATATATATATATATATATATATATATATGTGTGTGTGTGTGTGTATATATGGCCTAGCTTACATATACATGGTCTACACTCTGCCACTGTGTTTTTAAATATGTATGGATTTCATAATGAGGTCTGAGAAGGTCCACTGTTTGCTTAAATCCAGCTCTCTCCAATCTTGAGGCTTTCCGTGTTGACTCTTCGTGTGTGTGTGTGTGTGTGTGTGTGTGTGTGTGTGTGTGTGTGAGTGCATGCTTCCAGAGACTGTGCCCTTGTATTTATAGCACTGTTTATTTGGATGTTTCAGCTGCTCTGTTCTTCTAATGAGATCCAAAGTAAATAGAGAGAGTCCACAGTCAGTACTCCAGGAAGACTGCACAATGGGGGGCCGGAGGGAGGGAGGCGGGGGGGTTATATTTTTCTTTGACAAAAGATGTAATATTATGTCATCCTAATACTACAGAAGTTCAACCTTTCGTTGATAAAACGCTGTTGCGTTCTGTGTTGCTTGTTTGTTATATTGCTTGGCTTTCAGAAGGAGGTTCTTTAAGGGTTCTTTAGTAAAAGCAGTGGTTTGAATAGATCCTGAGGACTATAGAACCATTTAAAGAGTATATAAACTATAAGGTTGAGCTATATTTTCCTTGGCACAGTTGAATAATGAGGGTTCAGTACATGAACATTGCAAACCGTGAAGCCCAAACACTGTTGTTCCTCCTTCAAAAGAAAAGCCGCAATAACTAAAATAGGGCTGGAAAATGAGCCACTTCCCCCAAACCCCCAAACTGTTACACAGTGTCGACCTGGTCTTAGCTAGTGAATCAGTAAAATGAGACGGAGACTTCAGGAGAATATGGTGATGCTGATACTGGAAAGATTTTCAAGATTCTCAGGAAGCAAGACTACTGCTTCAAGTTACTACTGCTACTGCTACTGAATCAGGCCTTGTGACTGTGGCTATTCCTGTACTAGTGTCCACAGACTTACCCTACAAGCCCTCTATAGAAGGAAAATCAGAGTGTTTCAATCTGAGGCAGAATAACAGGGTTGTAAATAGACGTATAAAGCCACATCTAAGCAATTTTCACCCCCAACCAATGTCGCATACTATTTATACAACAAACAACAACTCAAAATATTTATTAACTGCATTATTTTCATTAACCAGCCAATCCAGTCCAGTTATGACTCTGCACTGGACGGTGATGCAGTTCACACTGTATTTACTTACAATATGCAGAATTATCAGTTACATAAACATGGCTAATACCTAATGATTATGAAGGGATGTCGGATGTAACTTCAGTTGAATGTTGTTGTTGAGGGCAGTTGAGCGTCGCCTTCGGGAAAATGACCTGTTGTGCAACAACTGGCACATCAGTGTAATCAATATCATGCTCAGGGCTTCAGCTGCAGCACCGGGTGTGTTATGGGGTCAGGCAAAGTGCTTTTGACAGTGGACTGAGTAAATGCGGGCAACAGGGCAAATACATAACATTAAAATACTTCCGAAAACAAAGAGTGATATTGCAGTATTTACCGTTTCTATAATAATAAAAATCTTAAATAACTGGTATAAAATAAGTAAATAAACTTTTGACATCAAATCAGCTAGTTGTTAGTTGAGCTCTGTATGCTGGCTTTTCAGAATTGACCTAATCTAATGAGCTATTATTATTATATTAATAGTGTATATGTATATATACATACAGTATAACAATATAAAGACAAACGCCATCTAGGCCCTTTGTCCAAGCTCACCGCTGCTCTCCGTTTGCAGTGGTGTCGTGAACGAGAAACTTGAACTGCTACGGACCGGAACCGCATCGTCTTTAGCAACAAACCCGGGCTCTGTTTAGGATCTGACGACAGTCGGTATTGAGGTAAGTATTGAGGCTTTAGGGTGAGTGCTCTAACTCTTCCTTCGCTGTGGAATGACACATCGCATTCATGTGACCAGCCGGCAACCTATGAGTGTGCAGGATCTACACACCCAGGACACATGTGCCACAGGATGCCATATGGGACCTGTATGCCTCCATGCCCAGGCTAGAGGCAGCCCAACAGGCTACTAGAGCCTACTTTTAATTGTATAACTCCTTCTTGGTGCGTTATTGTTTTTGTCAGCCGGTACTATATATAATTTATAATGAACGGTAAATGAACACAGCACTCAGTCGACCTGCTGGTCATTTCTGAACACATCTGAATGGTTTTGGCAGTCGTTTTGAACCTTTTCCATGCACATGGCTGCGTCCTGATTCACATGTGACCGTTACTATATTTAAACTCATTATAGCAATACAATCATCCTGCAGTTTTTTTTTTAGAAATGAGGACTTCCCCTCGTGTTGTTTAGGGAAAAACATGATCCAGCCCTCCATGCAGATAATAGCAGATAGTAAAGGTTCCACTGGCAGTTTTAATGATCCTACAAAGGGAGGAGAGAGAGAGGGAGAGGGAGAGGGAGAGAGAGAGAGAGAGAGAGAGAGAGAGAGAGAGAGAGAGGGAGAGAGTAATTAATCCATAGAGGCTCTGGCCTTGGTTATGTGCTTCTGTGGGACTGTGGAAAATCTGCCTAAGAGGTGAGAACAGAACAGAGAGAAGAGAAAAGGGCTGGCATTTCCACAGCTCTCTCTCTCTCTCTCTCTCTCTCTCTCTCTCTTTCTCTCACTAGAAATGGCAGTTCAAACCTGCAAGTCAAAGGTGGTGGTGCACCATTCCACTGTGGTGGTGCACCGTTCATGATAAGGAAGCCTTACCTGCCAACTGTGAAGCATCATGGTTGTGTTGCTGCCAGTGACACTGGCACACTGGTATTGCACAGGTAAGGTGGAAGAACAGAATCCTTAAAATACCATCAAATCCTGAATGTGCAAATGTCAAGCAGTGTGTGACTTTATTTGGATATGATCCAAATATACCTTAGAATTCACCCTGGACTACCTGATACCTCTCCTGACCTGATCATACTTTATTTTGTGAAAAGACCTTAAACAAGCTGTGTATTGAAGGTGACCCACAGTTCAAGCTCGACGGTCCTCCCTCTGCTGCAGTAACTCTTCTGGGAAGGCCTTCCAAAGGATTCATCAGACTGCCAGATGGTGAAGCCTGATTCACCACTCCAGAGAAGGCGTTTCCACTGCTTCAGAGTTCAGTGGTGGTGTGCTGTACACCACTTCGGTTGACGTTTGGCATTATGCTTGGTGATCTTGTTAGGCTTGTGTGTGTCTGGTCCCCATGGAAACCCAAACCAAAGAGCTCTTGCACTGATATTGCTTCCAGGGACAGTTTGGATGTCAGTAGGGAGTCAGATTGTGTATGGGAGGATGGTATCTGTAAATTGTAGACTTCATCCAGGAGAGCTGCGGAAACCTACATAACCTACATATATATCCTCACTGTCCCGCGAAAACCTCCACCTCCAAATCTCTGTGTTTGTCAGGTGTTCTTTACATTGTTTGGGAATTAAGCAATAAACGGGCCGATAGAAATGCAAGGCCGGTTCTCGATACGTGGTCTTTCATTCTCATGTTCTCTTCCACTGCCCAAGTTGTATTCCACTACTCAAGAACGCACTTATCAAGAACAGTTAAAGGTCCTGGGTATGTTCTTTCTCCTCCCTGAAAAACAACAACGATGCATCAGTTGGTGACTTGCAGATGAGAACGAAATACCGGAAATACCCAGCATTCATTGCAGATTCAGCACTGATGCAGAAGACATTAGCTGTGTTCCAAAGCCTGGGCTGCAGCCGAGGTGGGGCGGGTCCTCGCTAGAAGTAGCCTATCGGTCACACCTCCTGCAACTGCAGCTTTTGAATTTCTTCATGGAAAATAATTATAATTATAAAAAGTATTTTTTTTACATTTGTAAACAAACTCTGCTCTGGAAACTTTGTTTTCCACCAATTTCTGCGTTCTTTCCCGAGTTGCACGTGCGCAGAGAATTGTGGGTAAACCGAGGGCCGAGAAGGAAACAGTAGTTGCGTCTTTCAAATCAGCCAGAATGTGGGCAGCATTTCTGGGCTGTATACGAAGGGTCCTTCAAAATCTCAGTTCATTTGATGCAAACAACGAGTGTTTACTAGGTTAAGGCCCGTACACCCTCCTGTGGTAGGCTTAGCTAAGCCGGTTAGCGTTGATGACAGTGACTAACAGCTAGGCTCAATGCATTATTCAGCTCATCTCAAAAGGTGTCCTCCATCCTTGCGTTCGTGCGGCATAACTGTCTTGAGAAGTCCATTCTCTGCGTTCCTGGTATTGAGAAACACCCAAGGTTTTTTCCTCTTGTTGTAAAGAGGCCGTTTCAGAGGTTCACGGTTTTTGCGTGACTGTGACGATACCAATAACTGACCCCCAACACTTTCAGACCGCTGAGCGCTGTATTTATGTTTATTCGTGCCTATTCTTGTGCCCTGATGTGTTTTGCAGGCTGAAACACACACTTACTGCTGTGCTAGGGGTTCTAAACAATTTTCATGACTAAGACTTTTGCCGAGTGCTATGTTTAGCAGCACACACACACACAAGCACATGCAGAAAACAACTTAACCCCCAGAGGAATAGTAAGAGCAGCTGACTGCGTTACGGGGTGGTAAATACACCTACCAGGAGCAGTGCATGTGTGTTTGGGCTATGAGAGTCAGTGTGTTTGTGGTCATCTAAAAAAAAAGGGCAAGTGCCTCTATTAGGCAGTATATTGACCTTCCAGTGATAAGTTGAGTCATTCGACTTAATAAAATCAGTCTCTGGGCCATATTTTTAAGCAGTAAGAATGCTGACCATCACCTCTTTATTTGATCACACAGTCAGTTTTGAGGAAGTGAAAGGCAAGCTGCTTCTACATCAGCAGTCTGGATAAGCCTGACCTCAGCGTTTCTGCAAGGTCACATGAGGTAGATTTCGTGTTTTCTCAAACGTTTGCCAGGCTTCCTTGGCCTTATAAATCAATCAGAAGGAAGAGTGTTCATTGTGGTGCATTCAAGTTTTAAGAAGCCCATACCAAGACTTTAATACATGATATGGACAAAAGTATCGGGACACCTGCTCAGTCATTGATTCATCTTCTGAAATTAAGGGTATTAAAAAGTGTTTTTCCAGCTTTTGTTAGAGTAACTGCCCCTAATGTCCAGGGGAAATTGTCTTCTACTAGATTTTGGAACATTGCTGTAAGGATTTCATTGCATTCAATGATGAGAGGCATTAATGAGGTCAGGATATTGGATGAGTACCACCTCAAAAGTACTGGATGGAGCACCAATCATTATCTGCTCTAGAGTCAAATTCTACTTGCAATAAATCTTAGACTAGGCAAACTGTGCGTGTCTGTGTTTGTGTGCACTTGCACATCTGTATCAGCAATGGGTGCAACTTAAAGTAACTCAGTGCATTCATTAGAAGGGGTGGCCAAAAATATATGGACATATAGTGTATCCAGAAACACAAATATTGTCTTTAACAGACCACAGTACTGGCTGACTGCCTGCAGCAGAGCTTAACAGGCAGTAGGAACTGGGGTGGAGTTTTACTTTCTGGACCTGAATTTTCCATCTCTATTAATTCAACTGTAAGGGGTCAAATATCACCCAGTACTGTAATGTAGGCCTATTCTGAAAAGACGCAGTCAGTTGAATGCATCAACAGAGTGCGAACCAAACTACAGGATGAATCAGGATGGAAATGACTGTTTGAGTGCTGCAGTGGGTGGTCGTAGTAGTAGGTGGTCTTTCCAAAGATTCCCCAGCTGAGTAACACAGTGAGAACGCTAGGCAGAAACAGAGGGGCTGCTTTTTTATTTATAAATATATATATTTTATTAAATTTATTTTTATATATATATTTTTTTATGTTATTTTTTTAGCCAAACCTGTTATCGCAAAACCAAACACACCGCAGCTGCTGCAAAAACCGTTATGCAACAGACTGGGCCTGATAGACGATGTTAGGACTGAGACAGTCAACAGCAGGTGTTATATAACATATTTCAAATTTCAAAGAAGCCATGATAAAACACTGTCATCCACATGATTAGTAACCACGGTGACCCGAGCCAAACCGCTTCTCCTCATTTTCCGATGGGTTGGTGGCGGCCAGCCGAGAAGAGTGTGTTTGCAGAGCCAAACCATGCACCTGATTTGGTATGTGCATTCATAACACACACACACACACACACACTCACACACACACACATACACAGAGCCTGACCTGTGGCTGGGTGAGGGATTTAGCCATAATCCAATCACTGCTACTGTTCTAAAATTGCATGTGCTTGCATTTTTTTTTCCACGTGCAAAACGTCTTAGCGCAGTGGGTGGAATAGCACTTCCTTGAACGTCTGCTGGTTCATGGAATTGAGCACACATGATTTAAAGGGTCCATATTCAGCATTTTTTCCTTATATATTTCCTTCCTATCATCTGCTCATGACTTCCTATGGTTTTACTTAGCAAAACCAGCCATCGTTTATTTTACGTGACCTTTCTTCATAGACTGTTCATGTTCCTGTGCCTTTAACCCAATATGTATTGAATTCTGGGTTAAAATAACTGGATCAGTTAAACAGAAACGTACAGAAGCGTGTGGGAGCTCACTGATTGGTGGAGTCACGCTCTAAAAAAAAACAAGGAAAAAAACAAGCCCACTGTAGGTGCAAATTTAGTGACATGCTAATGTTCAGGTAAGAGAGAAAGTGAGCAAACCTTTACTCAGTGTGTCTGAAAACAGTGGAAAACAGTCCCAGGACCGTTCACTTGACTCTGTGCTTTCAGATATGAGGCTTTATCCTCATATCTGACGGGTGTGAGTTGAGCCTCAGTTAGCTGAACCTCAGTAAGCAAAATAGTATCCAGAATATTTTATAGAAAATATTAAAATATAAATATTATTAGTAAGATTTACCATCTTCAACGTTGCAATAGAAAATCGTAGTTTCACTGCTTTCATTCTGATAGTGAATAAAATATGGCAAGCTGTCTCAGCCTAAAATTACACCAGCAACACAAGTCCTACCTCAGTTCTTACTGGTTAAATCTCAAATCCAAGACCTACTGTAGTTTGTAGTAGTAGAAGTTACTAATTCCCACTAGTAAAAACTCTCATTTTAGATATTAATACTATTATTTTGATATAGTTAGTTAGTTACTAATGTCCCAATCTGATCCAGGCATATGTCAATAGGTCGGATATTAGCTGTTGTAATCCGAATCTTTGTTTTGACTATTGCTCAAAGAACCATCTGTTGAAAGTTTTTTTAGGGGGCCAACAGTAAGCCTATGACGTTGCTCAGAGAACCTTTTGTGGCACCTTTATTTTTTAAGAGTGTTCCTATTGAAAGCTCAGCATATATTAATATTGGTCAAACAGAACATCAGTGTGTCACCGATGGCCAGCGGTAGCTCCAAGTGTGTGGTAACGTTACCCTTCCCATCCTCACACTTTCCCAAACCTTTTAAACCTGTGAAGAAACCCATTAAGCACAACCTCTCAGTACAAAAATCTCATTTCACACTGGTGCATTTTAAATCATGCGGCGAGCCTTTGGGCCTGCAGGAAAAGTTTGCAGCACCAAGCATTTTCAAGCGAAACCCTCTGCATTGGTAGTCTTAGCGGTTAGCCTTCAGACTGGTGGTGCAGTTCCTGCAAATGAAATGCGTTCCCTTCCCACAAATTTGATTTATATACGTTTCCTCACCTCAGATTCGGTAAAGATGCCCTGAAATGCTTTGTAGATTGATGTATAAATAGAAAGCATGTGACTTTGTTTGGGGTAAAAATGCTCAGACGCAACCTAACAAACCTATTTACCACGCTGTTCATTTTTGCCTCAGAATAAAACACTGATTTTCCTTTTATGGAGCTCTTATGAACAAGAACTCTGCTTTTATAGGCTGGTTCAGGTCACCTCAGCAGCTCACAGGAGCCACACAGCATAGCTTTTGCATAGCATAGCATACTTGGCATAGCTATGTTTTTATGGCACTGTGACCAAAATATTATGATTAGTTTTTATTTGACTATTTCCGACTCTTAGGGAATAAGCTCGCTGCTGCTCAGCGTCCTCTCGTCATGGTGTGCAGTTAGCTAGCTGTGGAGATTGTAGCTGGTTGGCTAGCATTAGCTTTTAGCCAGGAACCCATGTAGCAGTGTCACAACAGTAGCTGTTGTGTTTTACCACATCACGGCTTTAATTAGGGCTAGCAGGGCCTTCGCTAGTGGGCTGGGATTATGTCAATTTTGGAAGTGCAAATAAAAGGAGCCCAGGGTTTTGGAATTAGCCCATTTCCCAGCTTTGAGAAACTCTTTATTGGGTGTAGAACCTTTATCTTATACTGGGGTTCTTTAATTCTTAACCCTTTCAGACCTAATATCTTGTAGTCTTAAAAATAAAGGTTCTTGATTGCTTCTTAGCTTGGATGTTACAGTTCTAGGGAAACTCCACAATAAGCGTAGAACCTTTACCTTATGCTTAAGGTTCTTTAAAAACATCTACATAAGGTAAAGCTTTATACCCACTATACACTTTTCCTAGAACTTTATGTTCTAACCAAGAACAGTTGTGGAACCTGTATTTTCTCATTGTGAGATTGAAGGGGTTAACGGAGGACCAATGGAGGATGGTCAATTCCATGTACCCAACCCTCATTATCCAACTATGCTAAGCTAAATACAATTTTCCATTCTAGAGCACCTGTAAGGAAAAGCTAATTAACCAGCGTCAATTAATAAATGCTTTCGGCTTTGCGTATCCATGGAGATTGAATTGTAGCAGTGATGTAGGCCAGAAACAAACAGAAGCAGCAGGACTGAGTGTGATGCTACTGGCAGGAGGGGGTTGGTGGTTGGAAGTCCTTTTGCCGATAGCTACAACCCACTTTCGTGCTTATAACATTTACCTCCATGCCCCACAAGGCACCTGTCTCCTTGACAACCTGGAGTACTCCCCCTCCTCCCCTCTCCTGGGTAAATACAGACAGAAGAGAATACAGCAGTGCAAGACCCGACATCTCCATTAGCTTGTTAGGGGAGTGTGTGTTTGCCGCTGCAGTGCTGAGAGGCTTCTCCAGAGATGTGTACACAGCAGACCGAAGGAAAGGTGCGCAAATCCCTTAACATACTCTCTGCACTCCACTGACTCTGCCTGAAGGATTTGGCCAAAGGTTCTGTTGGCTCTATAGGGGTTTGGACGCTGGATTTCATTCAGAAATAACACTTGGTGCATAACACTCGGCCTTAACCCTTAGAGGTCAAGAGGTCATTGCTTTTGTTTTGCTGTGCTGTTCAAATACAGAGTGATACACACAACTGTGCGTATTGAAAGCCCTATTGAAGCTGCACCAGGGTTATCTAATGTCATTTTTAATAGATTTGACAGGCAGATTTGCCCAAAATCTAAAAGATCTGTACAAATGATTCCAGATAGCCTGCACCAAGACATCACAACTAGTACAGTCACATCAGCAGGTGGGCGCAAATCGACAAGCCGAAAGGTCACTCTTAAAAATACAGGTGCTTGCAGCCAAATAAAGGACCCACTTTTAATTCCTTAAAGAACCATGTTTGTAATAGAGATGTGTGGTGAGTGTGATGGCTCTCTACACCTTTAAAAGGTTCTTCACCCTCACACATCTCTTCTACAAACATGGTCCTTTATGGAACCAATAGTAGTTCTTCAATGGCGTCGCTAAAAAGAACCATTTGAAGCACCTTGAGAGTGAGAGTAGCATTTGGCTGCTCGTGAACTGACCAAATGCCAACTTAAGACAAGCCTACACCATCAGCAATTAGCACTGTCGAATGAGTGAGCTGTTCCTAGATCAGAATTAAAAACTATGGCTGCCACACCAGGTTTGCTTCAGAGAGAGCCATCTAGAGCGTCATCTGTACTAGAATTGCAATCCGTCAGATCTCTTCAAAACCATTTAAGCAGAGGCATACAACTGTTCGAAATGGGACTGCCCAGCCTTGACCTGTATCATCTTACACAGTGCAGCCAGTAATACCCTACTCTCATCTATTTAGCAGCCACTCCGGAAACTTTCATGGCCTAGCTGGTGGGCAATTTGATACCTGATTGCTTCTAAATGTCTAGATGTCCTAATGATGATGTGCAGCATGACTTTTCTCCATTGCAGTCAGCTTTTTCATTGGCCGACTTCTCTCTTCCAACCTCTTTAATGTTCCATCTGCTTGTCTGCTGACTAGCATGAGTGATAATTTCACGCAAGCTGTTCTCTACCCATTGAACGGATTACGTTTATTATGCCAGGGAATCACCAAGAATATTCCCTGCTGATTCATCTATTAGCCTCATTTATGAACCGAGGCTTACAGCACAAAGTAATTGCAGCTGAGAACAAAATGAGGGACTCTTTTGTATTTTTTTGGATTTGTTTATAAGAAAAATAAGAGATAAGTTAACAATAACTGATATAAGAAAGAAAAAAGAAAGAAAGAAAAAGAAAGGGAATATTTATATGTGCGATAAACATCATTTGTGTATCTACAGTATATGTTTATAGCTACAGTATTATTCCCTGATATGAAACTGAGCAGACAGACAGGGATACCCATTCATTCATCCAAGAACAGGAGAGGTAATCATACAAATAAGTGTGGGGTTCCTCAGGGGTACGTAATAGGTCCATTAGATCTTCTATGTAAACAGCTTTAAAATGGACATTTCTGCTCAGGCAGTGACGGATTTTCTGTGCTTATAAACTACAGGGTCTCGTGCAACAGGGGACTATAGTCACAGACTGGAGCCATCATCAGAGATGGACAGGAGCAGGTGGTCAACAGAGTTGCCTTAGTTTTAGTCTCCGCTCCTGTGAGGACAGCAGAGTGATCCTTGACAGCCTCTTTATTCTTAATGTCATTAAGAGATTCGAGTTTAATAACGGTCTGAATCTGATTTCAATACAATTGTAATCCCATGTAATACACATCAGGGATTTCTGGACCCAACATGGAATTTCTGTACAGTTTTATTATTAAGAAGAAAAAAAAAAAATACACCCACCCTCAGCAGTAAAAGGGATTGTAGGATCACGGCGTCCTGGGCATCATTTCAAGCTCATTTACGTCTGGGACTAATAGCCAAATCCTTATGGTTATATCACACTGTAGCGGTTTCATGCACTTACAGTACTATTCAGTGGTTGCATTGGCTTTAAGTCTCTGTATTCTGTTGGCTCGTAGCTCTTAGGCCCATGCAGGCTGTGCTTTTAGGTGTCGTGGGCTGCTAGTTTCAGAGTAGGAGCACTCGGAAAATGCATCTCCAAGCATGAAGAGACAAACCTGGCCCATTCCGATGTTGTAGTGGTGTTGTACAGGCCAGCACTTCCATCCTGATATGGTGGAGTGGGTTTTGTCATGTGCTTAGGTCATATGTCACTGGTTATTAAATAGGCTGTGAGGCTTTTGTCAGAAAAGGAACATTGCAAC
Source organism: Salminus brasiliensis (assembly GCF_030463535.1). Lineage (NCBI taxonomy): Eukaryota > Metazoa > Chordata > Actinopteri > Characiformes > Bryconidae > Salminus > Salminus brasiliensis. The sequence goes on from NC_132892.1 coordinate 27,752,241, forward strand.
CTTTGAGACGTTCAGAGATACTGAAGGAAGTGATGACTGTGCTCATGCTTTGATGACACTGTCCGTTTCCTCTGGTTCCATACCTCTGGTTTCAAAAGTGACAGGGCAGCATCCAAAGTAGCCTTTGCTGTGCTTCCAGCATCTCTGCACTTGATGTTCTGCTGCAGATCAGATTCTTTGAAACCAAAAGCATGGATCACGATCTTTAATGATTGTCAAAAAGCTTTAATTAGATGTTCTCCTCATTGGGGGAAAAAGCTGTAATCTCCTGAAAGCCTTCAGGGCTGTGCACTGTTAGGTGACTGAGGTTTTTATGGGAACATGTAGCTCCTTACTCTGCAAGAGACAAGTGGCAATGTCGGCTTAGAAGTGCCACATAAGGCGGTGACTGAGTTTTTTACGGGGGCAGTGGGACGGGAACACCCTGGAGCATGGAGTCTTGACCCCTTTTCTTCACACCATCTCATTACAGTCCTCTGAATTCATTCATCATTTAGTCACAGTTCAAATGGATCCTCCTGACAACGGGCAGAAGAGTCCTCGCTCCATCTGTCCATCTCTTTCTCACTCCAAGACCCCCCCCCCCCTCTCTTTTCAGTGAATGGGGGGATGGTGCTTCTTATTTTTCCTCTATTGCTTAGACCTTCTTTCTCATTCCTTCATTTCTGATGCATTTAGCAGTCTCTTTCGGTTCCTTTGAGGGAAAACTCCATCATAGGCTATTTCTGTAGAGCACACGCTCACTCCTTCTCTTTGTACTGAGCATGAAAGTGAACTTCTTTTGAACCATATTATCGCTGTCAAGTATGAACTTGCTACTTCTGGCAGTGGAGGAAACAGTCCATCGTCTACGACTGTTGGCTGTAACCTTCAGTGTACTTTTGAACTCCATTGTGTTTAATCCTTTAGCAGGGTTACCATCCCAAGAGAAGACTGCACTTATGTGTAGATGATGGAGAGAAAGACCAGAGAGAAGGTTCCAACCTCAAGACAAAGAGAAGGAAAGGGTTTCTGTGGAAACATCTCAGGTGCACTAGCAGACAGTGTGAGAGTGTGAGTGTATGTGTTCTCTTGGCTTTTTCTCTTGTTCAGCCAACCAGTGGTCAAGTCAGACCGTGGGACGTCAGCGGCTGGGGTTGTCTGAAGGAACGTCTAGACGCATCAGACGGTCGTCTCAATCTTCTCAATAATCTCTACCATGGACTTGGATGGCGAAAGCAAGGTGCACTCGTCTTGCTCCCACAGGCTACCGGGACTGGAGTCTCCATCCGTGCTCAGCTCGTCATCCTCCTCTTCCTCATCCTCCTCGTCCTCGCAGGAGTCTTCGTCGCACGACTCCATGTAGTGCAGACCCAGCGCGTTGATGCCGGAGTCTTCTGAGCTGGATGGCGAAGAACAGTGATCCATTTTGGGACCTGCTTTTTGGCCTTGCTTGCCTTGAGTTTGACCCACTTGGGCCACTTGCTTGTGGACCCGCTGAGTGGACGCTTGGGTTTGCAAAGCCTGAGGCTGCTGCGGTGGACTGGGCATCGGTGGTGGAGGTCTCTGCACGTAGCACATCTTTCCGTTGATCCGTTTCACAATGTAGTCGTCGACAAACAGGTCAGAGATGACGCAAAACTTGGGTGACTCTGGGCATGGCGGGGCTTTGAAGTTGGAGGCGGTCCTGAGGAGGCGCTCAGTGAGGGAGATGGACAGGTTCATGGTATGGGTATTGTCTGAAGGTGTGGCAGGAACTGAGGTGCTGGGAAGCTGGCAGACGCTGGTCATAGGCTGGTAGACATATTTACCTACAAAGAGAAAAGGAGACCAGGGGTCAGAATAGAGGTGGACTTTGAAGAAGACACTGAAATGGTAAAAAGCAACAATTTCTGGCTTTAAATTGTTTTGGTTGGTTTAGGTGGAAAATCAAATCTGCACATCCCCTTACCACAACTGTGGCCAAGACATGTTAGGTGTCCTTTTTGGACCATATGTGATGCCCTGTTATGCAGCCTCAAATATAGTTGCTTATCTGCTTTCTGAGACTTCACTTCACTTAACTTCAGTTTCATGCAAATTTCAAGGTATTGAACAAGAGTTTTTCCTGCTTTTGTTGGAGTAGCTGTTTCTACTCTCCAGGGAAGGCTTTCTATTTGATTTTGGAGCATGGCTGTGAGGAGTTGATTGCATTCAACAGCATTAGTGAGGTCAGGATGTGGGATAATCACTACACCACCTCAGCCCCAACTTCCCAACTCATCCCAAAAGTAATGGATGCGGCACCATCAATCATTCCAGAGAACACAGTTTCACTGTTCCACAGCTAATTGCTGGGGGTCTGTATACCCCTCTAGCCCACACCAGGCATTAGGCATGGTGTCAATAGGTCCAGGTATATCTTCTGCAGAGAGTCCTACTCTATTGGCAGTACTTCTCTAAAGGGACTAGACAAGCTGTGTATGTGTGTGTGTATTTGCACATCAGCAGTGGTTGCAACTTAAACCTTGTATGTCCGCTCTTTGTCAGTCTAATTTTAGACTAACATTACTGTATTACATAATTAACATCAGTTTCATTAGCCCCCAAATTGAACTCTGTGGGACTCCTTAAAATAAAAGTAATAGCTGAATAATAAACATGGGGCTCATGCAATTAAAGTAGCTGAATGTTTTCATTAGAAAGGGTGTCCACAAACATTTGGACATATAATGTAGCTTGTACTTTTGTCTGCGCAACGTATTTGCATACAATGTTTCATGCAATGTCCACATAAGCAAGTGTATTTTGGATCATGAGAGAACCGTGGCAGGTATTCTGGGACACACTTCCAATAGTGGTTAGCTGTAGAGTACATTAGCTTGTCTTAGCTGGAAATCAGTGTAAATTAGATTTTTTTAGTGAACCATGGAGTTCAAAGGCAAAATGTAAAGTACTGATCAACTCGTATCTACCCTCAATAGCAAGAAACATGAAGGGACATTCTAAACCATCTGGGAGCAACACGCTAGCTGACAAATGTCTGCATTAGTGCTTTGCTGCTCAGGGAGGGGAAAAAAGGCAGAGAACAGACGTGGTGGAGTCAAAAAGTCGTTAAGACAGAGACAGCGATAAGTGCCAAGCATGTGGAGAAAATGAGAGGAAGAAAATTATCTAAGATATGGAGAGAACAAAAGGACAGAATCAGAGGCAGTATTTTCACAGAATAACCCAAATTCCAAATCATTTGAGAGTTGAGTTTGATGACTGAGAGATAAAGCTCAGCTTCGAACATGACGGCTTTTATGGAAAGATAAGAAACACAAATGAACAACGTACAAACACCAGCAGAAAACCCTGCCATGGTTTTTAAATGTGTCGGACAGCTTGTCCAGAATATTCAACCTGTTAATTTCGGTGTTAGCGTGCTTCCCAGTTTATTTTCCTCCAAAACTATACGTGCACTCATTGAGAGAGGCAGAGTACCATTAATACCACTGACAGTGTAGTGAAGAACGTTGGTTTATCTGGTTCCAAGGACTCAGGACCTGTCAAGGTGTGGAATCTACAGGTCTTGTGGGGTGTTCCTGGTCTGCAGTGGTCAGTACCTACCAAACGTCCTCAGAAGAAATAACAACCAGAAATATGGGCGCCCAAGGCTCTTTGATGCGCATGGAGGGCCCACCTCACAACGTCCAGGACTTGAAGGATCTGCTGCTAACGTGAAATCAGATTCGATCATCCATCCATCTCCTTTTCTGCTCTTTCCTGTTCTTCTAAAGCAGTGGTTTCCAAACCCTAGTCCTGGAGGACCCTCTTCCCAACACATTTGAGTAGTTTTCTGTTCTAACACATCACCTTCAACTCAGGAAGGACTTGTTAATTAGCTTATTAGCTGGATCAGGTGTGTTGGGAGCAGGGTAAACACTAACATGGGCAAGCCAGGAGGTCCTCCAGGACCAGGGTTTGGAAACCACAGCATTATTTTGTGAGACTAAATACAGTGAGCCCCCCCCACTCTACGAGACCGCATCTGCTTGGAAAATGAGCGAGATGTGTCTCCATGCGGGACTAAAATGATCAGAGCACTGCTGAGTTCAGTAGAAAACAGCAGGTAATTTGTCCTATAATTTTCTCAGGGCAGGAGAGAGAAAAGCACAGACATTGTTGGTAGCTCCTGTCAACTCTGGAAATTACCCCATGACCACATGTGTCCGTAATCTTGTCCGAATAGAGCTGCTGATGAATGGACGCATAAAAATGATCCAAAATGACTGGGAATGCAATTTTGTTCCATTATAGTACCCTGTGTGTGTGTGGAGGGGTGGAGGGGGACGTTTTTCCTGCTCGATAAAGTCACCGTTCCAGAGATGCAACATTTTGTTAGGCTAGAGATAAAATGATGGCCTTTTTTCTGTGTTTGCTTCATGCCTCACATTTTGCCCAACAATCAGGCCCACATGCAATTCTCAGTCATTTTCAGTCCTGTATGATAGCAGCATTTGAATGTGACGGCGCTGCATTTCCAGCAGGGTTCGAAATGGACTGCTGGCTGTAGAAATGCTCAGAGAAAGTGAAAGACATAAAGAGCAGCCCAGTTAACTAGAGCTCGGCATAAAAATCATTCCCATTCAGCAGCGCTGCTCCCATTTACATTCTGCTCGGCTGTGTGATACAAAAAGCCAATAACGTTTTCTACAAAACACCATGAAAACCTCTTTTCAAGCTTTTTCTAATGGCCTGTGAGAACACTTTAGTGCTTTATGACCCTCTAATCTCTTGCCTTTTCCCATTCAGCAAATTGTAATTCTTCTCGGAATTCTTCATATCGCATGTTGTCTCTGAATCACTGAATCATTTCCAGGTTGCTCTTTAAAAAAAACAGTCAATGGTCAGTCTATCAGCTCAAAACTAATAGAAGCTTACAAACAACTAATTAGTGTCTGAATTTTGTCTGCTGGCTTTTGTCTATTATATAATGAACATTATCTTACCAGTGCGTTAAGTGTCATGAACAACAAAAGCCAGTCTATGGTAAAATAGTCTACAATGAGTGATGAGTTTGCTGTAAGTTATGAATGCTTTGATGTAGGAGGCCGAGAGAACAAACTAGCTAGTCTTGATTTGTCTTGATCACACCAATATAGGGCTGTTATTTTCATCCTCACCATAATGAGTCACCAAGTACCCCTGAAATAACACACACTGAAGAAGCCATGAACTGACAAAACCTCTTTCTCCCTCTCGCTTCTTTCTCCACCCTCACTTCGACACAAGACCGTTAAGCAATCTACCTTAATAACCACCTTAACAATGTCTGTCCTTGAGCGTATCATCAGCAAGCTTTTCCTTCAGGCTTGACTTCAGCTGTGCTGCTTATCGTTATTTAGCATCTGTAGCGAATGTGTTGGCTAGCTAATATGATCTTAACTATAGAGGTTAGGGGCAGTGGTTTGAGCTCTGGGCCATCAATAGAGCTCGATACCCAGGATGGGCAAGCTGCCACTGTTGGGCCCTTTAGCAAGGCCCTTCACCCTCTCTGCTCCCCGGGCTCCGCAGCAATGGCTGCCCACCGCTCCGGGCACGTGTTCTCACAATCACTGTGTGTGTTTCACTGGTGTGTAGGTGTATGTTCACTGCATGGATGGGTTAAAGGCGGAAGCCAGATTCTATCTGTGTCCAACACCAATGGTAAATATGGATGTCTTGTCTTGTTCTGTCGTGGTCAGTTTATGTCCCAAGAGTAATAAACAGGGCATAATATGAGGAGGGAGGGGGAGGTGAGAGGATGCCATTCCCCACCATACTCTCACTGGTAAAGTGAGATGGCATAATGGGCGCTAGCAATAAAAGAAGTGGACGTTCTTTAATATCATGCCTGATCCCAGAGGAAGCATGTCTGAATCTTTGTCTGAGGAGAAAAAAGCATCTCTGAGCAGCAGAGCTTTATAGGAAATGAGGAGATCTTACACTGCTATACCATACCAGCTAAAATGTTCTAGATTAGCACACTGTCATACTAGCTGATGTGTTCTAGATTAGCACACTGTCATACTTGCTGAGGTTGTTCTAGATTAGCACACTGTCATACTAGCTGATATCTTCTAGATTAGCACACTGCCATACTTGCTGATATCTTCTAGATTAGCACACTGCCATACTTGCTGATGTGTTCTAGATTAGCACAGTCATACTAGCTAAAATGTTCTAGATTAGCACACTGTCATACTAGCTGATGTGTTCTAGATTAGCACACTGTCATACTTGCTGAGGTTGTTCTAGATTAGCACACTGTCATACTATCTGATATGTTCTAGATTAGCACACTGTCATACTTGCTGATGTGTTCTAGATTAGCACATGGTCATACTATCTGATATGTTCTAGATAAGCACACTGTCATACTAGCTGATGTGTTCTAGATTAGCACAGTCATGCTAGCTAAAATGTTCTAGATTAGCCCACTGGCATACTTGCTGAGGGTGTTCTAGATTATCACACTTTTATATTAGGCTAAAATGTTCTAGATTAGCACACTGTCATACTTGCTGGTGTGTTCTAGATTAGCACAGTCATACTAGCTAAAATGTTCTAGATTAGCACACTGTCATACTAGCTGATATGTTCTAGATTAGCACAGTCATACTAGCTAAAATGTTCTAGATTAGAACACTGTCATACTTGCTGAGGTTGTTCTAGATTATCACACTTTTATATTTGCTAAAATGTTCTAGATTAGCACTGTCATACTTGCTGAGGGTGTTCTAGATTAGCACACTGTCATACTAGCTGAAATGTTCTAGATTATCACACTGTCATACTTGCTGAGGGTGTTCTAGATTATCACACTTTCATACAGGCTTGACGGGTGTTCTACATTCGCACAATGTGACACACTATCTGAGGTAGTTCCACCTTAGCACTCGGTGCCATGTCCAGCTAAGCATATTGTGAGGTGTCCTACATGAGCACAGTCATACTAGCCTAGCTGAGATGTTCTACCTTAGCACACTGTAGGTGTTCTGTCAGCACATCATGCCATGCTAGCTGTGGCGTTTCACATTAGCACACTGTCGGACTAGCTGAGGTGGTTCTACCCTGGGACACTATGACATACAGTGAAGTATTGGCATTTTGTCCCAAGTAGGTGTTCTACTTAGCATGCTGAGCTATACTAGCCCAGGAAATGTATTTCTTCAAAAGTCCAGAGAAAAGCTGTCCTCAGTACATCTGTACCAGTGACAACCTTCACAGCATTCTTCCTTTAGTACGATGCCTGAACCTTTAAGAGCTCATAGTAATTTAGGTTTCTCTGCAGGGATGCATCCCACCGGATTCTACTACGGTTTTTTTCTTTGTGTCTCTGAGGTGTTCATCTAAATGACAATAGCCTTTACATAATTATTTCTCAGGCTATATGACAGTAAGTCCTAAATCGGAGTAAAAATGCCAGTTGTAAAAGTTCTGTTTGCCTTTCAAGCTTTGACTACAGAAAAAAAAAATCATGAGAAAACTACCCCAGCGATAATCTACTTAAGCATTTCTCCATATCAGGATTTCCTTTCTGCTAGCTTTGCCTACAAGAACTGTAGAACCCATTGTACTGTCAATTCAGTGAAAGTTCTTATGGTGAACGCACATCTACACGTAGGCCTATGCGTGCCCTATTTTTGTTTTTTTTTCCCCCCTCTTTTTCCCCATCACTGTGATCCCCAGAGAATAAGGATGTGAACTCTCTATTTGATTAATGCAAGCTATTCCTGTGGAAAATTCAATGAGGAGCTACAAAGCATTCATTGTTCCCTTTGTCGCAGAAGAGACTCAAGGGTGTATACAAATCCCCTGCTAATATAGAATTCAGAAATGTCCCTCAGATTATGGCAGACCCTCCTGCGCTAACCTAATCCATCTTGAAGAGGCTGCAGCACACGCCAGGGACAAAAACTATCATTTTATTACTTATGATTCTGCTGCAGTTATGAAAATGTCTAAAATAGAAGATAAATAGAAGTTTATTTATTGACACAAAGAAGGATTTGAGGATTTGCTGGCATTCTCTTTGTAATTCTGTAATATTGCTTGACCCATGCAACCCTAAAATACCTATTTTAGCTAAATTGAGCATTTAAATTTTCTTTCATTTTGACAAAACTGTAAATACATGACATATTAACCTATTATACCCCTGATCAAGGTGTGTGTGTGGTCTGTTGAATTTATGCCATTCCCTATATAAAGGAATGAGCTTTAAATAATGGCTGAATAGAGTAATTAGAGTAATTGGCTTATATCCAGTCAAGCCCAATGTGCATGAAAACACACACTGGGACGGTCAATTAAAATAAAAGGCCAGATTCTAGCCTTAACCTTTTCTCTTCACATGTTTACTGGAACGTATTCACTAGAAATTCTGAAGTAGCCAGACAAATTCATGGCTTTAATAATGAGTGCATTTAGCGACTACAAGTACAGGGCATTTACAGAGCTTCCCCAATAATGGTTAATAAAGGCTAGTTCATACCTACTGTGGACGAGAGTAGTAAACAACAAGCAATCACATCCGGACTAGGTATGAACCAACTTTAAACATAGCGCCGGTGTGTTTTCTCTTCAGGTGCATCTGAATCGAATAGAATCTAATCTAATCCAGTTTTGGCCACATCGTGTCACACCTACCGAGGATTACCATCAGTTACATTAACTGTTCCTTTAACGTCCAGCGAGAACAAAATCCAGGACTGGAAAGGGGATTCAAGGTCTAGACCTGGGTTGATTCACTGTTGTTCACTAGCAATGCTTCCGACACTAGGAGGGAAGTGGAGTCAGCCGTCGCCTCTTTTTAAACTGCATTGCTGGGCAGCCCACACGCTCTGAGGAAAGCTCTGGGTCCCTAGCTCCACCACACCAGCTAACAGTCCCCTGTGCCAGGCTACATCACTTAAAGGTGATGAAGGGAGACGGAGTCATCTCCCCACCTGGACAGAGCATGGCCAATTGTGCCTTTCAGACTAGCTGATGGCAAAGTGGCATTTCTCAAGATTCAGACTTACTACCCCAGGCCACAGTGGCAGCGCGTTAGACCGCTGAGCCACTTGGGGCCTCTTTTTAGAACTTTTTACACACCAGAGCAGTGTCACTTAAGATGTGTGACCACGTGTGACCAGCTTTTTGTGCTGTTAGTGGTCTTTTCTAGTTGATTTGACTACATAGTATTCGGTAGTAGTGATGTGATTCGGTACCCAACCCTAATAAGTGATTCTCTATGACTGGTCATTATTTTAATAATGCACTAATAAATTACTCTAAACTAATAAAGTACTCTAGATGTACCGATGATACCCATGATATACAGAATTTACCACAATACTGGTAACACATCGGCACAGCGCACACATATTCAGCCTTACCTCAGTCTTTCTCAGTGTTGCTGCATTAACTTCCATTAGCTTTCAGTTCATTCACATGGACATAACAGAACGTACATGCTGACCACTGTCTCTGATGGACACTCCTGCTGTGATCTTGCCCAAAGACACACCGATACTTATCACTCTCTGCCACTTGGCTTCCGGCACAGCTGATCTATCTTCGAGCTACGCCTGAAGTTTTTATCTCTCTGTTGCAGTAGTTGATGATGAAAGAGACAGAAATGGCCCACTTCTGAGATATGAATTATGAGGTCCCGTATCTGAGAGCTGTACTAATACTGAATTAGTTAGATCGGTAGGAGCATCTCCAGAGGCAAGGCATGAGTGATAGTGCTAAGAATATCTGAACATGTATTAAAGCATCTGTGCCCTACTACCGGTACATCCGTACAGGTTCTGTGACAGTAAACACCTGCCTGGCCGGGGAATTGAAGCCCAGTCTGAATGAAGATGAATGTGATTAAGATTCATTTAATCCTTTATAACCCCTGCACAGCAATACAGCAGAACTTAGCCTCCTCATTTAACCCATTCGTGGGAATGAATACACACACACACACACACACACACACACTATTACCTAGGGGCAGTGAGAACACACACGCAGAGCAGTGGGCAGCCACCTCAGTGCCCACATAGGGGTTAGAGGTTAGGTGCTTTGTTCGAGGGCACCTCAGCTGTGGATGTTGATGTAGGAGAAAGCATTGTTTCTTTAATCACAGCACTGTGCAAATATATACGGAACTGAAATCACAGCATTGTGCAAATATACGGAACCGGAATCACAGCACTGTGCAAATATATACGGAACCGGAATCACAGCACTGTGCAAATATATACGGAACCGGAATCACAGCATTTTATAAATATAAGGAACCGGAATCACAGCATTGTGCAAATATACGGAACCAGAATCACAGCATTGTGCAAATATACGGAACCGGAATCACAGCATTGTGCAAATATATGGAACCGGAATCACAGCACTGTCCAAATATACAGAACTGGAATTGTGGCAATTTTAAGTTACTTAATTAAAATTAATTCTATTGATTCTACTAAAATCACCAAGGTTTTAATAAATTCATTCAGTCTCTTTGGATTTAGTTATTGTACTTCTAAACAAATGGACCAAAAAAAAGGAGAAGTCCACAATTGCTTGGGTCAAATTTTAGGTGTCTACATTTATATAAAGGTCCACTCTAGTACCCCACAGAAAGAAACACAGCTACATTTGTGAGTGTGCGATGTTTTACACTCCATTTCTTACATGATCAGATCAGAGTGATTCTTTTCCCCCTCAGATATCTGATCCAGCATTTCTTGCTGATAAGACCGTTACTGATACATATCAGTAATCATATGCCATCTTCAATTGGTGTTGTTCTTTGGGAGGTTTGAGCATACAGCAAAAATAAACGCTACACTACTTGTGTACGCTATATGTGTACAGAGTCTCTGATTGCCTTGTCTGGGTGTGCCTGGGAAATAGGGAAACTCTGTTGAGCACATTTCCTGTGGCCTTGTTCCAGGCTCCCATTCCCCTATTTTGTCTTCAAATAGCCCCGGCCCCTCATAAATGACTATGGAATACACACTGAGTTGTTGAGTTAGTGGCAGCCCTAACTGCACTAATAAAAAGTCAAACCACACGGTATAGAGTACTGTATAGAAACACAGTATTAACAGAAGTAATTTCAGCATTTCTTTTATTTCAGTTCTAGCTTAGAGTTTGACCCTCAGCCAGGCAGATGTACCAGTAAGCAATAAGAATCCTTGGACAAGACTTCTAACACTGCATTTTCTTACCTGTGAAACATGATACACATCAGCCAAAATATAACTGTTAATATACAGTATATCATATTTGATTTAAAAAAAGAGGACAGTGGGGGACACACGGATATCCACCGTAGTCAGGATGTCGTGGCTAGGGAGTTTAAAGTAGGTCTAAGTTGTAGGTTGAACTTAAAGGAGGTTATTTGGTTCTGTACATTAGGATATTGGCTTTGCTAAATGAGTAAATATGTATGTATTATTGTACATTAACACTCTGTACATGACCCTACAATTCAGGCCTACTTGAAACAAGTGGCCCAGCCACGACTAACCATGGTGGACACCCGTGTGTCCCCAGTGTCCTACGATCACCCTAGCATTAAATGTTTTTGAGATAATGATCAGCACACATTTGACCAGGTGTGTCTAAACTTTTGACTGGTACTGTATGTATATAGAGACTGTAGGCATTATTCAGTTAATAACCTTATGATTGATTTGTAGTATCTTTAAGTATTATATATTAATAAAAGTATTTTTTAATTTATATATTTTTTGTATTTACTATGAATTAGTGCTGTGACAGCAACCAATAAATACAGTAATTAATCATTTATTAACAGAAGTAGAGTACTAACCATTTATGGAACTAATACAGAGGTTCTGTAGTTAAGGATGTGAGAAATGCAATGAGTGCTCACATGCAGACTCCTACAGTTTCAGGTCTAACTGTACCTAAATGATGCGAAGTAACATCCCGCTAAAGGTGGCTAAGTTTAAACCAGATGAAAACGAGCCGCTGGGATTTGGGGGCAGCCGATGTGACCGAGTGCTTTTAGCAAATATGGCGTTGTATTACAGATGATTTAAAATGCTGTAAAGTGAGTGATATTATAAAGCACTAAACCAATAAAGTGGATCCTGGAGACATGACTGACTTGAGTGCGAGCCAGTAGAAACGCGGCTTTCCAGAATCCACGGTCAGACAATTTGCCGAGAACCTGCGGAGAGGAGGTGAGTGGGTGGGCCGACTGGCGGAGGATGAGGCTAAGCTGGATTTAACAACTGCTCAACAACATTTCCTGTTGACCCCTAACAGGGCATTAACGCAGCGAGACAAAATGATTTCATATGGGATTATAACAGTAGGCTGGGGATTACGGCTGAAGACGCATGAATAAACAAAGCGCAGAAGCCCATTCCTTGATTAGGCCCACATTATTTTAACGCCCTCGGCACACTGCTACTGCTGGCGATGGCCAAAACGTCTCCTATTTTCTTTGCTCTGTTAAAAGTGTAAGATCCTTGAGGAACGTTTGAAGGTTCTTCAGTTTGAAACTGTGGAGGAACCTCCTAAGTTGCTTTGAGGAACCTTTTTCTTCTAAAAAAATTTTCTTCAAGGTTCCTCAGAGCACCTTAAGAGGTTCCTCCACAGTTTCACATTTGAGAAGAATTCCTCAAGGATCTTATACTTGTAACAGGGTACATGAAAGTAGTATTACAGGGTTTTACACAGATGTGACTTGCACTGCACAGTTCTGGAGAGTAGAGATGTACCAATCCGATATTAGGATCGGATGTTATTGGTCCCAATATTAAAATTAGCTGGATTGGGTATCGGATAATTAGGCTGATCCATTGAATCGATCCTTTCACTTTAATTGGTTGGTGTGAGACTGCACTAAATGTTTACATGTTTGCAGTTTTTGATTGCTGCTTGTATGTTTGACCATGTTACTTATGTATTCTCAGGTTCAGCTGCTAAATTAATATTTTTGAATTATGCAAAAAAAAATTAAGATTAGATAAGATAAGATTTATTACTGTTTGACAAAGTGAAGCTACTTATTTTCATTTTTTTCAGTTTTGGCTGATACATTTTATTTATTTTAATATATTTGAGGAAGTTTGACTCCTTTTTTATTTTGAATTTGAATGTTGTGTCAAGGTCCCTCACAATTGTTTATTTTAGTGACAAATAAATAACAATTTAGTACATTTATATCTGTGTGTTAATTTGTTATATTTTGTTTTACAGTAAAGTTAGTCAAGTAATGTTTAAGTCAATCCTGATGCCTTAAGTCTCTCCCACATGGTGAGGTGTACGTGTTATTAATTCAACAGTGGTATTGGATCGGTATAGGGTATCGACCGATATGCAATGTTTATGTATCTGTATCGGTATCGGGATTGAAAAAGCCAGATCGGTGCATCCCTACTGGAGAGATTACAATATTAGAGTCAAAGGACAGGTTTATTGGGGGAAACTGTACAACTGAAAGGAGGCTCTAGTACCCTGTTTGGGTCGTCTCAAGCCTGGATACAAGATTTGCCCACAGATGTTGCAGCTGGGCATGTAGATCCTGCTCACTCGTGGAAGCTAGCATCCCATCTGGGCCCATAAATGCTCAATTGGCGATAAATCTGTCAACCAGGCAGTAAAGAAAGTGTGGCAATCTGACTCTTGCTGTGTGTGGGCGAGCATTAGCCTGCTGAAAAGGTCCAGTTGAGAGCTCTGCCACACGAGGCAACACATGTGGCCGCAGGATGTCCTGCACATAGCGCTGAGCTGTTAGTGTCCCTCGTATCATTCCTATGGGTGACTGACTGTCGTATGCGATGGCTCCCCGGATCCATCTGAAACTGTCCACGGGTCAAACGGTCCTCTCTACTAGTGGCTCAGGTTACCTCTGCACTCTTACGCCCTCTTGTGGCAAGACCCAGCATCTAATCAGACCCCACCTGTAATTATTTACATATCTAGCTGAGACATAAACGCATGCAGGGTATTGCAGAGATCTGACATCCTACAATGTGGATGCGTTATTTTTGCGGTCAATGAGTGTAATATGAATGTTTATGGACTGAGGCGGTTCGGTGGGAATGACCCAGCTGTGTCCCATAATAAGCTGCTGTCGATGGTCAAACATGCCCAGACAGAAGCTCTAGGAGAGTGTTGCTGAAATGTAATCAGGTCCTGAGAGTTCACCACTTTACACCCGAGTCCAATAAGAACAGAAAAAGTGAAAGTGTGTGTGTGTCTCTGTGTGTGTGTGTGTGTGTGTGTGTGCGCCTGACTGTTTGATAAAAGCAGAAGACGACAGACTGATCAGATGAGTGGAGCGTGCCATAAGGATGGGGGCAGGCGGGCAAAGTTCCATTACAGTCAATCTCTCCCTTTATCTCTCACTCCACTTTCTCTTTATCTCTCTCGCTCGCTTTCTCTCTCTCTCTCCTCACTTTGTCTCTGTCGGCTCTCTTTCTTTATATTGGGTCATCTCAATCCCTCTAGTTCTGCCACGCCAACTCATCTCAAAAGTATTGGATAGAGCACCATCCATCATTCCATGCTATGGTGCTAAAGGTATAGTGACCTTAGGGTCTACAGGGCATCCCATTCTACTGATAGTGGTGACCGATAGTGGTGCAATAGAACGCCTGAGTGAGTGATGGGTGCACCTTCATGAACATCAGTGAATGGGTGGAGAACACTGTTCTAGAACATTCACCTCATTGTTCTCACTGTTCGTCCCATTCACACTGTTCTAGATCGCTCCCCCTTTATTCTAGGACGTTCTCTCTATTTTGTATGATTTTGTATTTTGTATTATTCCGAATGTTCTAGACTCTTCTCTCCTCTAGAATGTTCTCCACTTACACATTGTTCTAGAATGCCCTCTTCTCTTTCCCACTGTTCTAGACAGTTCCCCATTATAACGCTGACCTCCTCCTTTTATTTGGTCATTTAGAATGTTCTAGATTGTTCTCTCCCCACATTTTTCTAGATCATTTAACACTATTTAAAAAGACTTCTTTTCCTTCACACAGTTCTAGACCGTTCCCCTATTATTGTAGGACGTTTTCCCTATTTTGTATGGTTACTCAGAATGTTCTAGACTGTTCTCTCCAATTAAACTTTGTTTTTGACCAATCCTTATTTCAGATTGTTCTTGAATGTTCTCCACTTACACATTGTTTTACAATTGTTCTAGAATTCTAGACGGTTCCCCATTATTAGGATGATATCCTCATTTTATCTGGTTATTCATAATGTTCTAGACTGTTGTCCCAATTTTAGATGGTTATTCAGAATGTTCTAGACTGTTATCTCCCCTTAAACTTTGTTATAGAACATTCCCGATTTCACATTATTCAAAACTGTCACATTCTTCTAGAATGTTCCCCTTACACAATGTTCTAGACCATTCTCCAATTTAGAATGTTCTAGACTGTTCTCTCCACTTAAACTTTGTTCTTGGCCAATCCTTATTTAAGATTGTTCTAGAATGTTCTCCACTTACACATTGTTCTAGAATGCCCTCTTCTCTTTCACACTGTTCTAGATGGTTCCCCATTATTAGGATGATATCTTCATTTTATCTAGTTATTCAGAATGTTCTAGACTGTTCTCTCCCCTTAAACATTGTTCTACACCATTCTCCATTTCACATCATTTCACAAACGTCTGTGTTCTATTGAGAATTGTCTAGGATGTTCTTCCCCTACACACAGTAGTCTACTGTAGAACTGTTCTTTCCACATTTACATTGTTATACGAGGCCATACGACATTCACACAGTTCTAGAATGTCCCTCCTTGGCACTGTTCTAGCACGCTCCCCTATTTCCCAGTGTTCTAGACTGGTTTCCCCTCATTCACTTTGGTCACTAGAGAACTGACAACATACTGAAGACCACTACTAAGATCAAGAACTGAATAATATGACTGCGGTTTAACCCCTTAAAAAGCCTATGGCCTGCAGGTGTGTTATTACAGGGTTATTATTATATTATATTATATTGTTATTATTGTGTTATTATAAGTGTTATAACAAACTTCTATTATACAGCCCCACCAGTTCTTGCAGACGTCCCTGTAGTTACTGACTAATACGCATTAGTGTGTAATAAGCCTGGCTGTGTTAAGGAGTTAAGGGGTTAAGCAGAGTACTAGCTTATACCTTACGAAAACACCAGCTCTCTGGCCCAGAGCTAAGAAGGCGGGCAGGCGCTGGCTAAAAGGAAAGCTCATGCAAGGATAATTCATTCAAATTGGACGACAGTGGCCTTGAGTTACGACAGGATTTTTTCAAGCGTAAACCGAATTTCAGCTTTTTACCCTGAGATTATCACATTTGCGCACACAAGGCCAGTGAAGGTCTGCATGGTCACGGGAAATGATTTAAGTTAACCTACAGCAAAACACCTTCAACAAGGCTAAAGCAAACCCAGTGAACTCCAGACAAGGCTTATTTATCACTGTCAAAACCAAACCTTGGTTCTCCACAGCGGTAACTATTCAGGCAAGAGCTTTAAGATACAGTGCTGTAGCTAGAGTCACATCAGGGTCAGTTCAAACCTTTTTAAATTCTTTAAATTGATAATTATTAAAAGAATATTATAATGGTGTCTTTTACACAGTGTGAATATTTCATGGTAAATGTCAGTCTTGTCTTAAAATGCAAATATGCAGAGTTAATTTGGCTACAATTCAGCATAGAGGGGCAGTATAATGCCCTTGTAAAGCCATTATTAAGTCTGAGCAGGGCAGTAGTTTTTACATTTTTACATTACTAAGCGATAACTATTAGAATAAATTCTCACATGATCAAATTTACATAAAACTCCAGTCCGGAGAACAACTCACAACTCACTCTTCTCCCCAAGACAAGGCTGGAAACATTTGTTTTTGGCCTTTATCCAAAAATGCTCTCATCATTTCACATTGTTCTAGACTGTTCCCCATTATTCTAGAATGTTCTCCACATTTTATATGGCTATTCAGAATGTTCTAGACTTGAACATTGTTCCAGACCATTCCTCATTATTCAAAAGGCTCTCGTCATTTGATATTGTTCTAGAATGTTCTCCCCTTACATGTTGTTGTAGACTGTTCCCCAGTATTCTAGAATGTCCCCCCATTTTATTTAGTTATTCAGAATGTTCTAGACTGTTCTCCACCCTTAAACATTGTTCCAGACAATTCCCCATGTCACATTATTAAAAAATGCTCTCATTTAATATTGTTCTAGACTGTTCTCCCCTTACACATTGTTCTAGACTGTCCTCCCCTTACACATTGTTTTAGAATGTCCTCATTTCTTACATTGTTCTAGACTGTCCTCCCCTTACACATTGTTTTAGAATGTCATTTCTTACATTGTTCTAGACTGTCCACCCCTTACACATTGTTTTAGAATGTCCTCATTTCTTACATTGTTCTAGACTGTCCTCCCCTTACACATTGTTTTAGAATGTCCTCATTTCTTACATTGTTCTAGACTGTCCACCCCTTACACATTGTTTTAGAATGTCCTCATTTCTTACATTGTTCTAGACTGTCCTCCCCTTACACAATGTTTTAGAATGTCCTCATTTCTTACATTGTTCTAGACTGTTCTCCCCTTACACATTGTTTTAGAATGTCCTCATTTCTTACATTGTTCTAGACTGTTCTCCCCTTACACATTGTTCTAGAATGTCCTAATTTCTTACACATTGTTCTAGACTGTTCTCCATTATTCTAGAATGTTCTTCCCATTTTATAGGGTTATTCAGATTGTTCACATTGGCACATGTGTCTCAGCAAAGGGTGCATTCATTAGAATTCATTAGGGGTGTCAACTGCATGTATTCATTAGAAGGGATGTCCACAAACATTTGGACATATAATGTATACATCAGAAATACATGAGCTCTGGGACCAGGGTTTATTCAGCCTACCCGTAATATGCAGCTGGCTAATTACCAGCCCCTGGCTTTGTGAGGCTTAATGGAATTATTTTGGATGCTCTGGAAAATGCTTGACTCAATCTAGTTGCTGCTTAATAAGCAGTGATTAGAAGCGAGATAATTAATGAAGTTTGATAAAGACTTGATCAAGATAAACATGGCTATTAAATATCCTTCTATACTGAAGCGTTAGATTCTTTGCTCTACAGCATCTCGTGGACCTGGGTTGTAACTCACTCACTCATTCACCAGTTGGGTTTCCGTTCAGAGGTTTTACAAAATTAAAAAACAAATTCCAAAAAGACGGTAGAAAAACGTAATCAGTGTTTCCGTCAGCCTCTGTTTTGCACCAATTCTGGTTAATGGTGGGTCTTCCCTCAATTATTATGATTCAAATAATTAATAAGAGCCTTTAGAGTAGTTTTAATAGCTCTCAGTACATGACTAGAGCCAGTCCAGAGACGACAAACAGGGCAGCCAGTGGCCCATTTAATAAGGGTCGAGGTCAATCATGGTCTGTACTGTGGTGTTTGGCCTGCTAGCTAACTTCTCATAGCCTATCAGTCCAAACCTGGCAGAACCGGCCTCTCGTTTCCCCTTTTTTTTTTTTTAATAGTCAGCACTTGTGTCTGGAGCTCAGCAGCTAGTCAACAGCAGCCACACTGGGCCGTCTGAAACTCGGTGGAGCTGTAGCTCGGCTAACTAAGCAAAGGGTAGCTTGGCGAGTGGCTACAGATCCACAAGCCCCGGTCATTCTCATCTAAATGTTTATAAGTGGGTTTTCTATCAGCCTGACCTGAGTTTGTTAATGCTAACAAAGCTAATGCTAACCAGCGTCTCTCTCCTGATTCAGAGCAGTTTAACATTAGTAATGGTCAGATTGTCCACCCTGTCACCCTGTGAGCAAACTAAACGCTGTATTTGGTCATTTTTTCGGATTTTAATGTAAGGCAAGGTGAGATTACATGGAAGATCCCTCACCTGCCCTACAAAATATTGTATACCGCAGTATAATTTTTAGATGATATAACGATATTAATACAGTGGATGCTGCTCAACCCTAGGGGGCGCATTAGTAATAAAATGGCTGTTGGTGCTGCGCCTCAGTGACACTGTGCGTGCTTCTCTAAACCTTATTAACATGTATTCCGAGCATTTTTTTCCTTTTCTCCTAAATGTTCGATTTCACAGGTTTAAAATTCATAGGAGTCATTTCAGATCATTTCTATTGATCCATTCATTATGAAATATTCACTTAATGTAAAGAGCTGCCGGCTCCTTCATACAGTGTATTAAAATGAAAAAGTGAAAAGCTGGAGGTACTTTTTTTGTTGTTGTTGTTGTTGTTGTTGTGACAGCGACGATGTACAGCACAGTAAATCTGCCGCATTTTTATCACAAAAAATGGCGAAATCCTGCTTCTTTTCCTAAGGGGAGTAAACAAGGGTTCCTGGGGAGGACAACTGTGCGAATATTCATATAAAAGCAAATGAACAAAGACAGGTAACAAATACAGAGAAAGAGAGAGAGAGAGAGAGGGGGGGGGGCGAGTGAAGACAAACGAGGCTGTATTGTATTCCCTTGGGTTTGCAGAAAACTCCTCTGTAGCAGTGCTCTCAAAGGAGCCTCCTGAATTAAAAACCCAATCAGTATTCATTTATTCAGCACTGTAACCGCACGACTGTGTGTGTGTGAGTGTGTGTGTGTGTCTGTGTGTGTATGCACATGTGCATGCTCCTGTAGCAGTCCTTTATTGAAATTATTTCAATGATGTACTCTCAGTGTGGAGGACAGCATTACACATTCACCACTCAGGCTCTCAGCACCAAGCAGACTGTTTGACTTGCAAGACGAAAAATACACTACATGTCCAAATGTTTGTGGACAGCCCTTCTAATGAATGCATTCAGCTACTTTAAGTTGCACCCATTGCAGATGTGCAATTTCACACACAGTCTAGAAGTTCTGCCAATAGGATAGGACTCTCAGGACCATATGTAATGCCAGGTGTGGGCTAGAGGGGTATAAACCCCCCAGCATTGAGCTGTGGAGCAGTGGAAGAACTGTGTTCTCTGGAATGATGGATGCTGCTCTGTCCAAAACGTTTGGGATACTTGAGTTGGGAACTTGGGGATGAGGTGGGGTGGTGATCATCCAACATCCTGACCTCACTGTCATTCTTGTCGCTGAGTGCAATCAAATCCTCACAGCAATGCTCTAAGATCTAGTAGAAAGCCTTCTTCCCTGGACAGTAGAGACAGTTACTCCAACAAAAGCAGGATAACCTCTTTTTAATACCCTTGATTTTGGGTGAGACAGTGAATGAGCAGGCGTCCCAATACTTTTGTCCATATAGTTTAAGTATTGTTGCTGTACGTTGCTCACGCCTACTGTGTCCAAAAAGCATCCTCTCCATTCACTCCCTCTCTCAGTCTCTGCTTCCTCTCCTCCCATTCTTATCAGCCCTTTACTGCTTCCTCCACCTGTTAGAGACTCCCAGAATGCCTTGTTGTAGGACCCCTGCTGCATTTCCTTATGGAGCTGTAGGTACAGCTGTTCAGAAGTGGGTCAAATGTCAATCAAGTTCCTCAGAGGACGTTCCTCATTACCCTCTAAACTGAAGCAGCTCCTGCTGAAATGAGCCGGCTGCTGCCGCTGCTGCGTTACGCTACACTACGCTAGGTGGAGTGTTAGTATCCGCCATGTTTACAGTGCTGCAAACATCAACAGCCTCTCAGTCGAACCATCGGGGAACAATCTCGACTCGTTACATTTTTACGCCCCCAACATTTGTACACATCCAGGTGACCAGTAAAAGTCTGTTCAGCGTCTCTGCTGGCTGGTTGCGGTATGACGTATAGCTTCACGCATCTCCAAGTCTCCAATGTCTCCAATGCCATATCGTAATTGATTGACAGTTGATTGACAGCCTTGGCTGGAAGGGTCTTGGCTGGGTATACAGGGGAAAATCCTTGCAAATGTGACAACATGGCGGACAATTTTGGCTTCTTTGCTATATAACGAAAGGAAACAGTGTCCATGTTCTCTCCGGTCATTAGGCTAAGATAAGTAAGGCTAAAAGCTAAAATCTAATACTAGGCCGGCTAGAGAAGAGGGAAGTGCCATGTGGAGACAGTACTGCTGTAGGTATCCAAATTGGGAAGCTGGCAGATCGGCTAAAAAGGTTGAATGGCTAAAAGCTAAAGCTAGGCTGACTGGATAATGGCAGCGCTGTGGGAAAGCTGGTAAATCCTGTCATTTACGAGCTCAAGATGCGACAGGCCGCACTTATGTAGCACTAACAATAATAAACACTGCACACTGTACACCAGGTGTCACATTGTAAGGATATTTTTAGAAATATTCTGTTTGACCAGATGTTTTGTCCAGACAGTCATGTGTCCACCCTTGCAGACCACTACATTTGGGATAGTGTGTTGTTTTTTCTCGAGGCAGCATCGAAAACAGTACATCTGGCCAAATGTAGTGGTCTTTGCCATTTAGTCTGAAAGGAAAGGTTGCGCTTGAAAGCATAGACCCCGAAGGTCCCTGGATAAAGGCTTTTGGGCTAAATTGCACTGACCTTTGTAAAGCAAAGAGAAGAAGCTATAACTGCGGAACAAGGGCCAGTGTGACTTCAGGCCACTGACAAAGGGGTCTGAACTTCCTGCTATGTACCCTGCAACTTCCTTCCTCTAATGGCTTTCAGAATACAAGGGTACATCCCCTCAGCTCACCCCTCCGATGTGAACATACATACGTACACTGTGTCCAAATGTCTGCGGACACCACTTCTAATGAATGCATTCAGCTATTTCAAGTTGCACCCATTGCTGACACAGCCGTGCAAATGCACACACACACAGAGCTTGTCTAGTACCATAGAAAAGTACTGCCAATAGAATAAGATAATAAACATGAGCCAATTAGCAACAGGACTGATGCCAGGTGTGGGCTAAAGGGGTGGGCATTGAGCTGTGGAGCCACGGAACTGTGTTCTCTATAATGATGGTTGATTCACCATCCAATACATTTGGGATGAGTTGTGGAGTAGGGGATGAGTGATGGGGTTGGGTTGGTGATCATCCAATATCCTGACCTCAGTAACGAACGCTCTTGGCACTGAATGCAATCAATTACTCACAGCAATGCTCCAAAATCTACTAGAAAGTCTTTCCTGAATGAGCAGGTGTCCCAATACTTTTGTCAATATAGTGTATGTGGCAGACTTGACCACAAAATAGCTAAAACTGCCCGCTGCTGGGTCCACACATGCCCAACACAGTGGTTCTTCGGTCCGAGCGTAATGGTAAGTCATGAGGCAGGAGTGGAGGCAGGCTGCGATGCATTAGGGCCACGCTGGAGTAGATTAAAACCATGTTTCAGGAACACTGTCCTGAAGTGACTTCTCATCACAACAACAACTACCACGCCGATTACAACAACGGGGAAAAACTGCTGAGTGACCTGATTTTTTTCCATGCCACTCTCCCAGAAGATTAAGCGTCTCCGTATTACGGCTTCTTGTTTACAAGGCCTACCCTGCATTCACTCTTTAACACACACACATATGCACTTAGACATGATTACTCCCCAGAGGAGGCGAAAGAATGTGAGAAATGCATGTCGCCCCTCTCAGTCACATGATCTTAGTTCCTCCGGGCGATGGCTGCAGTTTAACAGAGGATTCTGTTGTCTATAAAATTATGATGGTGTCTGATGGTGTCCGCGCATAGCAAGCCTTGTCCACCCTCAGCCATGTCATGCTCCTGAAGCTACAGTAAAGATTCACTGTCTGTCCAAAATGGCTCCCGATGTGTTATATAGTTCACTATATTTCGGTATATATAACTAAGTATACATTAAGGATTAAATGAACTCATGCTAACCCACTAGAGCTAATGTTATCTAGAGTAGTTTTCATCTAGTTAACAGCAGCTAGAGTAGTTTACATCTAGCTAACGCCAGGTAGAGTAGTTTACATCTAGTTAACAGCAGCTAGAGTAGTTTACATCTAGCTAACGCCAGGTAGAGTAGTTTACATCTAGTTAACAGCAGCTAGAGTAGTTTACATCTAGCTAACGCCAGGTAGAGTAGTTTACATCTAGCTAACATCAGCTAGAGTAGTTTACATTTGGCTAACAGTAGCTAGAGTAGTTTACATCTAGCTAACATCAGCTAGAGTAGTTTACATTTGGCTAACAGTAGCTAGAGTAGTTTACATTTGGCTAACAACAGCTAGAGTAGTGTACATTTGGCTAACAACAGCTGGAATAGTTTACATCTAGCTAACAACAGCTAGAGTAGTTTACATCTGGCTAACAACAGCTAGAGTAGTTTACATATTAGTTACATCTAGCTAACAGCAGGTAGAGTAGTTTACATCTGGCTTACATCAGCTAGAGTAGTTTAAACAACAGCTAGAGTAGTTTACAGCTAGCTTACATCAGCTAGAGTAGTTTACAGCTAGCTTACATCAGCTAGAGTAGTTTACATCTGGCTTACATCAGCTAGAGTAGTTTACAGCTAGCTTACATCAGCTAGAGTAGTTTAAACAACGGCTAGAGTAGTTTACATCGAGCTAACAGCAGCTAGAGTAGTTTACAGCTAGCTTACATCAGCTAGAGTAGTTTAAACAACGGCTAGAGTAGTTTACATCGAGCTAACAGCAGCCAGAGTAGTTTACATCTAGCTAACAGCAGGTAAAGTAGTGTACATCTGGCTTACATCAGCTAGAGTAGTTTAAACAACAGCTAGAGTAGTTTACATCTAGCTAACAGCAGGTAAAGTAGTTTACATCTGGCTTACATCAGCTAGAGTAGTTTAAACAACAGCTAGAGTAGTTTAAACAACAGCTAGAGTAGTTTACAGCTAGCTTACATCAGCTTAAGTGGCTACAGCTGCACTATCTCTGATTTTTCATCCTTAACAATGGCCTCTTGCAGTGCACTCATGGATGAGCATAAATTCATATACATACTTGTTTTTTTACAAAAATCAACATAAAATATTAAAATATAACGACTGCTGCATCACTAGCAAAGAATAAAGTGAATTTAATTACACCATCATTTAATAATAACTGATGACAACTGCTGCTCCTAATCGTTAAAGGAAGTCAGAAAGCATTTGGGATTTGGCTCAGGTCTGTTATGTACCTTGTGAGGGAGTCTTCAGAGTCATCTGTAAGTTCCCAATAGCCCAATGGCCTTTTTTCCTAAATACCCAAATGAAGCAGATTTTTTTTCTCTGCTTGTCGTCTGATGCTCAGTCTTTGTCTTGATGTATTTCTTTAAGCTTTAATTAGGAGAGACTATGACAGAAGAAGAATCTGAGTGAGAATAGCACCGAACATCCATTAATATGTACATTTAGCATACTGTCTGTTCACACACCCATTTGATTTTCACACACCAGTTGCTGATTGATGATAATCATTAATATTAAACTAGTTTGCACTGCTCAGTACATCTTTATCATATTAGTACATAATTACAAGATATTACACTGCACTAAAGTCCACTCTGAGGAAGACACAGCAGTTTGACTTCAGGAGACTTTATTCTGTTTATTAAATTTTCTTTACGTGGTACTTTATAGGGCGTTAGTTCACATCTAGCTAACATCAGCTGGAGTAGTTTACTTCTGTCGCTGGCTAGAGTAGTTTACACTGAACGAACATCAGCTAGTGTAGTTTATCAAGCTAACATCAGCTAGATTAGTTTGCATCTAGCTAGAGTAATTTCCACCGAACTAAAATCGGCGAGAGTAGTTCACATAGTATACACTGGCTAGAGTAGTTTATGGCTAAAGTAGTTTACACCAAGCTAACATTAGCTAGAGTAGTCTGCATTTACGTCTGCTAGAGTAGTTAACACCGAGCTAACATCAACTAGAGTAGTTTACATCTAGCTGACACCGGCTAGAGTAGTTTACGGCTAAAGTAGTTTACACCAAGCTAACATTAGCTAGAGTAGTCTTTATCTACGTCTGCTAGAGTAGTTAACACCGAGCTAACATTAGCTAGAGTAGTTCACATCTAGCTGACATTGGCAAGAATAGTTTACACAAGCTAACATCAGCTAGAGTAGTTTACATCTAGCTGATGTCGGCTAGAGTAGTTTACACCAAGCTAACATTAGCTAGAGTAATTTACATCTAGCTGATGTCTGCTAGAGTAGTTTACACCAAGCTAACATTAGCTAGAGTAGTTTACACCAAGCTAACATTAGCTACAGTAGTTTACACCAAGCTAACATTAGGTATAGTAGTCTGCATCTAACTGACGTCTGCTAGAGTAGTTTACACCGAGCTAACATCAAATAAAGTAGTTTACATCTAGCTGATGTCAGCTAGAGTAGTTCCCGGCTGGAGTAGTTTACACTGAGCTAACTTTAGCTAGAGTAGTTCACATCTAGTTGATGTCTGCTAGAGTAGTTTACACTGAACTGACTAGTCTTCTAGTCTAGTACATCTACTAGTACATCTATGAGTAGTTTATCTAGCTAACATTGACTAGAGTAGTTTACTTCTAGCTAACGTCAATTAGAGTAGTTATAACATCTAGCTAAGATCAGCAATAGTAGTCTACATCTAACTATGACTGGTGTGCTTACCCGGAAGATCGAACACTTATCTGCCACGAGGAAGCCACTACTCTGCACCAACCGCTGACGTTGTGTTGGACATTGAGTCCTTCTTCGAGCAATGCTGTACAAAGACACGTGTATTTCTCTAAAGAACCAAGTGTGAAAGAGATCTGCGAGTAAAGGTCTAAAGAACTTCTATTTGATCATATGTAAAACTTCTAGACCAATTTGTAGGTTCTTCCTAGAACCTTTACAATATGTGAAGGTTGTTTAAACTTTGAAATCATTCTTCACACTCATATCTCATTGTATGTTTTTCTCCAAAGAACCAACCATTCGTTTTTAAAGAACCAAAAGTGGGTTTTCTGCACCTCTACAAAACAGGTGCTAGCAATGAGCAGACCCTTTTTTAAACTGATAGAACCTTCTAATTAGGAAGTTGGTCTGCTGTCCCTCCTCTGGTAGCCAATGGTCTAGCACCCTAAATTGATCACCTATTAATTACACCCAATGACCCTGTTTACTACTGTATGCAAAACTGACGCTTTCATAGTTTTTATTGAACATGTGACTGTATTAACGAGCCAAGCCAGTTTTACTGCAATAATAAAAGTCAATAAAGCAAGATATTCCCAGATTCACAAACCGTTAATTAATTTACCATTTGCAAATTCATTGTTTGGACAGAAAACAAGATTCTGGCTCATCTAAAAAAAAAAATCTATCCTCAGCTTACAAAACCTAACAAGGTTTGTAATTTCATGAGGTGAGGTCTGTTCAGCATCTTATCATTTAATATGCCTTATCCAAAGCAGATGATTTTCATTAACATTGTTAAAATAATTAGCAAGAAATTGATCATCAAACCAGGCTGAATTATAGCTAATGACTGAAAAGGGGAAAGCACCTATGCTAAACCCCATTCCACTCCATTCATGTTACATAATTGAGTTTAGTTTAGTTTAAATACTCCACTAATTCCACCCTGACTTTGCATAATGCTTTTCATAATCAGTCATTACACTTAATGAACATGAATTTAGCTACTAAACACACAGAAGTGGCTCTTTTGTGTTGATAAGGCGTTTGTATCGAATGCTGGGATCTGGCAGCTGATGTTTTGAGTGTATTTTGAGATATAGCCTTTACTAGCATGCTAAATAGTACCCTGATTTAGTATTGCATGTAGGGTATGTAGAGAGATGGCATAGTGCTGATGTTGCCTTTCCAATACCATCACCTCACTCCAATATTTCTACTTTAGGAACTTCCAAGCTGAGTCTGATTGAAACTATTCTTTTAGGATGAGCATCTATACTCATAATGTACTCAGAACGTTCTTAAACTGGTTGTTGAGAAAAGTGCTAATGAAGGACCCCACTGTCCTCTGAACAAATCCCAAATAAGAAAACACAGGTTCATCTCAGAATCTTTGTGAAATCTCTGCGACTATGGACCACGCCAATGGAGCTGGTTAGGGGGAGGGGAGTGTTTGAAGACTGTGAGCTGGAGTTCTGGGCAGCTTGCGTGGAGTTGAACCCTCCTGTGCTGAAGAGAGCAGAGAAGAAATAAGGGAGGTGACGGGGTGGTGGTGAGTGCGACATTGTTCGCCACAAGGTTGGAACAAGAGAGGAAGGTGTATATACATAGGGCTGAGGAGGAGGAGTTAGGCCATGGTCCACCTCCCAAAATTAAGTTATGCTATAACTCCACTGAGTTTTAGAAATTTCTTAAATGAATTTGGAGAATGAAGATTATTGTGAGTGGGACAAATATTTCAATTAAGGTCTAAAGATCCTTCAGTTGATGTAAAGGTTCCTCACACTCATTCATCTCTATTAAACATGCTTCTTTTTATGGAACCAAAAGTGGTTCTTCTATGGCATTGTCTATTATTCTGAAGAGTTAAAAGTAGACCATTGTTCTCAAACTGCTTTTCTCCTCCTCTACAGACACCAGATTGAGAACAGCTACTGGAGACAGTGCCATGAGGCAAATGAGGCAAACTTATGATTTTCCACCACACACACACACACACACACGTTCTGATCTTTGTTTGCTTTTGATGGCGGAGGAAATCTCAGCAGGTAAAATTAAGTCATACACGCCTGTCATTTCAGTTTGCTTACTATTGACAATAATTACTTGTGTTAATGTGGAAATAGTGTATACTATTTAGACAAAAGTATTGGGACACACGTCTTAATCGTTGAATCCAGGTGTTTCATGCAGTCCCATTGCCACAGGTGTATAAATCAAGCCCTTAGCCATGCAGTCTGCCTTTCTTTCCACAAATCAGTGAAAGAATGGGTGGTTCTAATGAGCTCACTGAACTCCAGCTTGGTCAGCTGGTGAAATTTTCTCCCTCCTAGATCTTCCACCATTAGCTGTGAGTGGTATGACTGAACAGTGGAAGCGTTTAGGAACCACAGAGAGCAGCTCTGCAGCCACCAAGTGTCAAGTTGCTGAGTGCTGAGCTCAGAGCATTAGTGCACAAACATCTCCAATGCTCTGCTGACTCAATAACTGCAGAGCTCCAATCTTGCTGGTAGAGCTGCGAAGGGGCACCAGCTCCATATTTATGGATATGGATTTACATTGGGGTGTCAGAAAATGTGTAGGTGTCCCAATGCTTTTGTCCATTTAGTGTACATATTTGAATCAGTCAGCTCACTACACACTTTCTTTAGAGTTAGAATTAATAATCATTGCCGTTGGTTAGACATATGAGGCATGATTCCACTTTTCCTTTTCCTTAAAAAAAAAATCTTTAAAAATCAGCTAGTTTTATCTGATCTATGAGTAGACCACAAATCCCAAACTACTCACACAGGACAGATACACACCTAACACCACCACATTACACAGTGTGAGTGTGGAGCTGTTTCAGGACAGACTTGAAACAGGATCCAATCAGGTTCATTCTTTTTATCCCCTCTGATATCCAATCCAGCATTTTCTACTGCTGCCTATCCATAAAATAGCTGATAACCAATCTATACTTCCAGCTCTGAGTCTTTGTTTTAACCACAGTGTTCAGAGCGCTGGTGTCCTCAAGGCACCGTAATAGACCATAATATCTGAACCTTTATAAAACTCTCACTGAAACGCTCTGTTTTACCAGCGGGAGAACCGCACGCCTTTCTCTGTTTTTAAACCAGCCCTGAAGAGCCCATTCAGAACCGCGTGGAGGCTAACACTAATGCTAATGCTAATACACACACTCTATAGAAACCCAAATCACAGCACATTCACCCACTATAAAGCAGTTATTTCACACCAGTAGACCCAACAACAGATATCAGAGCGAGTATCACTACACAGACAGGAAGTGATTAGACTGCAGTGTAGTAAAGGAGCTGGGAGCTGATTGGTCAGACTGGATTATAAGATATTAAACACACTATAAAACTCATTTTATACTCATTTTAATTAAATCAAATCAAAAACTAAATCAATCAGTCCAGAATGTGTCATTATAGAAACTGCTACTAATAATAAAGGGATTTTACTGAACTGTAGGGCTGGATTATTTATACAAACACAAAAATCGGATCGGTATCGGCTGCTAATCGCTAATTGGGCGTCAAAAAAAAAAACTGACCGGAACATGAGGTTCTTCTATGGTTCTTCAGACTCTATGAATATGGCAGTAGTCCTTCATCTTGTGTCCAAATTTCATGATGACCAATAGAAACGCTCCAAAATGACTTGCATTTACTTCCATTGAAAGCTAATACATTTTTTCCCTTCAGCTGTAAAGTTGCCATTTCGGGGATATGAGGTCACACAGAACTCAACATATAAGGTCATCTGGAGACCTCCAGCTCTGCACTGTCTTTGTGGGGCTTTGAAAGGGTCTTATCTGAGGACAGGATATAGGATATGCGGGAAATAACTCAAATAGTATTGCCATTTAGCCCTTAACTCAAACAGGCAGTCTATTGAAGTGTCTGGATCATTGGCTCTTTTGAATCTTGTGTTGGCATGAACAGCCTGGGTTTTGTGTTGTTGTTTTTAAAGCAGGTTAAACTTGGATAGCTTCCAGGCCTTAACACCCATGTTTTAGGGGCTTGTCTACTTTTAAGATCTGCACCAGTAAACTCAAGTCGACCCCTGTGTTTATATGAGCCTGTCCTATTTACTAGCCAAGAAGCTATTGTACGCCTCCCTGTTAACACACCCAAACCAGTATACCACTGTCTGCAGCTAGCATAACATCTGCTGTGAGAAGACGTCAGAAGTTGAGTATGCTGTTGAGAGCAGTGCTTAAAATGGACAAAGCCCATCAACTATGAACCTTCGGTTGCCTTCTAGACCTCTACTCAACAAGACCTTCCACTGGGACAATAAACCGTCCACCCAGTGAACTCTTCCTGAATTAAAGCGATAAGCCAAATTGACACTGATTTGGAGACAAACAAGGCATGTTTGATGTCTGGGGTTTGCGTCCTTAGCTGTAGACTAGAGCTGGAATACTAAAGCTGTGAACTCACAGTGACATTGTTCACTCAGTTGCATTGACTTCCATTATATCAGCATCTTAGCTTAGGTGCAAAAACTACAGAAGCAAACTTCACACATCAAAATGTCTTTGCCAAACGACTACATCTAGGTTAAGGTGGGAATTATGCAAATTTGATTTTTGGGTGAACTCCCCCTTTAACCGTGCCCACACTCTATAGCTAGGCGCAGAGGCTGAGGACGGTCGGGGCTTATACTCACAGTGGCACCAGCCCAGATGGCAGCACCAGTGCAGCTTGAAGCACTTGCCGTGGCTGTGCGTGGCGCAGATGGACAGTCCATCGCAGGGCAAGAAATCCGGCCGTCCGGCGCAGCTTTTGGCCAGAGCCTGAGCCTCGTCCAACTTCTCGCTCTTGTGACCGCCGGACGCGGCCATGGCGATCCCGGTTTGGGATCAGATCCGCCAGGAGCTCCGCATCGGACCTAACGGAGCGCAGCAGGACCCTGGATCACCAGTGAGCGCGTGGGAGAAGTCCGGGGAGGGGGGGGGGGGGGGTTTCAACGTGGATAATATCAATAATAAAAACCAAAAACGTTCCTCCGGAGGTATCTAGAACGCCAGATGAATGCAATCCAGCGCTTGCATACGATTGAAAATGTCGTATACAATCAACCCAAGTTGTCCGCGTGCACGCGCACGAGAGAGCGCGCTTTTCCTCTGCAAAAAAGAACGCCTATTATAGGAGGGCTGCCGTTCAACGCGCCTGTACGGGTACAGATCTCCTCCGGAAGGATGAGGTAGGAGGAGGAGGAGGAGGAGGAGAAATGCAACGATGGCTCCTGGTGTGTGTAGCTCCCTGCAAGCGGAGTCTTCCCGTTCCCGTCTTCTTGCCCCTTTCTCTCTGTCCCTCGCCTCCTCTGCCTCCCTCTCTCTCTCTCTCTCCTCCCTCTCTCTCTCTCTCTCTCCTCCCTCTCTCCTCTCTCTCTCACTCCTCCCTCTCTCTCTCTCTCGTCTCCTCCCCTCCTCTCTCTCTCCTCTCATCTCTCCCCTCTCTCCCCTCTCTCCCTCTCTCTCTCTCTCTCTCTCTCTCCTCTCTCTCTCACTCTCTCCTCCTACCTCTCTCTCTCCCTCTCTCTCCTCTCACTCTCTCCCTCTCTCTCTCCCTCTCTCCCCTCTTCTCTCTCTCTCTCTCTCTCCTCTCTCTCTCTCTCACTCCTCCTCTCTCTCTCTCTCTCCCTCTCTCCCTCTCTCTCTCTCCCCTCTACTCTCTCTCTCTCTCTCTCTCCTCTCTCTCTCTCTCTCTCTCAGCTCAACTTTCTTTCCAGCCTCCCTCCAGTCAGAGTAGGAGTCATATGGTCTGCTTACTCTCGACGTGGACCGCTGTAATCATCTCTCTCTCTCTCTCTCTCTCTCTCTCTCTCTCTCTCTCTCTCTCTCTCTCTCTCTCTCTCACCCTCTCTCTCTCCTCCACGCGCTACGAGAGAGCCTCCCACCGGGGGGATGGAAAACCCGTGGGTTGAGATGGAGGCGTAGCCATAATAACACATTGCGTAATGAACTTCCACGGCTGTGTTTTTGTTCGTGGGCTTTTTACAAACAGCTCCACTGATGAGCTTATTAATGTCTGTCTTCCTGACTGTCCGCGCCCACGCCAAGCATCTTTCACTCGGTGCTGATAATCAACAGTCCAGCGATTCCGCTTTCCTCTCCGGGCCAGGTTCTAACTCTGGAGTCCGGAGGGGTCAGGAGACCAGTCCCACCAGGTGATGGAGAAGAGATGGCCTGTTGTATTTTCTCCTGTGGCAGCAGTGAGGGAAAAGTTTGAGTTAGTATCTCGAAATTATAATTATTTACTTAAAAATATTTAGACTCAGTATCTTAAAAATAATTTTCACATAATTTTTGACTTAGTATAAAAAAAGACTTATTATTGTCACTTACCCCCAAATAATGGCATTTTTGTTTTACAATGATGAATTGACATTTTGATATATATATATATATATATATATATATATATATATATATATATATATATATCAAAAATATAATATATATATATTATTTAAAAAGTATATTATACACATAGTACTTAGTATCCCAAAATAATGATTTTCTGTTTCATATGATAAGATTTAGATTTTTAAGTTTGACTTATATAAAGTAAAATACTGATAATAAAATACTGACAGTTTCTCATTTGTAAATTTATTATTTAGACTTACTATCTAAAAAAAATGACTTTTTTGTATTTCTATTTTTACGTAGTAAAATCTCAGAATAATTGTTTTCTCAATTTCTTGAATAAAGTTCTTAATTTTTATAAAACTTTTATAAATCTTTTTTATATATATTTTCACTTTCAATACCTCTTTAATATATTTACATGTATTTTTTACAATAGTTTACAATACCTCTTCTATATATCCACATGTATTTTTACAATAGTTTACAATACCTCTTTAATATATCCACATGTATTTTTTACAATAGTTTACAATACCTCTTCAATATATCCACATGTATTTTTACAATAGTTTACAATACCTCTTTAATATATTCACATGTATATTTTACAATACCTCTTTAATATATTCACATGTATATTTTACAATACCTCTTTAATATATTTACATTAATATTTTACAATAGTTTACAATACCTCTTTAATATATTTACATGTAAATTCTGTAATAGTTTACAATACCTCTTTAATATATTCACATGTATATTTTACAATAGTTTACAATACCTCTTTAATATATTCACATGTATATTTTACAATACCTCTTTAATATATTTACATGTATATATTACAATAGTTTACAATACCTCTTAAATATATTTACATGTAAATTCTGTAATAGTTTACAATACCTCTTTAATATATTCACATGTATATTTTACAATAGTTTACAATACCTCTAATATATTTAATGTAACTTCTGTAATAGTTTACAATACCTCTTTAATATATTCACATGTATATTTTACAATAGTTTACAATACCTCTTTAATATATCCACATGTATTTTTTTACAATAGTTTACAATACCTCTTTAATATATTCACATGTATATTTTACAATAGTTTACAATACCTCTAATATATTTACATGTATATTTTACAATAGTTTACAATACCTCTTTAATATATTTACATGTATATTTTACAATAGTTTACAATACCTCTTTAATATATTTACATGTAAATTCTGTAATAGTTTACAATACCTCTTTAATATATTCACATGCATATTTTACAATAGTTTACAATACCTCTTTAATATATCCACATGTATTTTTTACAATAGTTTACAATACCTCTTTAATATATTCACATGTATATTTTACGATAGATTACAATACCTCTTTAATATATTTACATGTATATTTACAATAGTTTACAATACCTCTTTAATATATTTACATGTATATTTTACAATAGTTTACAATACCTCTTTAATATATTTACATGTAAATTCTGTAATAGTTTACAATACCTCTTTAATATATTCACATGTAGATTTTACAATAGTTTACAATACCTCTTTAATATATTTACATGTATATTTTACAATAGTTTACAATACCTCTTTAATATATTCACATGTATATTTTACTATACTTTACAATACCCCTATCATATATTCATGAATTTATTTTATAAAAAAAAAAAATAAGCGTAGTAATTTTTTAGGAAAATTGGATCAGTATCAGCCGATACTCATCATTGTATCTGTATCAGTATTGTAACAGAAAAAGTGTCAGAACATTGCTGTGAGGATTTGATTGCATTCAGGTCAGGTTCTGATGTTGTATGGTCATTTCAGAGGTACTGGATGGAGCTCCTTCACTCCAGAGAACACGCTGGTCATTTCAGAGGTACTGGATGGAGCTCCTTCACTCCAGAGAACTCACTGCTCTACAGCCCAACGATGGACATGGTGGCCACAGCATCCCATGAGCCTTAGGTCACCATGCCCAATGCAAGGCAAGGGTCAGCTAGGGGCAGCACAGAGCTCCTCAGCATGGCTTAAATTCAC
This sequence comes from Salminus brasiliensis, assembly GCF_030463535.1. Lineage (NCBI taxonomy): Eukaryota > Metazoa > Chordata > Actinopteri > Characiformes > Bryconidae > Salminus > Salminus brasiliensis. The sequence continues at coordinate 27,786,236 of NC_132892.1, forward strand.
TTGCAGTAATTTCTCCCGCCACCAGAAGCAAATATTTCTGGGGGTAAAGTGTGTGTATAGTGGTGGAAAATCATAGGTTTGCCCCATAGCTCTGTCTCCTGTAGCTGTTCTCATTAGCTGCAACCCTGCCTTCATGGTTGCTCAAGTCGGACAAGTTCAGGGCAAGGGTACTTCATCCGGACTCCCTCCCTATGTCTCCCTCTCTCTCAGCCGTTCTGACTGACTGGTGGATCAGCAGCCGGCGGGCGGAGTGCGTGCTTATGTTGTTCAGACTATTCTCTCCGCTGAATGTAGAGTAGGAGAAGGCCACTCTACTAATGGTCACAAAAGGAATGGAGCTTGATGTCCAGAGCAGCCAGGGGGGCCTGTTCACAGATGGAGAGAAAGAGAGCATGAAATTTCTTCGTCCAGATGACGAGAAGCACATGAAAGGCTTGAACCACACAGAACTAATCATCAAAGGACCTTCAATGACGTCTTCTTATTCATGCCTTCAAAAGAAGGAGCTTGAAGATTTTAGACTAGCTGACCGTGGCTACGCTAGTCGCCCCTCCTCTTTGCTGCAGGAACAGCCTCTACTCTTCTTGAAAGGCTTTGCATGTTGGAATGGAGGATTTAATTGCGTTCAGGTCAGGTTCTGAGGTTCTAGCTCATTCCAGAAGTACTGGATGGAGCTCCTTCACGTCAGAGAACACAGTTCCACTGCTCTACAGCCCAACGATGAGCATTGTGGCCAGAGCATTCCATTAGCCTAAGGTCAACGTGCCGAGGGTCTGCTAGAGGGGTACAAAGCTCCCAACATCGGGCATGGTGATCTTTGTATCCCTGTAGCTGAACCTTGGACGTTGGGCATTGGACATGGTGACCTTAGGCCCAAGTGAAGCTGCTCCAGAGCATCCCGTTCTATGACCAATGCTTTTCTATGGTTATGTGATAGTTTTATAAACAGGTTTTGGCCTAAAATATATATTTTTTTAATTATTCATGACAGTAAGGCAAAATAGTAGCCAAAGACAGCGTACATTTTCTGATTATCTTTCTACCATCATTAAACACTACATTACCAACTATATACATCAGATCTTCCCTGCTGAAAGAAAGAAAAAGCCTGGCCAGCTCAAGCTGGACAAGCTGGTTAACCAGTGTAACTATTGACCAGCACAGGGTATGTTTTCTTTAAGTTTGATGGTTTAGCTGGTGTATAAGCATGATCAGCCTAAGAACACTAGACCACCTTTACCATTAAAGATCAGATTAGACCATCTGAAACCAGCTACCATCAAAAGCTGGTCCTGAATTGGATTTTTCAGCAGGGTTGTCACTGTTACCTTGTATGTGCAATTTTTCAATTTTTGACATAATTTGAATCTGGCAGTACATTACATTACATTGATGGCATTTAGCTGGCACTCTTATCCAGAGTGACTTACAAGGTGACTCGTATTACAGAGGCGGGCCAATGTAGTATTAGGATTCTTGCCCAAGGACTTATTGATGTAGCACAGCACCCAGTCACCCAGACCGGGAATCAAACCCCAGTCTCCCACATGGTGTGGTAGCTCACTGGAAAAAACTGCAGTGTTTGTTGGTGGCTTTAGATAGTACATGAATACATCTGAATCTGTACATTTGTTTATAATGAGCCATTCCATGTCAAATCTCTCTGTGGGGCTTTATCCACATCTCAGTGATTGATTTATGCAGAAATGTTGAACGACCAGTCCCATTCCCCCTATAAAAAAGTAGCCGAACTCACAAATTTGAGGGCCTATCTAGACACCTTTACACATGTGCTATATAAGATATGTCTACAAAGTGTCTACAACATTTTGACCAGACATGGCCTAACCATGGACTAACCATCTTTTCCTTTTAAGAGCCTTTTAAGGTCATCATGGTGAATGCCAAGGGTCAGCTACAAGGGTCAGGCATACAAAGATCAGCATCTGTGTCCAGATAGGCCCTCTGGAAAATTCAGTTAGTTCTGTTCAGTCCAGGACAAGGCCTAATCCCTGTCCAGGAAACTAGCCTACAGTAAAGCGTGTTTTTAAAAATGACACTATAGTTTTCTCTTAATCCTAAAGTCAATATCCGAGTTTAAGGGTCATGTTGGGTTGGGTGTAGCATAGTAGCAGAGGAAGGACAAACACAAAAGTACCTTATTTTTCAGGCTACACGCTCATGACACAGCTGAAACCTGTCGCTCTGTCCACAAGGGGTTTCCCCTTCCTCATCCTGTTTGTTTGAGTGGGTTGGCTTTAGCTAAGGGACAGGAAAACCAGCATCATGTTTACAATCAGCTTCATGTCCTGCAGTTTTACAATAGCATCAGGACACTGTTACTGATCAGACACCATGTTCTCAAAAGAGTTGGTGTGGAATTTAGCTTGTTTTGCACGATCCTCAGTGGTGGCGTGACTCTTGTAAGGTCTGTCAGTGTAAATCTAGACTTTATATAAACACTGTAGGTGTTAATTCAACAGTAGAGGGTTACACCTACAGGCAGACTCGTCAGAATGGTCAGAATGTGGGTAGAGCTCCTGCACCAGCCGATTCTACATTAGTATAAAAGGGCCCACGTACCGTGGAAATCCACACTGTGTTCACACCACCAGTCCTTACATAGAACAACAATTATACACCATATAGACAAAAGTATTGGGACATTTGCTAATTTATTGTTTCATCTGGGATGAGAAGGATTGCCTTTAAAGACAAGCGCGTTAGTGAGGTCAGGATGTTGGATTATCACCACCCCACCACCTCATCCCCAACTCCCCAACTCATCCAGACATATTGGATGGAGCACCATCATTCCAGAGAACACAGTAGTTCCACTGCTCCACAGCTCAATGCTGGGGGGCTTTATACCCCTCTAGCCCACACCTGGCATTAGGCATGGTTTGTGTTTTTCTCCTACAGGCAATCTAATGTATTGGCAGTACTTCTCAACAGGGACTAGTCAAGCTGCATGTGTGTGTGTGTGTATGTGTGTGCACTTGCACATCTGTGTTCCAGCAATGGGTGCAACTTAAAGTAGCTGAATGCATTTATTAGAAGTGGTGTCCACAAACTTTTTTATTTGGACATAGTGTACATATCAAATCGCCAGGTTCAGTTTCTTGTCAATACACAGGTGAAAGGGGAATGGCAGTCATATGGAAGCATATTAATGGTTGGGAGATCACAACCGTGAATCATCAGGGAGCGACTAGTACTTATTTACAGAAAGAGGGAGATAAGCTTTTGCCTATGATATGGATCCTTTAAGGGCAGCCTGTTGCTGGCTTTGCTTGTCAGTCATGTTGGCACTGGGGCAACGGCGGGCCTCTCTGTAAAGATGTGGCAGAGAGAGAGATAGAGAGAGAGAGAAAGCCTTTCATCTTTGAGCGCTTTAGCACTTCAGCTAACTGTGAGTAACGCGCACAGCCATGATGACAGAAGCCCTGAATAAAATCAATGCCTCACTCTGGTTCACGGGACATTATGTATGACCTTTCCTGCCGACGCCCTGTAGTCTAATTACTTTTTATTCAATCTCACCTTTCAAGCAAAATGTCAATAGCGTCTCCCGGTCAACTAGGAAGTGATTGGTCTTCTGAAGGTTCTGCAGTAGCCGTTTTCATTTGGCTTTATTGTCCTGTCAGCGAGGGACCTCCATCACATTAGTAAAGATCGGTAATGTTGTACTCGCGCCTCCGTGTCTCATTTATATTTTAGTGCCTCGTCTGATCCTTTTTTATAAGGCCTGACTCGGGAGGGCACGCCTGTGTACTTGCTGTTCTATTAAACTGCTGCTTTCCAAGCATTTGGACACCCCTTCTAATGAATGCATTCAGCCGCTTTAAGTTGCACCCCTTGCTAATACTGATGTGCAAATGCACAGCTTGTCTACCTTTCTTTTTCCTGGCAGCCGTCCTGACTGAGCTAATCGCCACACACATGCAACGTCAGGGTTGCCACCAGTTCCTTATAAAAGCCTACGGAATCGTTCCTCATTTAAAAATAAAACACACTGTCCCTTACTGGATCCGAACAAGACAGGATTTTTGAGCACACATCTAGTTGACAGAGCTTGGCGCCCAAGTGTTAGCAAGAAACGGCAAAGCCAATCCTTAACTGTCTGTGTACCAAACACATTAGACACTGGCCTAGACACTGACAGACCACTGATTAGTATTAGTGGTAGGATAATCCAGTAGTTGCTAAAAGTACCCAATTCTACACCCTTGGAGATATACTGTCGATAGAATAGGACTCCCTGGAGCAGATAAACATAAGCCTATTGGCTCCATGCATGGGCTAGAAGGCTAAAAGCCCCCCAGGATTAAACTGTGGAGCAGTGGAACTGTGTTTCACTGGAACGATGGTTGGTACTTCATACAGTACTTTTGAGAGGAGTTGTGGACCTGGGGATTTGTTGAGGTGGCGATCATCCAACATCCTGACCTCACTGAGTGAATGCAATCAAATCCTCACAGCAATGGTCCTCCAAAATCTAGTAGAACGCCTTCTTCTTCCCTGGACAGTACCCCAGAGACAGTTACTCCAACTCCTTTTAATATCCTTGATTTTGGAAAAAACGATGAATGAGCAGGTGTCCAAATACTTTTGTCCATACAGTCTATTTATTGGATCGGTTCCTTCTCCGGTTTTTGCCTTTATATGGATCTACAGACTGAGACCATTACAGTCTGTACATATGATAAATGACCAGGGCTCAGGTGTGCATCTGATCTCTCTGATATAACATCTCTCTCGCTCGCTCTCTCTCCCCTCTCTCCCTCTCTCTGCATATCTCCAGGCTGATGCATGTCTTCCTCCGTCTGTGCTCTTTGCCAAAGAAAGCCTCCGCCGGAGGAGGTAAGAGGAGATATTGTCTCTGATGCGTGTGGACAGCGCACTAGGCCTCAGGACACAGCCTTCTATGAGCAAGTCCTGAGCCTGTGAGATAGAAACAGACAGAGCAGGACCTCTATAAGGTCACAGTGAAACCTTAGACTCGTAGTCTGTAGCCATTCCTCATACAGTTTACATTACTTTCATTTCTTACTAGTTGGTTTGTAAAAGAAGGTGTTTATTTGTTTGTTTGATTACCTCTAGTTCTAATAATAGGACAGATTCCATATTAATTTGCCTTAAATGTAGTCAATTAAACATGACAGATTTGGGATCTAAAGCACCTCTCCAGTTTTGCATCAAGACGGTGACAGAACAGCTCCTCTTGCTGGGGGGGGGTGCGTGGGCTAGGTGGGTTCCAGGTGGTTTGTACATACTTCGTTACTGGAACCCAGTTGGGCTTTCCAAATAGCCCACCTTAATGTCACATGGGTCCCATTTAGGCCCAGTGTGCAGTGTACAACCTAGATGGGGCCCATCTTTAACCCCTCCTGGTCTCCTCACTGACCCTGTTGGGAACAACCATGTGTGGTGCCAATGTGAACCCAAGGGTAAAACTTTCTGGTTCCCGGTTCCCATTCCCAGTTCTGGTTCTGGTACCCATACAGGCCCCTCGCTGAGAATCTTATATGATGGGCAACACTATACTATCTACTACATTATAAATGTATAATTATAAAATTTGGAGGATATGGAAAATATATGGAGAATGGAAAATTATGTTGCCTTAAGTTTGTCTAGGAACATTGACGAAGAGCCACAAACTATAGCTTCCTTCACCAATAAGCACTCGTGCGGAGGAGAGAAATTAAGAGGTAAGGGGGCAAAACTGAATAAAGTGGATTTTCGACCAAACTACCACCTTAAGACTGGCGCTCCTGCAGAGAGAGAAGGTCCAGAGCACACTGCTCGAGGCCTTGGTGCCTCAGTTATATTACTCACCCCTTATCCACCCAGCAGTTGGTGTTGGCCCAGCAGGACCTCATGATCAGAAATTCATAGGAATGTGCACAGACCATGTTAACAAATTGGAGGTTAGGTACAGGGCATGTTCAGGAGGTGTATCTCTTTTATTGCAGCCACGTTCAGCATGAGGTCCAACAAAATCGCCCTCGCTTGTTAAAATTCCTCCCTCTCTCCACGAGATGAAATTTGCGCAGCAGAAGAAGTGCCACTTCAGGTGAGGAGATGTTTGAAGTAGGTTCTTTTTTATTCGAGCAGGTGCAGGGGCGCGAACAAGCACAGAGTGACTCAGCCAAGGCCACAGACTGAGGTCTCCTACAGCTCGAAGACAAGGGCTGTTTGAGTGACACAATTGCGTGGCAGTCATCAGCTGCTTAGGGAAGCATGGTGATACTGAATGGCCGACCAACCTCTGAGGAAAGCGTCATTCCGAAGTTAATAATGCATCCAGGCTGGTCCAGATCCAAATGAGTAGCGCCACCACTACCAGTAAACAGAGCTTATGACAGAGCAAGGATGAGCCAGTCTACTATATGAGCCTGAAAACAGCCTCAGTTAGCTGGAACATGGCCTGTATAGTGGTATTTAGCCTGCTAGCTAAATTCTCTAAACCTAGATAGCCGGCTATGAGACCAAACACAGCAGAACCCGCCTCTCTATACTTCCTTGACTAGTATAGAGTGGGTTTCTGTTTGGGGTTGATGGTTTAGCTGGTCTACAAGCACAACTAACCTAACCTGATCTAGGTCAATAAGCCAGAGCTTTCCCTGTTCAAATCCCAACGTTGGTGCCATTTCAGTACAGTAGGTGTTAGGAGAAATCTGCATAAATCAGATTTGCCACATGAGTTGAGAACCTTAACTGATCATTGACCACTACACCAGGGCTTCGTGCTTCTGCAGATGGGATGCTTCAGACCAGTGGTTTCTCAAAGGTGATGGCGAGATCATGGTGAAGTCCAGTAGTTCCAGGGATGTACAGCAGCTTGTCTTGCTAAACACCATTTATTAGTTCTGAAGGAGAATCTTCCCTCATGAAGCTGCTTGGGAGAATGCCAAGAGTGCGCAAAACTGCACCAAGACAACAAGGGTGCTCCTTTGAAGAGCATTGAATTGTGTGACACGTTTCTGGTGTTTAACAGTGCAGTTGAGGTGTTTTTACTGTTATCCGAAACTGATATAAGAAAGAATATAAGAAAACAAGGCCCTGCTACTGTAACATAGCGATGCTTCTTCACCCTCAGCAGCCCGGAGTCAATCCGCTGCTGGCCTACAAATCAATCCCCCCAGTCAGTTCAGCGTACGTCCCCCAGTGCAGTGTCAAAAATGTACTGACATTTAAATGCACTCAGCGAGGGAGACTGAACCACTGAATCAAAATGCAGAGGGCGTCAGAGAGAGGAGTGCAGGGGTGGAGAGGTGAAGAGAGAAAGAAGCGAGAGAGAGAGAGAGAGAGAGAGAGAGAGGTGGAGGGCAGGATAGAGAGTGAGAAAGCGAAGTGGAGATTAAAAGAGAGGAGGTGTGTATCTGTGTGTGTGTGTGTATGTGTGTGTGTGTTTGTGTGTGTGTGTGCTCGTGCAGCCTGCTGCTTTTGCAACGCCGTCCTGCATATGCTCCTGCCAGAGTCAATCTGCCCACCAACAGCACCAAACACAGCCCACTGCTGTCAAACCCACTATTCTCTCTATCGTCCTCTCTCTCTCTCTCTCTCTCTCTCTCTCTCTCTGTCTCTCTCTCTCTCTCTCTCTGTCTCTCTCTCTCTCTCTCTCTCTCTTACATTATGACACACATATACACACTCCTTCTTCCTGACAGTGACAGCCTGCTGTGTGCTGCTGTGGTTTTCTGCTGACTAGAAAAGTGATACTCTCTGACAGAGGACACACACACACACACACACACACACATAGTCACACACACACACATACGTATAGATGTGCTGCACCACTCTGACTCCACCTTCGAAAATGACCTTTGTGAAAGTATATCCATACACATAGAGGGTGTAGGATACATGATTCAATACACACAATATAAGTAGCCTCCATTGCTGACATGGAGGTGCAAATGCACACACACATACTTTGTCTAGTCCCTGTAGAGAAGTACTGCCAATAGAATAGGACTAATCTGGAGCAGATAAACATGAACCTATTGGCTCCATGCTGCGTAATGGAGGGGTATAAAGCCCCACAGCGTTGAGCTGTGGAACAGTGGAACTCAATGTGTTCTCTGGAATGATGGGTGGTGCTCCATCCAATACTTTTGGGATGAGTGGGGCAGTTAGGGATGACTATTGGAAGCATTCCCTGGACAGTAGACTGTTACTCCAACAAAAGCAGGATATACTCAGCAGATGTCCAAATACCTTTGTCCATATATATATATATATATATATATATATATATATATATATATATATATATATATATATATATATCAATTCATCTTCTACTTATTTAACTATTCACAATAACGCCAATTTTAACCAAGAGTGCACAGACTTGCCACTGCATGCTCGTACACACACACACATACACACACACACACACATCCAATCTTTTTACAGTATTTTTCCTCTCTCTCTCTCTCTTCTCTCTGATTCTGCAGTCAGACATCTCTCTGTATCTCCCTGAAGGCTGTTCCACTTTTCTTGTACCAGTTCTAGTTCTCTGTGCTTCTCCACGTCATTGCCTTTCACTAGCTTACAGATTCCACTTCTGCACCCAATCACACACAAGCCAATTCTTTACAGCACAGAAAAACATGACCTTGTCAGCCAAGCAAAGGGCCTTTTATTATTAATATCTATATTTATGGCATATTCATGGCAGACGTTCATATCCAGAGCAACTTAAAGAAGTGCTTAGTTCTCCACTCACTCCAGAGAATATCCCTAGTGAATGTGAACAGACTAAAGTTCTAAAGGTATGTGTGGACACCCCTTCTAATGAACGCATTCAGCTACTTTTAGTTGCATTCATTGCTGACACAGCTTTTCTAGTCCCTGAGGAGAAGCGTTGCCAATAGAATAGGACACTGTGGAGCAGAAAAACATGAACCTGTTGGTACAATGCCTAATGTCAGGCATGGACGGCACTGCTCCACAGCATTGAGCTGAACATTCTCTGGAATGATGGTACTGGGATGGGTTTTGGGATGAGTTGGGGAGTTGGGGATGAGATGAGATGGGGTGGTGATCATCTAGATCATCTATTCTGACCTTACTATTGCTATTTTCGCTGAATGCAATCAAATCCCCAGAGAAATGCTCCAAAATTAGAAGAAAGCCTTTTCTATACAAATGAAAAGCAGGATAAACTCTTCTTAAAACCCCTAAATTTCATAAGAAACAATGAATGAGCAGGTGTCCCAATACTTTTGTCCGCACAGCGTACCTCTGTGCCCTATACAAAAGTCAGTATAGATACCTAGATACATAGATACACAGTACTCAAAAGCTAATTACATGGAGGTCAAACCATTGAGTGCATTCACAAGCCTTTAATATTTGGGGATTAGTGCTGTTCAAAGAGCTCTTCAAAGAAGTAGTTTGAAGCGTTTGAAGACAACTCAGTTCTTCAGGACACCCGAGGAAAGTTTGTCCCACCCCCTTGGCGCCAGAACAGATAAGTCTGGATGCTTGTTTTCCATACATCATGAAGATTGGTGGGTCAGGCCAAGCCGTACTTGAAGCTCGAAGGGCTCTTGGTGTGGATCAGGTTTTGACCATTTTCATTTATTATGGAGGAGCTGGTCCATCATTGGCTTTGTAGGCAAATATTAGGCCTTTAAATATGATTGGCAGCTACAAGAGTTGTTGGTACTATGTTGGTACTAACCTGTTGATACTAGGGGTGCATCGCTCTGTCAGCTGTGTTCTCTTGAATGATTGATGGTGCTCCATCCAAAACGTTTGGGATGAGTTGGGACGTCAGGGATTGGGTGAGGGTTGTGATTATTCCAATATTCTGACCTTACTAACGCTCCTATCACTAAATGCAATCAAATCCTCAGAGCAATGCACCAAAATCTAGTAGTAGGCCTTTTCTGGACGAACGAAAAGCAGGATACGCTCTTCCTAAAAACCCTGATTAGACTGAAGCCAATAAGAGAACACAGTTGAGGAGTGACATGGCTGAACTTAGGATGATTGAAGGCAGAGAAAGTTGCAGTAGTCAGGCCTGGAGGTGACGAGAGACTGAACGAGCACCTGTGTGGCCTCTCTAAAAAGAAAGGGTTAAATTCTTCAGATCTGCATGAGAACTGGTCATCAGGAGTTACATGACTGAACCTAAGAAGACTGAAGACATCATGAAGAAGTTGCACCCCTGGACTGTTGAATCAGAATCAGAATCAGAATCTCTTTATTTCACCAAGTATGTTACCCATACAAGGAATTTGTCTTGGTGAGAGCAACACGCATGACAAGTAACAAAGAAACACAGGACACAGTCTTAAACTAAAGGAAAATGACACTAAACAATAAATAGGGTAGGGGATAAATTAAAAAAAAAGTAGAAAGTACTAAAGGTAATAAAGGTAATAAAGAGCTGAAAAATATATTTACAGAAAAGAAAAGGACATCAAGGCAGGTTGGGTCCATGGATTTAAACAGTTAGTGCCTCAACTGAAATCATCACAGATTCATCAGACTAGGCTACGTATTGTTTCCAGTTCTCTACTGTTCAGTTTTGGTTCTTGGCTGAAAGAAGCATAGCCCTGTTGTCGTCTCCTGCTGTAGTAGCCAATCTGCCTCGAGGTTGCATGCGTTGTTTCTGCTCATCATGGTTGTACCGAGCTGTTATCAGTCTGGCCATTTTCTTTTGACCTCTGTCATCATCAAGACGGTTCCATCTGATGAACTGCCTGGGTTCTGGATCCACCGCAAAGGGTCTGGTGGAATTCATAGGAAGACCAGCCAGAGGGGACAATGAAGGGGACAATAAAGCCTTAAGTTGAATGAGCACCTGGATGGCCTCTCTAGAGACGTTGAATTCGTTGAATTCTCCAGATGTTGTAGAGGTGAAATCTGGGTTAACAACATGAGTATGGAACGAGAGCACTGGTCATCAGGAGTGGACTTTAAGAACTCAAGACCTGATGGCACACATAGGAAGACCAGTCTGGAGGGTGTTGCATTCATGAAGACTGGAGATGGCGAGGGACCGAACGAGCACTTGGGTGGCCTCTCTTTTGAGAATTGGTGGAGAAATCTGCATGACTGAGTCAGGTTTCCAGAACTAGAGAACTGGTCATCTACAGCTACTACTACCTCAAGGCTTCATGCTTCTGCAGCTGGAGAGAGCAGGGAGTTCCTGAAGGAGATGGCTTTGCTTAATTATGGCTTTAATGGCCTGTAGTGTACTCATTTTATCCAACATTGCATTTTAAATGTTTGCAGTGGTCTGTGATGAGTATTTGCCAGCATCTTCAGACGAAATCACTGAACATGAAATTTTCATAACTGCGCTGCTAATATTTATATCCTACTACACTTTATCTGATATATGCAAAAAAAGTGATAAAACTTTTAGTAGTCCTGTTTCGCTTTAACTATGCCACATGCACGTACAAGCAGACCCTGGACTAGATCATATGCTCATGAAAATGAAGGTGCTGCAAAGGGTTCTTTGAGTGATGCCATAGAAGAGCCACTTTTGGTTCCATAAGGAGCCAAATAGAGATATGTGAAGAACCTTTACATTAAGTGTAGTTTCTTTAGACCATTAAAAGGTTCTTCACACTCATACATCTCTAACCAATAGTGGTTATTCTATAGCATCGCTCAAAGAACCATTTGTGAGGCACCTTTTATTGTTGTGAAGGTCCAACAGTGTGTAGACACCTGCTCCTCCAGTGTTTCCTCTAAAATCAAGGGTCTTAATGGAGAGATCATCTCTTATTTGCTGCAGTACTTTACTACTACTACTCATCTCAGTCTGCTTAACAATACACACTGAGTTGAGCCTCAAAATCCTTAGTAAATGATCTGCAGCTGAAACCGATTAAATACTGTGTAAGATGTTTAGTCTGTGGCTCCTCCCCCTCATTCTGTTTACTGCTTACTCCCATCTGCAGGTTAGAACTACCCCGTTACATTCATGGAGGCCTTCTGATTCTCAGACTCCTGAACATGGAGGGTTGTGGTGTTGATGGGATTAGAACCTATGATCCCCTGACTCTCTTGACCAGCAGGCAGTTAGACAGTTGCTTCACTCTAGAGCTGAGAAGCCATCTAACTTTTCAGTAGACCGGCCCTACGGTCTAACTGCTGCTCATCAAGAGTGGGGAGATCATATTGTCTATGCTATATAAGCTCTATTGTCAAAAGCCTCCCAGTCTGAGGAGATAATGCGATGAGGAGTTCTAGCCTGCAGATAGGAATAAACAGTAAACAAATGGAGGGGGAGGAGCCTCTGGTCTGACTTTTTTTTTTTTGACAGTGTAGATGAACATTTGAACATTGCTGTGAGGATTTTGGCATTTCAGCCTTTATTCAAGTACATGTTTAGCTAAGAAACAGCACCCATACCTTCCCTCCTTCTATTGCTCACATAAGGATTTTGCATGACTGCTGCTTGCTTTGTGTGTGTGCTTTGGATAGATCAATGCCTGAAGCAACAACTCTGCTCAGATTGAAAGAAACACACACTAGTAACATGCACACACACACACACACACACTCACAATAGCACACACACACTCACACACTCACACTAGCACACACATGGTCATATTTTCATTAGGCACCTGGAAACTCCTCTGAGCAATCATCTAGACATTTATGGAGATTTATATGACATCTGAGATACCATATTACTTCCCATCACACCACCCTGCTCAACACACACACACTGTGGTTGGACTGATGAGGCTGTAAGGCTGGTAGATGTGTGTTACGCAGGCTGGGACTGTGCTGGGGCGGCTCAGAGACCCTTTAGCTGGTATACCGAGTTGGATCCATCAGTGGGCCGAGGCCTTCACCAGGAAACTGGGTCAGTCTCATACCTCTTAAAGGGCCAGAGTCATTTCCACACGGGAGCCCACCTATCATTCTCAAGGTGTAGGCGACTAGAACCCTCTTTCTCATGCAGTTTATTGGTCTAGTTCTCTGGAAACGCTGGTAGACGTTCTAAAGAACAGCTCTTCTGAGGTTTGGTTGTCTGGTCATCTGCTTTGACTAAACGCCTGACTGGGTAAAGCATGTATGTGTGTAGGGAAATGGGGGAGGGGGCTGGCAGATGCAAGATCCAGATGTTGCAGTCAGTGAGTGAGCTGACATAAATCACTGTGCATGTGTGTCTGTGTGTGTATGTGTGTGTGTCTGTGTGAGTAAGTGTGCATATACAGCAGACTGGCTGTTTTGTTGACGTCAGCACATTAACCTAGTCTGCTCATGTGATCAGATGTTCAGGTTTGATCCTCAGAACTCAGGTTACTAAAATTAGACATATAGATTCTGTAAATTAGAAACAATACCAATACTCACTTTAACAGCATCAATACTACCTATAGCATATTATTATAGGCTATATGCTATTATTATAGCAGAATCATTTAGTGATTCTACTAGTGATGCACATTAATTTTAGAATCATATTAGTATCTGAGGAAAACTGCTAGAAATGATCATCATTAGACAGATGTTCTGAGCGTCAGGAATGTAATTACAGTTCATTCATTTCAGACAAAATAACAGTTAAATGGTTTGGAATATGGACATTGTGTCATTGTATATGTAGTTTATTATATTGTAGTTTATTATTTACATAATTACACATGAGAATTCCACAAGTTGCTGCATTTGTGAGATTACATATCAGAACTTCACAGCTTATCATTGTGTAATTATATATGAGCATCTGACACCTTGTTACACCTTGTTTGAGTAATTACATATTGGAATTTCCCACCTTGCTACAATTGTGTGATTACATATCTGAATTCCCCTGTAATTCTCCTGTAATTACAAATGTAATGTGATGTAATTACACAATCCACATTTATCATTTGTGTAACTACAAATCGGAATTCTACAACTTGTTATATTTCTGTAATTACATACAAATTACATTATTATACTTCAAACTAATACTTAATATAAATAAACTATATTAGTTCTTAGGTTCTCATATTCTAACTCATGTAACATCTCTTTATGGGAAACCCATACTTTTACTTTGCTCATTACACTGTAATAAAAACACTATGCAATAAAGTGTTACCAAAAGAACCCGTCAACCAGGCAGAGAATCCTATAAACATGAGTAGCCGTGATTCCATGAAGAACAATTATTACTAACGCTTACTAAAGAACCCTATAAGGAACCTGTGGGCCCATACTGCAGTCCCTTCCCACCAAATGACATGAGCTACATGTTGTTGTCACAGCAGTTACTGAAAGATGAGTAATTATAGAAAAATGGTCTTAAGAGGAAAACTCAAAACCAAAGCTTAGATGTCAAGGGGTTCAGGGAGAGAGTACTTTGGAGGAACATCTAACAGGACCCATTTAAGTTATCTGACTTTTATTCACAATCAAATGTAGATTTGGGAGCTGAGGGAACTCTGAGAACCTGGGCTGGAGTTCTGAGCAGCTTCTGCTTGAAGTTAGAAGGCCAGATCTTCCTTGAGAGGTAGACCTGAGGAGAGAAGAGAATCTGTGATTAGGGCCTTTATCATGGGAAACTGAAGTTAGAGATGGAAACACTGTGTAAAATGATGAGAACTAAATGTATGGACCATTCACACACACACACACACACACACACACACACACACACACACACACACACTCCTCTCAGCACAGCCATCCCCTAAAATGGTTTGGATTCCTTCCTGCCAGGCTGAGTTTAGAGTACATCTCACTCCATCTAATCAGACATAAGCTCCTTTATTCCTTAGACCATCTCTTTCTTTCTCTCTCTCTCTGTCTCCAACTCTCTTCCTCCCACTCTCCCGCCCCTCTCTCTCTCTCTTTTTCTCGCTCTCTTAAAAAAACACCCAGAAAATCTCTCAGAGTGCTTTGGGTATTTGGCTGCTCTGTTAAATCCTTATGTCATGTCCCTTCAGGCCCGAGCAGCGTATGATGTAATGTAGGAGACTCTCTCCTAAACGCTTTTTGTTGTGTGGAGATGAAGAGTGGAGGCCTGGAGAAAGCCTCTCCGAATGTGAAATCTCAGTCTGCCCCTTTGTACTAGCATGAGGAAGGACGGTGCTGCGGAGAGTACGAAAACGAGACATGAGTGTAATTTGATCCCAGATATATACAGGAAACCTCTGAGTCCGCTCATAGTTCTGCTCGTATCCGCAGGGTCCATCCGCTGCGGTCAACAACCTCAACCATGTGCCTGTCCAGGTGCTCCAGCGGCTTCTATCATTATTTAACACGGCCCTTTAAAGCTGAATGTGTCTTTTTAGCATTTTAACCTGTAGTTAGTTATTGAGCCTATTTACCACCCTGTTATTTCACCTCAGAATGATTTATCTCACCTCACACTGATTTTCCTTTTAGCTCATGACAAGTAAAACAATTACAAGCAGTTTAATAGCATTCCAGCATAGTTTTAACACTGTAACACTGTAACAAAAACACAGTAATTATTCATACAGTCCTACAGCAGTGGCAGTGTTGCTGTCCTCTCACTTGTGTCCTCTCTGCTCAATATGCTGAAAAGATTGTAGCTGGTTGGCTTTTAGCTTTTCTCGTAGCTGTCTGTCTTTCTCAAGTCAGTACCGGTGTCGGGATGCATCCTATCCACCCTGGACACATCCTATCCCCCGACTGTTTAATTGGTTAAATCGCATACGTGATTAAATGCCGATCTTTACATTGCTGTCATACTTATATTATTGATTATTATTATTGATTATTACTGAGACGTTTTTATCTTAATAAAGTGTTGCTATTTAAGTTTAGTTATTAAATGTGAATCACATATTAGCAAGTTCAGTGATATAATATTGTTGTTGCTACACAGGCAATATAAAGCTGATACCAACGATAAAGCTAGCTATCGTGCACTTGCTATCCGCTATCGAGCTAGTTCCTTGCTAACAAATATTAGCAGCAGTGATCTATATCCTTTCCCCCTGACACGTCATCTCTCATGACTGATCCATTGGGTGAAATTGTCCATGTGATTAATTGCCCATTCACGATTGAAATAAATATTAAATATCTAATTTTATTACTGTGTTCTTTTCTTGACATTGTTATAAGCAGGTCCTTCTGTAAGATGACCTCAGAGGGGATAGGATGTGTCCAGGGGGGATAGGATGCGTCATGACACCGTGTCAAAACATAAGCTGGTGTGTGTTTAGCTCCAGTTTGGTTCAGCTAAGGTAGTCCAATGCGTTTACGAGGAAGCAGACGATGGAGAGAAGAGGTGGGGAAAGCTAGCATTAGCTGGTGTTAGCATTAAGCCTAGCACAGACCCACGTTTGCCTCTTTGGATTTTGCATCATCACGTGCCAAGTTTGAGCTCCCCTTCTGCAGACACTGGCACAGGAAAAGCCATGGCCCGGAGGCCTGGTTTCCATAGCAACCCCTATTCCCCTAACAAGCTGGAGTCTGGAGGTGATGAGCTGCTCTCTAGTATCAACAACAGCATCTTCTCCTGAGGTCACCATCGCGTTTCACTGCTTCACCAACTTCGCTAGTGGGCTGGGTTTAGGTCAATTCTGGGGGGGGGGGGGTCATCAAGACTGTGATGTAACAGTTTGGGGGGTTTGGAATTGGCCCGTTTTCGGTATGTTAGGTGTTCTTTTGAAGGGGGAACTACAGTGATTAGGGTTCACGCTGTGGTGAGCAAATCTATATTTCAACAAAGGCTTCAGTGACATCATGTAAATAATAATACAAATTCATAATATGGACAAAAGTATTGGGACACCTGCTCATTCATAGTTCTGAAATCTAAATGAGAGCTTATCCTGCTTTTGTTGGAGTAACTGTCTCTACTACTGTCCAGGGAAGACGGCTTTCTACTAGATTTTGGAGGAGCATTGCTCTGCGGATTTGATTGCATTCCTTGACAAGAGCATTTCCAAGGTCAGAATGTTGGATCATCACCACCCCACCTCATCCCCAACTCCCTAACTCATCCCAAAAGTAATGGATGGAGCTCCATCCACGCTTTCAGAGAACACAGTTCTTCCACTGCTTCACAGCTCAATGCTGGGGGGCTTTATACCTCTCTAGCCCACACCTGGCATTAGGCAGCATGGTGCCAATAGGTTCATGTTGACCTGCTCCAGGGAGTCTTGTTCTATTTTCAGTATGTCTCTACAGGGTCTAGACAAACTGTGTCAGCAATGAGTGCAACTTACAGTAGCTGAATACATGCATTAGAAGGGCTGTCCACAAATATTTGGACATATAGTGTATTTGGAAGAAAAATAAATTCACAAAAGTCATGCGATGGTGGGCATTTCTAAAAGATGTCTAAAAGATGCAGAAGATGTAACTCCAGCTCTGAGTGTACCTTCGTGATACACCACGAAGGCTCGTGCTATTTTGGTCTGTGATGACAAGGCCTGTTTCCCCTGGAGAACTCTCCTGATTAAACTTTAAATACAGCCCCACACTAACAGGGTTAGAAACATAGTACAGTGAGAGCTTTGGGCTTCCTCACAGTACCCTATGGTTTATTATTTGTAAGGCAGTAATTACAAATTATTGACTGTGTTTTAAATGCTACGGTAGTAAAATTGGTGGGGAACCCTCAGGGCTTGCTACACCTTCAGAAAGATCTAATCACTTCATGGAGTGAAGAAATACAGTTTACCATTAAAGAAAACCAGTTTTTATTTAATAAAAGCATCAGTTATTGTATTTAAACTGTATTTAAATTGAAGAATAGAAATTTGTCCTAGCAAGGTTTTGTTTCCCATTGAA
This sequence comes from Salminus brasiliensis, assembly GCF_030463535.1. Lineage (NCBI taxonomy): Eukaryota > Metazoa > Chordata > Actinopteri > Characiformes > Bryconidae > Salminus > Salminus brasiliensis. The sequence continues at coordinate 27,803,999 of NC_132892.1, forward strand.
TTCAGGTAGATGCAGCCAAGTGAGGCCTTCAGGAACCTGTGCCTAATGTGTTAGATTAACTACTAATTCAGGGTTTAGGTTTAGCCCAGCCTGGTCTCACAAAGAATGTACATATTCCTCTTTATAAAATACTAGTACTAAATATAGTCTGATCCCTACACCTCAACTTAGACCTAACCTACTACACCTAAACCTAATTCTAACTTAAACTAAATTTAATCTACTACACTTAAACCTAATTCTAACTTTAATCTAACCTAAACTTAATCTACTACACCTAAACCTAATTCTAACTTTAATCTAACCTAAACTTAATCTACTACACCTAAACCTAATTCTAACCGCAACCTAGCCTTAACCTACTACACCTAAACCTAATTCTAACCTAAACTAAACTTAACCTACTACACCTAAACTTAATTTTAACCTCAACCTAAACTTAACCTACTACACCTAAACCTAATTCCAACCTAAACCTAACCTAAACTTAACCTACTACACCTAAACCTAATTCCAACCTAAACCTAACCTAAACTTAACCTACTACACCCAAACCTAATTTCAACCTAAACCTAAATGTAACCTACTACACCCAAACCTAATTCTACCCTCAACCTAGACTTAACCTACTACACCCAAACCTAATTCTACCCTCAACCTAGACTTAACCTACTACACCTAAACCTAATTCTAACCTAACCTAAACTTAACCTACTACACCTAAACCTAATTCTAACCTAAACTAAACTTACCCTACTACACCTAAACCTAATTCTAACCTAGACTAAACCTAACCTACTACACCTAAACCTAATTCTAACCTAAACCTAATTCTAACCTTAATCTAACCTAAATTTAACCCACTTACACCTACACCTAATTCTAATCTTAACCTAAACTTAACCTACTACACCTAAACCTAATTCTAACCTTAACATACACCTAATTCTAATCTTAACCTAAACTTAACCTACTACACCTAAACCTATTTCTAACCTTAACCTACACCTAAACCTAGCATACACCTAACCTAAACTTAAACCTAATTCTAATCTTAACCTAAGCTAAACTCACCTAACCTTAACCTAGCCTTAACCTACTACAACTAAACCTAACTCTAAACCTCAAACTAACATAAACTCAACTTACTACACCTAATTCTAACCTAAACTTAGCCTTAACCTACTACACCTAAACTTAACCTAGCCTTAATCTACTACAACTAAACGTAATTCTAACCTAAACGTAGCATACACCTAACCTAAACTTAAACCTTATTCTAGTCTTAACCTGGCCTAAATGTAACCTACTACACCTAAACCTAATTCTACCCTCAACCTCGACCTAAACCTACTAATTGCTAATACAGTTGGCGGAGAACCTTCAGGGCTTGCCACACCTTCAGAGTAGATCGAACCATTGCCTGGAGTGAAGAAATACATGTCCTGTTTTTATTTAATAACTACATGCAGTACACGTAATAAAAACTGTCTCAGGTCTGGTTTCTGTAGCAACTCATACTCCCATAACTAGCAGAGATGATGAGCTGCTCTCCAGTATCAACACCATCATCTTCCTTCATCCTGAGGTCGCCCTCTCGTTTTACTGCCTAAACTTAACCTACTAAAACTAAACCTAATCCTAGCCTAAACGCAGGACAAACCTTACCCTAACCCTACCCTGAACCTCAACCTAAACCTAACTGAACCCTAAACGTAACCACAGTAGATGGTGACGTTCTGACCGTCCCTGTCCATTACCCCTTTTTAGAAGTGGACTGATAAAATCACACTGCTGTCTATAAGATCAGCAGTCCAGTCTGAATCAGTGGTAGTAAGCAGCAGTGTGTATGATCTCTGCTGGTGTGAGCATCAGTACTGGTGGATATTTAGTGAACGAAACATTAAAGACTATTAAAGACATTAATGACTATTGTGAATCATGCATTAATAATGACACCCATCATTATATTAGAATCAAATTATTATAATATAAATAACACACAAAATCATCTCATCTATCAGCTAGATGAAGTGTAGGAGCATGACGTGTGTTTTTAGAAAAGAACAGGACAGCACTGCCACCTGGTGGTAGGGGGCAGTATCACACTCTCAAACTCCAGCTCACAGCACACACAGAAGTCAGACTGTAGGAGAACAGAACTTCTGGGGTTTGTTAAACTCACGATCAGAGAATCCAGAAAACCTGAAAACAGAGTGGTGTCCTCACTGATCTTACTAAAGGACTGAAGAGGCCTCCACTAAAGCTAAACTCTCATTTCAATCAGTCATAACATTAAAACCACCTGCCTAATATTGTGAGGGTCCCCAAAACAGCTCTGGCCTCTCAAATCATGGACTCCACAAAACAATGCCAGCATAAGCTGTTCAGTAGGGTGTGCTACAGTAGCTCACCATGCACATCAGTGAGCCTAGGGCACCCATGACCCTGTTGTAAGTTCTCAGATTGTCCGCCTATGAAGCACTTTTGGTAGGTACTTGATTTGATCCAGTGTTCTTATTATTTTAAGATGATTCCTCAATATTTTAAGATACTTTCATATTATTTTGAGATGATTTCTCAATATTCTGAGATTTTTTCTTTTTATTTTGAGACAATTTCTTGATATTTGGAGATAATTTCACAATATTCTGAGATACTTCATTTCTCAATACTTTGATACTTTCTTTTGGTTTTTGGCTTTTGGCTTTCTTTTGGATAATTATTTTGAGATACTTTTCATTATTTTGAGATTATTTATTGATATTCTGAGATGATTTCTCAATATTTTAACTTTCTCATTATTCTGAGATTTTCTCTCAATACTTTGATACCTTCATATTATTTTGAGATGATTTCTCAATATTCTGAGATACTTTCTCATTATTTAGAAATCATTTCTCGATACTTTGATAATTTCTCAATATTTTAAGATACTTTCTCATTATTTTAAGATGATTTCTCAAGATCATAAGATACTTTCTTGTTATTTTGAGACGATTTCTTGATATTTGGAGATAATTTCACAATATTGTGAGATACTGTATTTCTCAATACTTTGATACTTTCTAATTATTTTAAGATACTTTCTCATTATTTTGAGATTATTTATTGATATTCTGAGATGATTTCTCAATATTTTAAGATACTTTCTCATTATTTTGAGATACCTTCATATTATTTTGAGATGATTTCTCAATATTCTGAGATACTTTCTAGTTATTTTGAGACGATTTCTTGACATTTGGAGATAATATCACAATATTCTGAGATACTTTCTCATTATTTAGAAATAATTTATCAATACTTTGATACTTTCTAATTATTTTAAGATACTTTCTTATCATTTGGATATACTTTCTCATTATTTTGAGATACTTTTCATTATTTTGAGATGCTTTCTCAAGATCAGATCATAAGATACTTTCTTGTTATTATGAGATGATTTCTCAATATTTTAAGAAACATTCTCATTTTTTAGATGAATTCTTGCTATTTTGAGATGATATCCTCATATTTTGAAATACTTTCTTATTATTTTGAGATGATTTGAATGAGATAACATTTTTATACTTTGAGATAATTTCTTGATATTCTGAGATGATTTCTCTATATCATTTTGAGCTTATTTCTTAATACTTTGCCACTTTCTAATTATTGTGAGATATCTTCTCATTATTTTGAGATGATTTCTTGCTATTAGAATGAGATAACATTTTTATATTTTGAGACACTTTTCATTATTTTGAGATTTCTCAGTATTATAAGATACTTTCTTGTTATTTTAATATGTTTGGTGCTTTTGGGTGAATAAATAAATGTGGTTATTTTATTTAAAGTGGGGGAATGAACTTCCATGTACTCCATGCCTACATATCAGTGACGGCCTCCCGTTAAAGCTGACCTCTTGCTGTGAGCTGCACACTGGGGGTGTTTCCGGTACTCCCCCTTCCCGCCCCTCGCTGTTGTTCCCCGTATGTCTGGACGCTCGTGTGTGAGTGAAAGTGTGTGTGGAGCTCTGAGTGTGTGAGAGCTCTTCTCCGCTGGAGTCGCTCAGCCCGCGGCTCTCTGCAGGGAGCTGTAGCCGGGCAGCATGCGCTCTCTCTGGGGTTTAGTGGCTGTGGTGGCCGCCGCCACTTTCTACCTGTACCTGCTGTCCACCTTCCTGCCCGCAGCTCCGCCTCGAGCCCTACAGCCTGAAGCAGCACCTGCGCAGCAGCGAGAGGAGCATGAAGAGCACGAGGAGGAGCACGAGGAGGAGCGCAGGTGAGCAAATCACATATGGCCATTCACGACTCAGGACGTTGTGTAGCCCTGTAGTTCTGTATAACTTTTATTAGATGAATAACATTAAATTATAGTTTATTACAGAAAATTAATGCAAATCAATCTTATATTAATCAAATGCTTTTGATAATTGCACATACAGGGCTGTGCAGAACTAGTTAAAAGCCATGTATCTGGTAAAGCTGCTGATCTGGGCTGATTAGTTTATATAGAATAAATACAAAAAAATAATAGATTAATAAACAAATAATACATGTATAAATAATAAATAAACTATAGATTAATAAACAAATAATACATGTATAAATAATAAATAAACTATAGATTAATAAACAAATAATACATGTATAAATAATAAATAAACTATAGATTAATAAACAAATAATACATGTATAATTTGTATAATAAGTGTGTGTACTCACTGCCCCTAACACATGTGTGTGTGTGAATGTGTGTTCACTACCAGATGGGTTAAATGCGGAGGATACATTTCGCTGTACACTGTACAGTGACAAATACGTGCACCTTTACCTTTTTACCTTTTTTTTATAAATAATAAATAAACTATAGATTAATAAACAAATAATACATGTATAAATAATAAATAAACTATAGATTAATAAACAAATAATACATGTATAAATAATAAATAAATAGTAGATTAATAAACAAATCATAAATCCATAACTAATAAATACACTTTAGAATAATAAACAAATAATCAATTTATACATAATAAATAAACTATAGATTAATAAACAAATAATACATTTATAAATAATAAATAAATCATAGATTAATAAACAAATCATAAATTCATGAATAATAAATACACTTTAGATTAATTTAAAAAAATAAACAAATAATATATGAATAAAGAATAAAAAACAATAAATTCATAAATACATAATAAATAATAAAGGCCATTCTCAGTTCCAACCCAACACCTAGTTTATCTAATCAGTCCTTCAGTAAAGTAGATCGAGCTAAAATCACCCCCCCCTACTTCCAAACCACAAAGAGCCATTTAAACAGGGGTACCCAAACTTTTGATGGCTGTAATAAGCTGTAATAACATTAATACACAGAATGCCCCGTATTTAAAGGTGGTGGTCTGATCTCCCTGTTCAGTAAATAGGTTATTACAGAGTCTGATAGCGTCCCCTTTGTGAAAGCTGGTTCGCAGCAGCGCCTGTGTTAGGTGGTATAGGGTGTGCATTAGGAATTGGGGTCTCAGTGGAAATGCAGATCTGCGCAGTAAACTGGGGGAAGGGGGGGACGGTGCACACTGAGCTGTGAGGTTTAGTAGACAGAGGTGAAGATGATGAAGGTTGTAGAAGTGGAGCACCTTTATCTGAGCTACAGTGACCTGTGACTGCTGAGGGGTTACAACTGATAACAGAAGAGGAACCTTGAACCCACAGTGTCGCGTGTGTGTGTGTGTGCACACACACACTCAGATGTTGTTATAATAACATCTGAGGACGTCCATTGGCATGTTTTGCATCATAGCTCTCTTGCTTTGTTGGTCAGCTGATCTCTGTTGTTTGATCTACGCTGTGAAGTTGAGTATTCCCTCAGAAACCCACCGACTGGACCACCATCAGGTTATCACTGCTTATAGAGTGGACGTTGTGGACATACAGAGAGATGTGAGGTCCTGCAGAGAGAGGAATGGAGTAGATTTTATAGGATAGGCAAGAAACTTGTTTAAAACCCTAAACAACTCTTTAACCTTAAAGGCCACGTTGTTTGAGAGTAATGAGAGGAGAGAGCGCCATCTACCCACCTGGAGAGAGCACAGCTGACTCCGGCTGCTGATGGTAAAGCAGCATGGCTCAGGATGAAACTCTCGACCCCCGGGTCATAGTGGCAGCCCATTAGACCGCTGAGCCACTAGGAGCCCATATCTACACCTAAACCTCCTCTGAACCTAACCTTAACCTACACCCTAATCTACACCTAAACCTCCTCTGAACCTAACCTTAACCTACACCCTAATCTACACCTACATCTAATCTCAACCTAACCTTAATCTACACCTACATCTAATCTCAACCTAACCTTAATCTACACCTAACCCTAATCTGAACCTAACCTTAATCTACACCTAAACCTAATCTAAACCTAACCTTAACCTACATCTTAATCTACACCTGAACCTAATCTGAACCTAACCTTAATCTACATCTGAACCTAACCTTAATCTACACCTGAACCTAATCTGAACCTAACCTAAACCTACACCTTAATCTACACCTGAACCTAATCTGAACCTAACCTAAACCTACACCTTAATCTACACCTAACCCTAATCTGAACCTAACCTTAATCTACACCTAAACCTAATCTAAACCTAACCTTAACCTACATCTTAATCTACACCTGAACCTAATCTGAACCTAACCTTAATCTACATCTGAACCTAACCTTAATCTACACCTGAACCTAATCTGAACCTAACCTAAACCTACACCTTAATCTACACCTGAACCTAATCTGAACCTAACCTGAACCTACACCTTAATCTACACCTGAACCTAATCTGAACCTAACCTTAACCTACACCCTAATCTACACCTACATCTAATCTCAACCTAACCTTAATCTACACCTACATCTAATCTCAACCTAACCTTAATCTACACCTAACCCTAATCTGAACCTAACCTTAATCTACACCTAAACCTAATCTGAACCTAACCTTAACCTACATCTTAATCTACACCTGAACCTAATCTGAACCTAACCTTAATCTACATCTGAACCTAACCTTAATCTACACCTGAACCTAATCTGAACCTAACCTAAACCTACACCTTAATCTACACCTGAACCTAATCTGAACCTAACCTTAATCTACACCTACATCTAATCTCAACCTAACCTTAATCTACACCTAATCCTAATCTCAACCTAACCTAAACCTACTCCTTAATCTACACTTGAACCTAATCTGCACCTAACCTTAATCTACACCTACATCTAATCTCAACCTAACCTTAATCTACACCTAATCCTAATCCCAACCTAACCTAAACCTACACCTAATCCTAATCTCAACCTAACCTAAACCTACACCTTAATCTACACCTGAACCTTATCTGAACCTAACCTTAATCTAAACCTACATCTAATCTCAACCTAACCTTAATCTACACCTAATCCTAATCTCAACCTAACCTAAACCTACACCTTAATCTACACCTGAACCTAATCTGAACCCAACCTTAATCTACACCTACATCTAAACTCAACCTAACCATAATCTACACCTACATCTAATCTCAACCTAACCTTAATCTGCACCTAATCCTAATCTCAACCTAATTTAAAACCTACACCTTATTCTACACCTACACCTAACCTAAACCTATACCTTAGTCTACACCTAAACATAATCTGAACCTAACCATAACCTACACCCTGATCTACACCTGAACCTTATCTCAAATCATCAGTAGGTTCTGAATAATAAATAGGGATTGAATAATTCGTAGGTACTCAGCTTCTAACAGCAGGTCATCAGAGAACCATTTTTGTAAAAGAAATGTGTGTAAAGAACCTTTTAAAGGTTTAAAGAAGTCAATGTTAAGGTTCTAAGGAACATAAATGCTCTTCACGCTCTTTTACAAATCTAGTTTATTTTATGGAACCAAAAGTGGTTCTTCTGTGGCGTCACTCAAAGAACCCTTTGTAGCACCTTTATTTTTAGGAGTGTATCGTTTTTTGTGTCCAGATCACAGTCCGGCTGGCCTGTGTGTATGTGGCTGCTGGATGGTGGATAAAGGTTAAGACTCAGGGTGAGGTAAGATGAGAGTAAAGGTTAAGTGTGTGGTTGCAAGGTTGGAAGTTTGGATGTCTGCCAGTGAATCTTTGGATCAGCACTATAAAAGCCATGTTGCTTTTCCTCTGAGGATGAAAACGCAGTTCTTATATTGATGGCTTTAAAGGCTGGATGAGATAGAGATCCTCTAGTGCCCCTGGGTGTTAGCGTTAGGATGCTCGGTTCCCCTGAAGTCTGCCCTTCTTTTCAAAACTCATCTGGCTCGTCTAGACGTTCTGTAGGATTCTTCAGATGTTAAGTTTAGTGAGTAAGCTTTCCTATTCTGCTACTGCCAATTAACCGACCCGTTCATAACTCCCCCTAGCAATGGTCCCGACACTAGGAGGATAAGGACTTAGCACAGGTCTCCTCCGATGCAAAGCCTCTCCTGTCTCTTTTTGAACTGCTGCTGTTTCAGCATCGCCGGGCAGCCGAAATGCTCGGAGGTCAGGGCTGGGTCCCCAGCTCCACCGCACCAGCGCACCACCAGTCCAACAGACACCTGTGCCAGCCAACATTGCTTAAGTGTGATGAGGGGAGAGAGCACCATATACCCACCTAATCTACACCTAAACCTAATCTGAACCTACACCTTAACATACACCTTAATCTACACCTAAACCTAAACTGAACCTACACCTTAATCTACACCTAAACCTAAACTGAACCTACACATTAACATACACCTAAACCTGACCTTAACCTACACCTTAATCTATTCCTAAACCTGACCTTAACCTACACCTTAATCTATACCTAAACTTAACCTTAACCTACACATTAATCTATACCTAAACCTAAACTGAACCTGCACCTTAATCGACACCTAAACCTAACCTTAACCTACACATTAATCGACACCTAAACCTAAACTGAACCTATACCTTAATCTATTTTTAACCTAACCTTAACCTAACCTTAACCTAAACCTTAACCTACACCTTAATCCATACATACACCTAATCTGAACCTAACCATAATCTACACTTAAACCTAACCTTAACCTACACCTTAATCTACCCCTAAACCTAATCTGAACCCGTACCTTGGAGCTTTTTTACAGTTTTGATGAATTATTACATTTCCATTAATTTGATTAATTATGATGAATGATTACACTTGATTATGCTGATAGTTCAGTTACTGGTGGGGACATGCTTAGGTGTCCAACCAAACTGTAGAACTGTCTTATTTAAAAAAGTGAGGAGCGTCTGATTTTCCATTATATGACCAGAGATAAAAAGGTACCGACAGACAGACAGCCTGACAGATAGACAGAATGGAAAGAAGGCTATTCAGATGCTGGTGGCCGTGACACAGTTCAAATCCTGAGGAACATCCTGCTTAGATCTGCTCTCCAGTCCACTCGTCATCTCTGTTACTTTATCCTCAGTGACTCTCGCTGCATTTCGGACTCTCAGTCCTCGGAGTTCCCAGGTCACGCTGTTATGTCTCACAGTGTAACGCAACCCATAAATTTCCCCCCCAGCAAGTGGCCAGCTCCTCAGATTCTCTCCTGGCCAGCAGAAAGACTAGACGGCTTCTGGGGCCCATGACACACCCAGCACCTGTCTTCAGCCTCAGAACGTCTTCTAGGAGGAGACCACATTTACCCGTTACATTCTGAAGACTTGTTGATGGGTGAAGACATATGCCAAGATACACTATGTTGACAAAAGTAAAGGGACACCTGCTCGTTCATTGTTTCTTCTCAAATCAGGGGGTGTTAAAAATGTTTATCCTGCTTTTGTTGGAGTAACTGTCTCTACTGTCCAGAGTAGAAGAGAGAAGGCTTTCTACTAGATTTTGAAGGAGCATTGCTGTGAGGTGTTGGTTGCTTTTAGTTTACAAGAATGAGGTCAGGATGTTGGATGAGTTTCTTAAGGAACTGGAAACGGTAGATGAGTTTGGCTGAGTATGTTCGGCTGTAGGAAATTGAATGCTGTTTGTGTCTATAATGATGCTGCTTGGCCCGGAGCCAGAGGGACGAGAGACAGTTAAAACATCACACAATTCCTTCTGGAGTGCCCCAGGCTTCTGGAGAGAGAGTGAGAGAGAGAGAGAGAGAGAGAGAGAGAGAGAGCGAAAGGGAGAGAGGATCTTCTTGAGAAGTGAATGCTCTTGAGGACACTATGCAGCCAGTGTCCTTGGCAGGACAGAGTTACTTTGTCAGATGTGACTAAAATAAAGTGTATAATAAATAAGTCAATAGAAATAGGACTTCAAGTCAGAGGCAGAGAGAGAGAGATGCTGTTTCTGAGTAACTTGAGTTACTTAAGCAGTCAGAATAACAGAGTTTAAAGGGAAACAGTGGAAGTAGTATGTAGTAGTATGTCCAAACATATATATATATATAATAGAAAAATTGTTTCTCACAAATTAGTACTGCTAATTAACCCACTCGTTCATAGCTCCCCCTAGCACTAGCAATGCTCCCGACTCCTGACTAGAAAGCTATGGACTTTATATTTACCTTGTTGTCCAATGCAGCATTGCCGGGCCCCACCTCCACCTCACCAGAGACCAACCGTTAACAGACCAACCGGCCAACATTGCCTAAGAGTGATGAGGGAAGGCAGTGCCATCCACCCACCTGGAGAAAGAACGGCCTCTTGTGCTCTCTCAGACTCTGGACGCTGATGGAAAAGTGGTATGGCTCTGGATTGAACCCCCTGAGCCTGACCCGGGCAGTGGTGGCTCAGCGGTTAGAGCACCAGGCTATTGATAACAGGGTTGTGGGTTTGATTCCCATGTTCGGCAAGCTGCCACTTTACCACGGCAAGGCCCTTTACCCTCTCTGCTCCCCGGCGCTGGAGTTGGTTGCCCACCGCTCTGGGTGTGTGTGTACTCACTGCCCCTAGATCACTTGTGTGTGTGTGTGTGTGTGTGTTTACTACCATAGATGGGTTAAATGCGGAGGACACATTTCGCTGTACATAGTACAGTGACAAATACATGCATAGATGTAGGTTAAGGTGTAGTTGTAGATTAAGACAATTTACAGTTTGCTAGTTTTTCCTTTATTTCTTTCTCAGTTGTGAGTTGACTCTGACAGGAGTTCCCTGGGTCATTTTATAAGACAAAACAGATGACCACTGGACTGTGGACATTGTCACTGGGAGGTCAGGCTGATTTATATGTAAAAAAAAAAAAAATCTGAAATTCTCTGCCATCTGTGTGTAGATGTTGTAGTTTTATGAGTGGTGTAGTTCATCATATAGGAAGTAAGGAGCTATTTGAGATTCAGACAGAAACATGCATGTGGTGATGTCAGCATTTTCATAAAGCTCAGTTGTTAGTGACCAAAATGCTCAGTCACCATGTGTTATCATGAGGCCAAAGCGCAGACAGAAGCCTCAGGTTATCCGGATATGTGTGGATGGGCCCTCAGACGGGTTATTTGGGCCTATTCCACAGCAATACAGGACCAGATCTGCCCATTCATAAATCAAATAAATAAATAAATAAGTGATTTAGTGGTAGGGTAGTATGGACACACACCCAGGGCAGTGAGCAACCACTCAGCACCTGGGGAGCAATTTGGGATTAGGTGCTTTGCTCAAGGACTCTTCAGCCATGAATGTTGAGGCAGAGAAAACACTGTTCCTTCGTCACCCCCTTGCCAGTCCAGGGAATCGAACCAGCAACTTGCTGTTCCCAAGCCTGCTTATTTAACCTTTAGGTCAGCTGAGTTAATGAGAACTAATCAGCTCATAAACAAGCCCCCTAAGTTGAGTGACGGGGCATGTGTCATTGCAGGGAGTCTGCTAAAATGTGCAGGGCAAGGTGCCTCCAGGACCAGGCTTAAGAAACACTGCTTTAGGCCACAGTTCCCCCTTAAGACGCTGTGTCTGACATCTCATACACTGATATCTTGTAAAGCTGATACACGTGGTATTGTAAAAGAATGGGAAAGGGGAGTTTGGAAAGTCCAGAAATTTGACTGAAGCACCACCTGTTGGGCTTTTCTAGTCTCTGGATGGACTCTTAAGGTGTGTGAAGTGGCCTACAGACAGCGTAGCTCTGTTTTATGACACTACACTCCTATTTGTAGTGCAGGGAAATTCCCAGGGAAGTGAAGATGTCTTGAGGGGTCCGGTGTGGGTGTTTGAGTGTGTGAATGTGTGTGTGGAGTAGGAGTGCAGTAGGATGATCACACTGTGTAAATGTTTCATGACGAATGAACCACCGGTACTGACCCAGAAAGGGCCACTTGAGTGCCGGAGAGCAGCTAGCGGGTGTGTTCGGTCCTCCACTAGCTGCTGGCTGCTAGCTGCAGTCACTGCATATCCGCCTCTTTTCTGTGTGTCGTGCATGTCTCTCTCAGTAGTGCGTAAGCGAAATTAAACCCCCTGCTTTCGGCCTGCGGGACGCTATTAGTGCCTTGCTCTGATGCCTGTCTGGCCAATGGGACTGCCCCACATGGCTCGGGTTACCAATAGCAGCACGGGACGTCTTTCGTTAGCCAATGAAACCAGGTGACAGGACCTACAACACTGAGGGCACGGCAAGAAACTACTGGCTTTATACTGCCTCTGCCTGGCAGATATTAGGGGGAGTTTGTTACAGGCAGTGGGGGTCACTAAACACACACACTCACACACACAGCTGTGAGAGCACCATGCTATTTCCATCTCACGGTTGTGTCATGTTTCATTTTTGCCTCCCTCTCTCTCTCTCTCTCGCTCTGTCTCTCTCTCTCTCTCTCTCTCTCTCTCTCTCTCTCTGTTTTGTAGGAAGGTTCTCTGAAGCTGTTCATGTGTTGAAATGTCACAGAATTAATATCATCAATAATGAAAAAATAACAATATTGGTGCAGGAAATTTATAAAATGATTTTCATTCCTATTGGTCATTTTTTTCAGAATTTTAACCCTTTTTACCCAACAGTTACCCAACCCATACATATTCTCCCTCTATCACATGCAATGCTTTGAACACTGGGAGGGTGAAGGCCTCCCAGTGGGTGAGTCGGGTTAACCATGCTTATCTGAAGAGTGGAGTTGTGATATGTGCATTATGAAGAGAACACTCTGTGGAGAACACCTTATCTAGAACGCTCTGTTTGAACAAAGAACAGTGTTGTGAAAAAGTTCAGAAAGACGTGGTCAGAATGATCACCAGAGCTGTATGTGAATAAAGAGACTAACATGAATATAATAATCGATGAGGTTCTTCCTAAATGTTCTCAAAATGCTCTTTGTTTCACAGGAGAAAGTTTGAGCCCTACGGCAGACTGATGGTTGGCTCTTTGGGTCGATATTCCAACCAAACTGAATCAACCCCTTGAACCCATGATTTATTTTTGAGACCTAGTATTTTACTACATTATTAAGTAAGACTACACTGTTTGAAAAACAAGATCTTAAAGAGATTCATGGCCTCATTTGCTAGAACATTGAAATCGATTACATTTCGGTCTACTGTCAATGTTCTGACTGAGCCAGACTGGATGTAGTCATCTTTGTACTGTGAATTTAGTGGATTTAGTTGATTTGTAGAGCTGTGAGTGGTAAGTGTAGTGATATTGTGCATATCATGCTTCTTTTGGCTCATGTCAAAGTTTAAACTGGCTCAGAAATAAACACTAAGAAAATCGAGAAGCCCCTGGCTGTATGTCCTGGGCCCCCTGGGGCTCCCCGAATCCACTCTGAGAACTGTGGCTGTAAAGCAAACAGGTGGAAATGCCAAAGTCTGATGGTTTTATAGTAAACATAATGGATTTAGAAATTTACAGCATCTACATTTTTTTGAATATTTAAATATACACTATATAATTTATAATTGTCTATAAAAAAACTGTTAATATTCAGTAATATGCAAATGTTTGATCTACAGAGACACACTTCTGCATATTTTATACAGTTATGGTTTATTTGCTTAGTTTATTATCATTTATTATCATTAACATATATACATTTAAAATTTTTTCCAGTGAACAAATAGAAACATAGGTGTCCAAACTTCTGCATACACCAGTGTCCTATTTTTATGCTTTACATCCAAACTTGTGCCAACCAGCAGCTTTTCTCTCTTTCCTACCAGCTTACATTTCCCGTCGGATCTGGATGAGTTGCGGGAGCTGGCGGAGCTGCTGAAGTTCTATAAACGGCAGCACACGGGTTACGTACTGCTGCTGTACTGCAGCGCCTACCTCTACAAGCAGTCCTTCGCCATTCCTGGCTCTTCCTTTCTGGTTAGTAGAAAAAAGAACACCTACAGCAGTTTACACAGTTTTACTGGCTCAGTTGAACGGACAGAGATCAAGCCTATAGATCTGCATATGGCCGTTGGCATGCAAACACCTTCCATAATAGCAGCTTTACAGGAGAAGGAAAAAACCTCCTTATTGTTTGATGGAATTCAGTGTACAAAGATTTTTTCCAAGCCATTTTAGAGCATTTCTGTTGGTCCAGTCATCATGAAATACTGATACGATATAAGGAACGTTATAAAAAAACAGCAAAATAAGATAATCTTCATTATTTTTGGCTCCGTGTTGTTCCCAGAACATGTTGGCTGGGGCGCTGTTTGGTCCTTGGCATGGTCTGTTCATCGCCTGCGTTCTCACCACGGTGGGCTCCACAAACTGCTACCTCCTGTCCCGCACATTTGGCAAACGCCACATCGTACGCCTCTTCCCCGACAAGGTGGCCATGTTACAGAGGAAGGTGAGTTTCCAGTTAGAAGCACTGTTCCATTGGCCCTGTCGTCGGGAGATTGCTGGTTTGATATCTGGAGGAAGCACATAGGGGAGACCTAGCTACTGGGACTGAAATGGAAATGATGATAATTGAGTTTAAATAAAAGAAATACTAATATTTGATTAATATCAAATCACTATTTAGGCAAACCCTGCTCCCCCAGGGTTGGAATCGCTGGACTGGTTGTACCTTATCACTGGACAATGCAGTTGTGCTTTGTCCAATTACATTTGTCTTAATTTAAATATCCAGTCAAATGGATAGAAGAATAATATAACTGCTTACAATTAGTATAATCTACCTGTTGAAGGATATATTTCTATTTGTTTTTATTTACTCATATTATTATTTTTTAAATTTTACCTACATTCACATATTTATGGCTCCACACTTCCACAGTTAATGAATTTCGATACAGTACACATACTTTCTATTAACTAGCCTTCAGTCCACACGTGATGGACGTGTGAAGAGTGAAGTGTGTTGAAGCTGAATCTATCCAAATCATGAGTTGATGGATGTTTAATACACACAAAACCTTTGCATGTATTTCCTCTGATTATCTGCAGGAAAATGTTAATCTTAAAATAAAAAAATGCAAGATGTCTGTCCACCAAAAGACGCTTCAGGTCTTAGGTGGGCTTCCTGCTGAGGTTACCTGTCTAGTATATGTCTGAATTGAGTGTGTGATGGCTGTGTATGTCCAGTAGGTGGTGATCTTTCACCGCACTTCAGTCATAGTTGAAAAGACTTGTGTGTGAACTCAAAGAATTGACCTGGAAAAATTTACTAACACGAATATTCCCGAACCTTCTTCTGGAGGTTTTAAAGTTCTGCTAGCAGGGGTATCCCAAAACTGATTAACAGCTTCGAGGCTGGTCTTACTTTTGAAGTTACGTTTTCTCAGTTACGGCTGCAATCCAGAGGCACTGAATGTATTTTCTATTCTATTTTATTTTATTAATCAATATATTGATTAGTTCTTCTATCCACTCACTTCAAAGTTACATTCTAACATTTATAGACGTATACGTACAAATCCAACACACATCAACCACACCACAGCATTCCCACCCACCCCCCTTATCACTCCACCCACATAGTGCCAGGAGAGGCACTATATTAAGGTAGACAAGAGATTCTCCCCAGCATTTCTCAAACAGTTTGTTTTTTCTTCTGTTAATTAAATCATTTAAATGATTTATTTAATAAGTAAATTTATTAAATTAAATATTAATTAAATTTTATATATATATATATATATATATATATATATATATATATATATATATATATAGGGGGTTTATGTGATTTCCACCTAATAGTAATACACCTTTTAACAGCAAGGAGTGCTTAAAAAAAGATCTTAAAAAAGATTCACCCCTTTTTTTTTTATTTAAATACTTTTTAAATGCTTTTTTAATGTTTCTTTAATGCTTTCATTTTTCTTTGTCTGTATTTTGCTGTTTATGTACGGCTCTTTGAATTGCCACTGTGCGTGAAAGGCGCTATACAAATAACCTGGCATCGCCCTGCCTTGCTTAGTTCCAGCAGGTTTTCAAGCTGTTCAGATGTATCATAGCCTGTATAGTGTGGCTAAGCTGACCTACGTCAGTGCAAGATTAATGAAAACTTGATTAATTCGTCCTCTCTCTTTCTCTCCGTCTCTTCCCCCCTTCCCTCTTCATGAAATTCAACCTCAGGCAGAAGAAAACCGAAGTAGTTTGTTCTTCTTCCTGCTTTTCCTGCGGTTCTTCCCCATGACGCCCAACTGGTTCCTGAACATAACCTCTCCGATTCTCAATATTCCTATCCCCATCTTCTTCTTTTCCGTCCTCATTGGTGAGCAGCCTTCGAAGGCAGAGGCTGAAGTGGTTCGTCCAGCTCAGTCGAAGCTGAGAAATGCAGTGTTGTTAATGTTATTTCAAACTCTATGAAAATGGACAAAAGTACCTCAGACAGCTAAAAGCAACAGTCGCGACCTTCTTGAACCCTGAGACTTGTTTGTCCATGTTTGTAGATGACAGTGTGTCACACGGTGTCAGAAACCACATAGGAGATTACTCCTAGCTCAGCACTGATGGAGGCAGCTGTGTGGTGATTTAGGAGGGAGGTTAGCACAGTTCTGATTGATTCAGTAGTTTTGCTCTGAACTACGAGGCTTATTCAGCAAACAGGTAAGCAGCACCTTTGGCTTTACGCAAACCGCATGCCTGAATCATCACACACTTATCTCAGATAGTCTCAAAACGTGCTGCGGCTGGGCTTTAGTGTTATTCCCAAGGTGGTTTGACACTGTACGACACACTGCTATCTATAAACACACATGTAGTCGGCTTTAGGACGCTCTACTACTGTGTTTAGCTATGAAACATTTATGTCCATTATGTGTTTCACACTATTTATTCCCATATATATATATATATATATATATATATAATCATCGCTGTCCAATGAAAAACATGTATCTGCAAATGTAATTCAGTAAAGTCATTTTGGAGGATTTCTATTGGTCCATTCATCCAGAATAATTTACACAGTGTACAGAAGCAGCTGCAGGGTTCAAACCATTGAGAATTTTTTTTTATTTTTTTTATTAATTTTTAGTATTCTTTATCATTTACATTTACATTTAAGGCATTTAGCAGACGCTCTTATCCAGAGCGACTTACAAAAGTGCTTTGCTATTTACCCCAGAAAAACCTCAGCTAGTTAGAATAATTAAAATTAGAATAATTTGAACACTGTAGCTGCTTCTGTACACTGTGTAAATGATTGTGGATGAGCGGACCAATAGAAAGGCTCCAAAATAAATAAATAAACTATTTTACTTTCACTTCCAATTTAAGGTTTTTTTGCTTCTCCTGTAAAGTTGCTATTTTGGAGATACATGTTTTTAAAAAGTAAAGTAAAGTGCAAGTATTTGTCATTGTATAATGTACAGTGAAATCTGTCCTCCGCATTTATCCCATCCGTGGTAGTGAACACACGCACACACACACACTAGTGTACTAGGTGCAGTGAGCACACACACCCGGAGTGGTGGGCAGCCAACTTCAGCACCCGGGGAGCAGTTGGGGGTTATGTGCCGTGCTTAAATGCCCTTCAGCTGTGGATTAAGGGGCGAATTTAGACTTCCCCATTTTCATTGGACAGTGACGATATATGCATGTCTCCAGCTATTTAAAAATGTATGATATTTGTGTAATTATAATCTCTGATGAGATTAGCTAGAGGTGATTAGAATTTGCCTTTTAAACATAGGCCTCAAATAATCAGAGCACAAGGCTTTCGTTAGCACAAGGCCACGTTTGCAATATTAGCATGTCATTCATTTTATTCTTGTTCATTCAAAATGAACTTCTCTGCAGGTCTGATCCCCTACAACTTCATCTGTGTGAGGACAGGGGCCATCCTCTCCGAAATCACGTCTCTGGACGATATTTTCTCCTGCCGTACATTGCTGCAGCTGCTGCTGATAGCCTGTATGGCCTTACTGCCAGGCGCCCTGATCCGCCGCTACAGCCAGACTCATCTCAAACTGGATGGCCTGGAGGTCAACGGCCACCCCAATGACTTCAACGACCGCAAGACCAGATGACGCAACCCTGCTGGTATCGTACAGCAGGGGTGTGAAACACTGGTCCTGACTGCTGGGCTACACTGTTTACCAGAAGCTAGTTGATCCAATGATCTTAAAATGGTGGTCGATTGACAGGATCTAATTTACACCGTTTTTTATTAATTAAGTGTGGTCGATCAGCTTAGACACGTCTGACAAGGTCTGAAGTTTACATTTGTAGTTTTGCACTGGAGCTACGAGACTAACGTAGGTAGCTAGTAATGAACAGATCTGTGCAGCATGGCTAAAAACAGTAGCAGCACATTTTTAATGCACTTTTGTTGGTTTTATAGATAGAAGTGTGTCGAATTTGGACTTGATGCTATCTAATAACTCGTGGGGTTGGTGGGGTATTAGGCTTCCATTACCGGCTACTTGGCCTCGTAGCTGCAGTGCAAAACAACCTTCAGAAACTTGCATCTGTACCGAGAGGAAACTTTGTAAATTAGATTTTTGTGGAACCACCACTAGGTTTTTTAAAAATGACTATTAGAGAAATGATTATTATTAGAGTATTAATAGTGTTTCAAATACTTTCAGTTTCACCCTCCAGTCATCCCTGGTCCAGAGGCTCTCTAGCACTTGAGTTTGAGGAGCCTGCCATAGAAAAGAGCACTTTGGTGTAGAGCTGGGCAATATGAGAATATTTTATCATATCGTGATGATAAATGTTGTTATTGTGGTACACAATATGCTTTTCTGAGTGTATCATGGATATCGTCAGTACTTAAAGAGCAACTGATTAACTGCACGTTTCATTACAAACAGTCTAATCAGTCTTCTTTAATTCAATAGAAGGACTCAGTATGTGAGAATACTTGAATAGCAGTTTTTAAACATTTCTCGCTGTTGGTGCATTTTGTCTACATGATGAAATAATGTGATAAATATCGTATATCGTAAGAAATGGCTTAAAATATCGTGATATCATTTTTTTCCATATCGCCCAGGTCTACTTTGGTGTGATAAGTGGATCACACACTATAGGAAGGAAGGTCAAGCAGGCGCCTCTTGCTGTTCGCATTCAAAATATCTATTAAAATGAAATGAATGTGATTGTATACCATAGAATACTGTGCTACCCCCATATTCAGCTTTAGCTATAGGTCAGTATTCTAAATATTTACCTGACAGTAAAAGGCAGATATGCAATTTCAAAGTCTTGCACATGTCCCATGCAGTGACACTTTACAAAGCCATGGGATTTGTAGTACATCAGTGTACATCAGTACATTGTATCTTTATCTGATTCCAGTCCAGTGATTTGGTGTAATTGCAGGGATGGACCGCTGCTGATACTGATACTGGGATTGGATATTGGTCCTGATACTAACGCAGTTAGCTGGATCGGGTATCAGATAATCAGGCTGATCCACAAGGCCGACCCATTCACTGAACCAGATTCCTGCACCGCCGGTAACTCAGGATCAGTGTAACCTACAGACATGATACACATATCATAGCAAACAGCAAGACTTACCCTATCTACCCTATCACCAGCGCCCCCAACCTGTCATCCTGACTATCTAGCTCTGAAAAACAGCTGAAGTCCACTAAAATCACTAGATTCACACTGCGCCAAAGTCCAGCACAATTAGTATAAGTAATATAAGTAAATGAGTTTAAGTCAATCCTGATGCCTTAAGTCTCTCCCACATGGTGAGGTACATGATATAGTCATTCAACAATGGTATCAGATCGGTATCGGGTATCGATCGACACGCAAAGTTTATGTATCGTATCGGAACAGAAAAAGTCGTATCGGTGCACCCCTACTTAATTGCTTGTGAATTATTTACCTATGGCTAAATGAATGGAGAGTCATGTTTTGAATATAACCAGCAGGTGGTGTAGTTCTGCACTTTCCTTCCACAGAGTCTGGACGACTGGTCGAGGGGCAGTTTTGATGCCCTGATTGTATTGACAGCAATAATAGAGAGGGAGGATTTGGGGGGTTAAGATGAACAAGTATATTGTAGTTATTAAAGCTAGAACCTGTATTTTCACTGGAAATCTTAATCTTTGCCACAAATTCAGTCGTGCCAAAATCATCAGGTCTTAAAACACATTCAGGCACAAACTTTAATCCAGACTGTAATACAGCAAATATCAGATCAGCTGGTCCCTATAAAAATAACATTGTCCGTATATTTAAAATATAAATCTTTTTTTTATTGATTATTTTACAGCTGCAGGTTTTTTAAGAGTACCTGTGTTGTGTTTGTATTTTAAAGCTGTGTGATTTGATGTGCCTTTTGCCTTTACTGTGCCCTTAAACCTGATGAAAGCTCTGAAATGCACTGAAGGACGAGGTGGATTCGTGTCTCAGGTGTTGTAGACGTTTGTTTACACCTTTTATAGGACAGTATTTAATGCTGCTGTGTTTTTTTCTAAGGAATGTATTTATGATGCTTGAGCTGAAACGTATTAAAATACCAAGGAAAGTGTTTATGTGAAAGATTTGATTTCGATTTAGCCTTGATTTTTTGGGCTTGAGTTTTTCTGTAACTGTCTGGATTTGAAGAAATCTCCTGTATTCCTGACTTTCACACCATCATGTGCCTTAATGGAAACTTCTTTGCACTTTTTAAACACACACTGCCTCTCAAAAGTCAAAAGCAGAAAAAAAATCTGCAAAGGTTTTAATATTATCAGACAGATGTTTTCTGATATTTTGGATATATTTACATTTACATTTAGGGCATTTAGCGACTTACAAAAGTGCTTTGCTATTTACCCAAGAAAAACCTCAGCCAGTTTGAATGGGCTAAGACACTACTTTAGACACTACTAAACACAAGTCAGTAAGGTGATCACTCTACTATTTGCCCAAGTACTCTTGGTGGGTCTTCAGTCTGCGTTTGCGAGCGACTTTTATACCCTTAGTCATTGCTACTTTTAAAAAGGGGTCTGGCCTTCTAGCTTAAAGCAGAAGCTGCCTGCCTAGATCTCCAGCCTAGAGTTCATCTCTTACAGTCTGTTCTAACATAATCATAGCAAAAACCTTCTTAACTTATGGTGGAATTCAATGTGAAAATATGTATTATGGAGCATTTCTATTGGTCCATTCATCATTCAATTTGGACACAGTGTAAAGAACAACGGCTGGATTCACATTTGGTCAAAAAGTTGAAATAATAAAAAATGAATATAATGGATCCAAAGGTGGTTCCTTTATGGTTTGAATCACCCTTTAAAATAAAAAAACAACAATGTTAAATATTAAAAATATATATAACAAATATATAAAACTATGCATGTAACTATGCAGTTTAGAAACACTTATGAATACCTTATGTATATAATGCATTACAAATACAGGAGCCATAGGAAGCGCCACCAAGATCTGCTGGCCCAAAGGTGCTTTAATCTCCTGAGAGGCCTGAGTGTTATGAGGCCTCCAGATAGTGGATACAGCCCAACCCTAACAGAGGAACATGTAATAGGTGGGCTTCGGTGTTATTCTGAAGGTATGACTGGCACAAACTGTTTAATTCCCTGCTTAGTCTGCAGTATGTTGGCTTGTGCCATGTATTAATTAATATAACAACCTTCCGAGGCTTCAAACTTTTGACAGGCAGTGTGTATCCAGGGTTCACTCCTCTCCGATGACTTAACTGTACACTTCACATATACACAGTGTATTTCTCCTGTCTGAGTGTCTCAGTTTGGCCTACTGTGCATGTGTTTAATTTTACTGACTTGTTTCTGTGCATGATTTACTGTGATGCTGTACTTTTTTACACTATACGATCATCTCCATCTGTTCTTTACTCTGTTTATTACCTCCATCTCTCAAGATTGTTCAAACTAAGATCAAATATCCGTATGTTTAAAAAACACTATGTCCAAATGTTTGCGGACACCCACAAATGACTTCTAATGACTGCATTCAGCTACTTTAAGTAGTGTGTGCACACATTGCTGAAACACATAGCTTAGTCTAGTCCCTGTAAAGAAGTACTGCCGATAGAGTAGGACTCTCTGGAGCAGATAAATGAACCCATTGGCACCATGCTGCATAATGCCAGGCGTGGGCTAGAGGGTTATTATGCCCCCCAGCATTAAGCTGTAGAGCAGTGGAAGAACTATGTTCTCTGGAATGAAGGTTGGTGCTCCATTCAGTACTTTTGAGTGGATGAGCTGGTGAGGTGGGGTGGGGTGGTGATCATCCAACATCCTGACCTCACTAACGCGCTTGTTGCCCTGGACAGTAGAGGCAGTTACTAGTTACTTTTTTTTTTTGGTACCCTTGATTTGATTTGAAAACAGTGAATAGGTTTGTACATTTGTTGTTACTGGGACCCAGTTAGGCAGCCTACTTTCACATGGGTCCTATCTAGTGTACAACCCAGAAGGCCCCATGTTTGACCCTTCCTAGTTCGATCACTGACCCTGGTGGGCATCTATATGTGGGGCCAACATGGAAACCATGGACAGAACTTTCTGGTTCCCAATTGGGCTACTCATACATGCCTCACCTAGGCAGGTTATCTGGGTGACTGGGAAGGGAAGGCAGTGTTTTGAATCTATTACACACTCATGTTTGAAAATGGAGGACAATTTCGGGCCTTTTAAAGCACTGTGATGCTAATGTCGCAGTCAGTAGACTGTTAACTGTGTTATATCCTCTGAAACACAAAGCCATGTTTACTAAGGGTAATAAATGTGAATGTACAGAACGGAGTATGGAGACGTAGTAGTTTGCTCTTCTTTCCCCCCCAAATAAATTAACTGACCTTACCTTTACATTTATGGTGTTCAGCTGATGCTCTTATCCAGAGCAATGTGAATTATGTTACACATGTTGGAGAATGTAGTGTTAGGAGTCCCAGGGTCTAATTGGTGTAGAGTGGTGTGGTTGCCCAGCCAGGGACTTAAGCCCAGGCTGCCATGGTGGAGGGTACAGTTGTTACCCACTGCGCTACACCAACCACTCAGAGATACGATTTGGCTAAGCAGTATCTAATTATTTAAATGGTTATTTCACTTAAAGTTAAGTTCAGTATACACAGAAGCGCCAGAACATTATGACCACTTAGTGTAAGTACTTAGCATTGATTATCTCGTCGTGATATCTAACAGAAGATCTGGGAAGCATAGTAGACAGTATGTGAACAGTTGGTTGTGTAGTCGATGTGTTGGAGCTGGACAAATGGTCAGGTTTGAAGACCCAAGCAACTTTGACAGTAGCCTAATTGCTATGGCCAGACGCCGGAGTTCGAACATCTCCAATGCAGTGAACATTGTACCAACGAACAGCGGTCTGAAGAGGACGACAGGATGTTCCCATGCTATCCCGTCTGGTCCAAACCAACAAAAAGGCTACTGTGGTGCAAGTCCCAGAGGTTTTTAATGCTGGTCACGGGAGGACAATGTCTCAACATACAGTGCATCCCACCCTGCTGCAGATGGGGCTGGTCAGAGTGCCCATGCTAACCCCTGTCCACCACTGAAAGCACCTCCAATGGATATGCGAGAGTCAGTACTGGACCTTGGAGCAATGCAAGAGAGCCGCCTGGTCTGAGTTTACTTGTACTTCAGATGGACTGCTGGGAAGTGTGCTGTTTTTCTGCAGAATGCGTTGGAACAAGTCTGATCCGTGGTGACTCCACCTCGCAACTTTCAGGGCTTAAAGGATCAGCTGTAACGTCTTGGTGCTAGATACCACAGAGCACCTTCAGAGGTCTTGTAGAGTGAGCTGTTGTAGTGGCATCCAAAGGTCGTAAAGTTTTGGCTCATGTGTGCCCCTGTTCCTTGCAATCTAATTGACTTACTTCTGGCAGAAACTGTTGATGATGGGTTATTCATGTACACACACGTCTTATGAAGGTATACACCGATCAGCCATAACATTAGTACCACTGACAGGTGAAGTGAAACAGTTGACTATCTTCATCTACAGAGGAATCTGTTAAGAGGTGGGATCTACATATGAGGCAGCAAGTGAACGGTCAGTTATTTAAGGTGATGAAGGCACCTTAGTCATGGTGTCAGAGACCTAGGGACACCTTCAGAGGTCTTGTGGAGTCCATGCCTCAAATGGTCAGATTTGTTGTGGCAGCACACGGGGGACCAACTCTACATTAGGCAGGGCTCTTGGTTCTTGATTACAGGGTTGCGGGTTCGATAGCCAGACTCGGCAAGCTGCCACTGTTGGGCCTTTGAGCAAGGCCTTTCACCCTCTCTGATCCCCAGGTACCGCAGCAATGGCTCCCCAGTGCCCCAGGTACATGTGATAACAGTCACTGTGTGTGTTTGATCAGATAGAGAGAGTGTGTGTGTGTGTGTGTGTGTTTGTTCACTGCACGGATGGGTTAAAGGCGGAAGCCAAATGCCAGCCGTGTCCCGCGCCCGTCCGACATAAATGATTTGCTAACGTTATGGCTGATCAGTGTAAACAACAAATACACGACAAGGATCCCGTTACAGCATAGTTTTAAAAGTGTCTCTTTATTGCTCATGTCCAAGCTGGTGGGCTGTGTGGTTTACCTAAAGAAACAGAACAAAAACCAACGGAAAAAAGCTAACTTAAAACCCTCCAAACTGAAAGTGAATCTGTAGCAAGTTTAAGCTTGTGTGTGTCGTCTAAAACCCATTTCTGCTAATAAGCACCTCATATAAGCCAGTGCTTTCCCTGGTCTGACTTTTCTAAAAGCACAAACCGTTCACAGTACAGGTAGTAAGAACCTGACACAGAAAAAAAGGATAAAAACTGTAAAAGAAACTAAACGAAAAAACGCAGAAATGCCAAAGTTGTCGAGTGAGAACGTCATGCGCTTGATGATGTGTTTAACTGTCCGTGCACTCAAAACTGAAAAGGAACAAGCCTGAAAGTGAAAAAACAACCACCACCGAGTGCAACAGTGAGCAAAATTCTACTACAGACAGAGATCGAATGGCATACGACAGGATCAAACTCCAATCTCTCTTTCGACTAATGTCCCTAACCTTGCTAAAACCACACAGACTGGTGTTAGCAAACTAGCCAGAACGGATGTGTTAATGTCCAAACTAATCTCAAGATACTGTACCCTTTTCTCTAGAACATACAATGGAGTGGAAAAAGACAAACCTGTTACTGAATTACACTGCAAAGAAGACTTACGGGTTACATAAGTTGTGCCTAGCAAGCGTTTAATTTCTCATTTTCAGTTCTCCTTAGTTTTTAGCCTTCTCTTTTATTATTCGCCGCTTTGAACCTTTTAAAAGACATCAATTTCCAACGTCAACAACAAACTCAATGCAAGATACTGTATACGTACATACGGATATATCATCTATCCAGGTGGTCAGTTGTAGTAAGGGGTAGTTATGCTAACCTCAACAAGGAACTCTTTAAGGTCCAATAAGCACTGCACAGTTTCCGACGCCAGGGAGCGAAGCCCCTGTTTTTTTTCGCCCCAAGAAAAAAGAAGCATGTTGGTGCTACACACTTTCTTGACTAATTCTTTTTTTTCTTTTGCCACTCCTCTTCGTCGTCTTCTTTTTTTTATTATTATTTAGAAAATGAATTAAAAAACGCTCAACATCGTGAGCTTTACAAGGTATACAAAATACGTAAAAAGAAATTAAAACATCGGACTGAGGTACCCTGTTCTTGAGGTAGAACGTTATCGTACTAGTTTGCGTAAGAGGTCGCCTTTTTTGACCTGTGTAGACAATCATATTGGCGTTGCTTTTTTTTTCTTCCTTCTTATCTTGCTTTCACTGTTCTTGGAGCAATGGCTGATAAACAAACCCACTGCTGGCTCTGAACAGGCGACGTTAAAATACTGCAGTGTGTACTACTCTCACTCTCGCGCCAGTCACGATCAATGATCAATGTAGTGATGTTACTTAAATTGTTTTCTTCTTCAATGATTTGCTTACAAATTTAACACACAAGGTCAATATTTTATATATATATATATAATGTGTGTGTGTGTGTATGTTTTGTTTTTTTAAGTCAGCATCTTGATCTCATTTAAAATGGTATTTTTCCAAATCCTGAAGGGTCTAAAAATTGCTAAAAAAAAATAAAAACAAGAATTTAAACAACTCAGCATTGTTTTCATATGCTTTTAGGACTGAAAATAAAATAAAATAAAATCATAAATATTATTTCGGTGTAGGCTACATAAGAACGAACGTAAACACGCTCACAAACCGTGTTTCGCATGATGACTTGATATCCTCATAGGGACTGGTTTTTGCAGCAGAACCGTGACGAACCACACGCCAGGGACAAAGGTCATGAACAAGGAACAGAGAACGAACGAAAGAAAGAAAGAAGGAAAAAGAGACAGAGAGGGAGACGCTAGCAAATTGGCGTTAGCTGCCTGGCCTTGTACAGCACATCGGCTGGCAGAAGGCAGTCTCACGATACACAATATACATTCATGACATTTATCAGGGCTGCCTGGGCAGGACCTGATTATCAGCCCAAACCCTTATTCCTTATTGCACTCGCACTTTACAAGACTTTTGCTGTTCTTTCACAAATAAGTGCTTGTGTTGAATGTGGGTTTGCATGATTGGGAACTTTTGCGATGCAAAATAAGACATTCTGAACAACAATCATTAATTCAGGCTGACTTGAGATTTTTACAATCATAATCATCACATGATTTGTGTTTTTTTTTCCCTCATAATTTGGAGGCAGAGGTCTGAAAATACTCAGCATGGCCAGAATAATTGGAGGAGGAGCTAGAAATTTAAACATAGGAAACAAGTCGAAGAGAAAGATCCAGAAACAGGTGGGAGAAGCAGAATGTGGGTGAAGGAGTAAAACCGTTCAAATGTTGGCACACGGGCTAATTTTCTGACTACCAGTTTAACCTTTTGTCTGGTAAGAAGTGCTTGTGCTAAGCTTAAAAAATAAATTGAGTAACAGAGTACCTACAGCTAGGCCTGCCTGTTCACATTAAGAGCCTGATTTTACTAACTCTAGTAAGTGCAAAATTACAAAATCGCTTAGCTTGTACACGGCCGACGACTGCGACTGGCCGTGTTCGGGCAAGGAATCCGTAATGATCCAAGTACTACCGATCGGGTCATGAAAACTGGACATGCTAACCATTGTAACACATGCTAAATGCTTTGGAGAAAAATCTGCTCTAGGCGTCCTAAAGTAGAGTGTTGTTCTACTACAGAAACGTTGTTTTAGATAGAAAGCACATTATGGTCTTCTAATAAATTAACATTGTTAAAACAAATAGACCTACTAGTCTTTCTCGAATCTCCCTTAGGTAGTTCGTTATCAACGCAACAATCTGCCTTTAACGGCTTGAAATTGTAGTCCGGCCTACATTTACGCAGTGTGCCCACGCGCTTTGCATCTGCCTGCCTGTAAGAACACGAGAAGTACGATGTTTTGCTGGTAAAACCGTCTCATATGCGTACAGGTGGCGCAGTTTCTGCTTTACGTAGTAACAATTACTGCATGTGTGCTTCTCGAAGAGAGACACAACCCCTACGAACAGTGGTCGCTTGCGTACCATAAGACAGCATCTCGACACGTTAAACGTTCGACGCCCCTCGCCCGCTAACGTGTTCATTCCAATGTCGAGTTTGAAGCACTTGCGCCTCTTTTTTGTTGTTGTTTTTTTGTTGTTGTTGCTGCTCTTCTAGTGAGCTTTCTGTCGTTTGTTTTTTTGTTGTTTGTTTTTTACTTAAAGTTCTTTGGTTTTGATCGTGTTTCTTGTCCTTCCCGTCTGTTTCCTTGTCGCTCTTTCTTTCTTTCGCTTGCGCTTTTTGCTCATTTTGGTTTGCGCTCGGAGGAGCTACATTCATAGGCTGCTGCTGCTTGCTGGCGCCCTCTGATGGTCACTTGGTGTGCTGCGAAGGTGTTGGTGCCCCCTGCTGGTTTTTCTGTTCTTGCTGTTTTACTTGCTGAATGATCTCTCTGATTTTCCGCTGGGCGGTCTGCCAATCAACACAAAATTCAAGTCAATTAATTTAAACATTTTATACAGCATTAATTAATATCTGCTCTCAGACCATAATATTATAGATATAGAATACAAAATCACAATCTGAATCTGGCAGTTGTTTTTAACATTGTGTCTGGATTTTATGATGAATGGACCAATAGAAATGCTCCAAAATTACCTGGAATAACATTGATAAGATTTTTACATTGATAAGATTTTTGGCTTTTCCTGTAAAGTTGACAGTTTGGAGGTTTTTGTGTGAAAGTGGTGATGCACTATATTGCCAAAAATATTATCACCCATCAAAATCATTGAATACAGGTAATTCCAATCAACTCCATGGCCACAAGTGTGTAAAACCAAGCACCTAGGCATGCAGACTGCTTCTACAAACATTTGTGAAATAATGGGTCACCCTCAGGAGCTTAGTGATTTCCTGCATGGTACTGTGATAGGATGCCACCTGTGCAGCAAGTCCAGTCGTGAAATTTTCTTGCTACTAAATATTCCACAGTCAACGGTCAGTGGGAGTATAACGAATTGGAAACGACAGCAACTCAGCCACGTAAAATCGCGAGTTAATCACTATAGACCTCCAACCTTCATGTGGCCTTCAGATTAGCTCAAGAACAGTGCATAGAAAGCTTCATGGAATGGGTTTCCATGGCCAGGCAGCTGCATCCAAACCTTACATTACCAAGTGCAATGCAAAGTCGGATGAGTCGGATGCAGTGGTGTAAAGCACGCTGACGCTGGAGATGTGTTCTCTGGAGTGACTAATCACTCTTCTCTGTCCGGCAATCCGATGGACGAGGTTGGGTTTGGCGGTTGCCAGGAGAACAGTACTTGTCTGATTGCATTGTGCCAAGTGCAGAGTTTGGTGGAGGGGGGATTATGGTGTGGGGTTGTTGTTCAGGAGTTGGGATCGGCCCCTTAGTTCCAGTGAAAGGAACTCTTCATTGAATTTCATGCTCCCAACTTTGTGGGAATAGTTTGGGGACGGCCCCTTCCTGTTCCAACATGACTGCGCGCCAGTACACAAAGCAAGGTCAGACATGGGTGAGTGAGTTTGGTGTAGAAGAACGTGACCAGTCTGCACAGAGTCCTGACCTCAACTCGATAGAACACCTTTGGGATGAATTAGAGCGGATACTGTGAGCCACGCCTTCTTGTCCAACATCAGTGTCGGACCTCACAAATGCATTTCTGGAGAAATGGCCAAACTTTCCCATAAACACTAAACTCCTAAACCTTGTGGAAAGCCTTCCAAGAAGAACTGAAGCTGTTATAGCTGCAAAGGGTGGCCCGACATCATATTAAACCCTATGGATTAAAAATGGGATCTCACTCAAGTTCATATGCGTGCAAAGGCGAGCAAACACTTTTGGCAATATAGTGTGTTAGGTCAGAGTGTAATTACACTGCCTGTTATTGAGCTGATGCATATTTGTCTGAGTCTTCATTTAAAAGGGGCATGCACGTACCTGACTGGCAAAAAAATGGCCGATAATTTTCACAAACACCTCATCGTTCTCATCTGGCGTTTGGTCCCGTGGAACTATAACCTCAGCGCTAGTAAGGTTTTGCAATTCATTCACCTGTAGTGAAGTGAGCGAGAGAGAAAGGGATACTCATTCATAATATGGCATGTGGTAACAAGTCAACCAGAAACAGACGAGACGACAACAAACGGAAAAAAAAATATGACGCTAATAATAACTCTCCAACGTTCAGACACACCGTTTTGCCGCCTTTTCCTATGACTCGACCGGCAGCAGCCGCAGGGACTTTGATATGCGTCTCTAGCTTCACCTCCTCCTTAGCGGTGAAAAAATTCTCCTCTTTCAGCTTCCCAAATATCCGTCCTTGAGCCTGCGGCCACAGACAGAGCATAAAAATGTCATTTACACAGTTCCCGTACACCACATTTGATTAGTCAGCCAAGACATGTGATGTCTGAATTATGCTTCTGTAGTTTCGCACTGCAGCTGAGGCTACAATACACTACAAGTCCAAATGTTTGTGGACACCCCATCTAATCAATGCATTCAGCTACTTTAAGTTGCAACCATTGCTGATACAGCACACCCAAAGCTGGTCTAGATCCTGTAGAGAAGTACTGCCAATAGAACAGGACTCTCTGGAGCAGTTAAACATGAACTTATTCGCTCCATGCCCAATGCCAGGCGTGGGCTAGAGGGGTATAAAGCCCCCCAGCATTGAGCTGTGGAGCAGTGGAAGAAATTTGTTCTCTAGAATGATGGTTGGTGCCCCATCCAATACTTTTGGGATGAGTTGAGGATCAAGTGGGGTGGTGATGATCCAGCATCCATCGCCTGATGCTGAATGCTATCAAATTTTCACAACAATGCTCAAAAGTCCAAACCAAAGACTCATGACCTAATAACTCAACACTGATGTAAGCGTGTAAAGATTTACACACCAAACACGTCTTGGCTGAGTGTATGTCTGAAAGTAATTTTTGTTATATAGTTTAAACACAATCAGTTCACATATTGCACCTTGAACTGGGCTTCAGGAGGACCAGTGATGATGACCATTCTCTCAGGAGCATCAGGGCTGTCTGAGGGGGCAATCTGCAAACAACAAAACACAGACTTTACTTACTACAGTCCTTAGGGTTGGAAATTCAGAGTATAGATAAATTCATAGATAGACAGACAGACAAATCAATAGATTGGTAGATGGATGGATCAATAGACAGATAATTATTGATCTAGATGGACAGACCGGTGGATGGATGGACAGCCACAAAGACATAAATGGATACAGACAGAAATAGATGGATAGACGGATTTCTTTATATAGACAGTCAGACGGATGGATGGATAGAAAGACAGATGGATAGGTATATGGATAGATGGACAAATAAGGTCAGACAAATAGAGAAGTCTTACTTTAATGGATGCCCCCGCGAACCGTGCTAGTTCCTTTATATGCTGTCCTTTCTTTCCTATTAGAGCTCCTACTGCCTGAGTAGGGATAAAGAGATACACCACCTCCTGCTCCGGTGCCTAACACACACACACACACACACACACACACAAAATAAATGTGTAAAAATCAACACATCCCAAAGTATATAGATATACATTCTATTTGGCTACTTTCAGCTTCACCCACCAATGATACAGGTGCTCAACTGCACACAGAGCTTGTATAATCTCCATAGAAAGGCTTGTCTAGTATCAGCTAGGGGGTATGTAGCCCCCTAGCATTGATCCAGTGGGATGAATTGCAGTGCCAGAACTAATCATCCAACATCAGTACCTGACCTCAGCAATGCTCATGTGGCTACATGCAATCAAACTCTTACTGACATGTACCAACATCTAGTGTAAAGCTTAGAGGCTGGTACTGCAGCAAAGTGGGACACACTCCTGATCAATGCCATTGATTTCAGGGTGGATGAGAAAGTGTCCACACACTTTTGGACATTTAGCGTGTAAAAATTAAAGCTAACTATACTAAAGGTAACTATGTGTCCTTGTGAGGTTAGGGTCTAAGCGCTACTCATGACCACAACCTTAACGGCCATTACAGAATGACTGAGCATAACCAATAACCAGCCCCCTCACACCCTTAAAATACACCAAGCAACACACACAACTTTGCTTTTACACAATGTCAGGACACAGGGGTCAAATATAGGATTTCAGACATTATAGGTTTACAGATCTGTTACTAAAACCTGTTACAGACCTGTTAGTAAAATTTTCCATTTAAAAAAAAAAAAAAAAAAAAAAAAAAAAAAAGTTTGAGCACCCTATTTGAACTCTCAGATAACATTTCTATGGTTTCTAACCTGATAGGCTGTGGTTGCTTGTTAGCTTCACTCTGAACATTAACATAATTAATGTCCACAATGAAGGAAAAGACCAAGAAGCTGAATTTGCTGAAGCTGAATTTGCAGGTGTGTGGAAGCATACGGTCATATGGGTCTACCAGCAGTGGCAGAAGGACCTGCGCTGACTTCTACAAGCAAATCCAGCCTAAAGCAAAGCTATTTTGCTATTATCTGCTTTACGACCCATTTTCAACACATCCAATAAAACACTCCCTGAACTGTACCACCTCTATCACTTCAGTCACCTCAATCCTGTCAAACACCATGCAGGTATTTATAGCCTGATCATCCTTGTGCAGCGCCATCTGCAGGACCCTGAACTTACTACCACCTTAAACACGCAAGGTGACAATGTCTTTATAATTCTATGTGTAAAAAAATGTAATGTCTTATTAATCATAGTTTAGGAAGCAAAACATTTTGGCACTTAAAATATAATGTGGATTTTTCAAAACTGAAAGCGCCCACAAATCCACAAAGCCATGCACACACACTCACTCGCTCACTGCAATTTGTGTTTTGACACAGTGTATTTCTGTAATTTGTCTTGGCACATAAAGATTAAGTAAACAGCAGAAGAACGGAGGTGTTGACGTGAAGAGCAGTCTGACTTGTTCTATCCTGCTACTCTTTTACCGTTGCCACGTGTTCCTCTTACACAACAACCTCCTCAGTCTTTCTCTGCCTTCTTTAGGAATGAAAGCGACGGTGCTGTAAAGGTCCGACCTCGCAGCAACACACAGGAAACGATTAGATCACTTCATACTGGATTAATTCACTCTGGGTGAATTCCTTTGGTCTGATTCAGAATGATTCAGTGAAGTTACACATTCACCACCTTTCCATTATTTTCTTAATCTATATCTTATTGTTCTTACAATGTACAGAGCACACACACACACATTACTGTAAATTATTTATAACATTGTTTAACATATGGACAGCGCAACATCTCTCAAGTGATATAACCACTGGTCTAGCGCTGGCTGGTTCCAGTATGACGTATAGCTCCACCCATCCCCATATATTTCAATGTTTCAAATTCCAGCAGCTAGTTTTCTCTGTGTTAACTCACCCATTTTTTTTATTTCCCCCCCAGAAACCCTTAGCCTTTAAACCCTTACTCTGCTCTAGCATAAGAAGGTGGGGTCACACTTAGGAATGAAGTGATTGACAGCTTGGGCCTGAAGAGCCTGGTCATCTGCAGGACCTGCATGAGACCCTTTCTGTTCATTACATGGAGAAGCTGAGTTGTAGAGGAACTTACATGAGCTGCACGTTTACTGTTGAGACGTATACCAACGTAAAGTTGGTCTGGGGGAATGAGGCGGGTCAACCAAGAGTCTGGCTCTGCCTCTGGTCTCTACTGCACAGACTCTGGTTGCAAATTTGCCAACATGGCGGACAGTTTTGGCTTCATTTCTAGAGAACGGACGGGAATGGAACCAAGGAGTCCATGTTTTCTACAGTCATTTTTTTAAATTACTTATTAAAACAATTCTTTACTTTTTAAATTCTAATTTAATTTTGACCTCAAAGCTAATTTGTCATTCTGTCTCTAATTTTGTAATTACTGCTCGGCTACATTGTAAATGGGGGCTTCCTTCAATGTATTCCTGAGATAAAAGGTTGACTGAATTTAAGAATTTGGAACCAGTGTAAGAAGTGCATTTGTAGACCCCCAGTGAGACGACTGTGGTTGTTATTAATGAAGCAAGGTGATTTTAAAGAAAATGCAGTACAGACTTACCGTTTGTTGCAGGGGTAAAGTGGGAGGTGCTCCATATAGACCGCCCAGTGCTGAAGTGTGGCCCTGTGACAACACACACGTACACATACATGGAGGATGTGGTGTAACACAAATATGTAGACTAAACAGCCGACCCCAACTAGAGCTGAATCACATGACCAAACATCCTTATGTCATTGTCTGCCTCACTATCCATCCATCAGCAGTACTATAAACACACACACACACACTCAACTAGACATACACACTGACCGTGCACACTCATACAAACAAACTCCTCAGACACCAATCAAAACAAAGTGTGTTTGTGTTCGTGTGTGTGTTCAATAGAAACACGAACAAGATGAGTCACGTCTTAAAGGGAGAGATGGGGGATTTTCAGCTGAGGTTCCTGCTAATACACACACAGAGGGCACGACCCTACCTGCCCCTCAGTAAACTCCCCTTGCTATTAATGTGGTGGATCTTCCTGTAAAGCTGAACCATAACAAATGATTCAGCCATGATTAACCTCCTCTGCTCACTCATTCACAGTGACTCAGACCCTAGTGTTACCACACCAGTGTGTTACCAAACACGCAGACCGTCCACAAGGCTTCACCTTAGTCTGACCAGCTAAAGCAGTGCCCTTTAGTATAGGGGGCTTATCTATTTAAAGCACTTACATTGAAAAAAAAAGTGCTGCAATCAATCGACTTGATTGAAAAGTGTGCATCATTTCCACATGGATTTTATTTTTATTTACATAAGTCTAATTTATACATCATATCGATGATGTATCCTGTAATTCGTGTGACTGCTATGTACTCCTTTCAATCAAACTGTCTATTCCTCTTTCATCAACGCTGTTATAATATGTTTTTGACCTAATGTGAATCTAGCTGCTGTTCTTTACATAGTATCCAAATTGTATGATGAATGGACCAATAAAATGCTCTGAAATGACTTGGAATTAAATGTTTTCTTCTATTTCATTATTCACCCCCCCCCCCCCCCCTTTTGTAACATTGCCATTTTGGAGATGGTTTTACATTAGAGTTGCAACGCTATGAGATTTTCACAGCATGATAACCCTCTCAGAAAATGTAATGGTACACAGTACTTCACTAGTCTAGTTTTTCTCACAGTTGTTCCTCTGCTCCACTGGTTCTCTGTTAGGTTGCATTTTTAAGTACCAGTATTAATCAAATGTATAAGTATATATATATGATAACCATAATTTTTCCTACCCTTGTATACATAAAACATGTATACTGCTTCACCCCTACTATAAGTTTACTACATCAACGGTTACTGCCAAAATAAGAGAACTCCCTGACTAAGTTGGTGGCTGATGTATTAATGCGTAAATGAAAAAAGTAAATTCAATGGAGCAAATTGTAAAGACTCGGAAGACAATCTAACCCATATGATTCTTGTGTCTACATAGAAGAGGAAGTATTTTTGTACGTACAATGTAAAGAACAACTGCCAATGTCAAAAATGGCAAAATTTAGGTCTCAAGATTTGTGCTGGACACTGGTGATACGCATATATTTCTTTCATGTCCGATCAAATGACATTTATTTTGTCTGTGAAAGGCCACTCTCGATTAGAGCTAGAGCCTTAGGTTTACCAAAGGACTGGGCAACTCCACATTGCTACTCATAAAATCTAGTCCAAGCACTGATGCACAATAAATGTCTTTTTTGTTTTAAAATGTCCAGAACATTTGTGCTCACCATAAAGGGGTTGTATGTGGAGGGGAGAGGGGCCACTCCTCGAGGTCCCCCAGCTGTAGACAGGACAGGCAGGGAAGAGGAGAAAATCCCCAATGCACTCAAATTCAGACCTGGGATCAGATTAGTCTGCAGCTACAGACGGAGAGAGAAAAATTAAAATATTTATAATTTAGGATCTCATCCAAGTTATTCAGTAAGCGCTATACAATACAATGCAATGTGAACGTTAAACTGTAGGATTTTATCCCCCAAATGTTGTGTAATAGCTCCTGAGTGCCACTAGGTGGTGCAGTGCTACAAGGCTGACTGCTGGTTTGGTTCTTAAGGCCAGAAAAGACCATCTGAATTATAATCCATTTTAGTTCATCTAACAGAGAGCCACACTCACGGATGCGTAAAGGCTGCTTGGTTCATACCTCATTTGCCAAGTATTGATTAAAAAAACCCAAACATTTAAACGCCTCATTTGCCAGGCAAGCAGTTCTTGATTGTTATAGAGGACGCTTTCCTTTGTGACAATCAATGAAACAATAAAGCATAACAAACAAAAGCATTTAGAGCCACATGCTGTTACTCTCTAGGCCACTGACTGCTGCTTTTAGAGCATTTAAAGCTCAGAACTGTATTTCTGTATACTGTACTATACATGCACTTATAGTACTGTATGTGTATACTGTACTATACATGCACTTATAGTACTGTATGTGTATACTGTACTGTACATGTATTTATAGTACTGTATGTGTATACTGTACATGTACTTATAGTACTGTATGTGTATACTGTACTGTACATGCATTTATAGTACTGTATGTGTATATTGTACTGTACATGTATTTATAGTACTGTATGTGTATACTGTACTGTACATGTATTTATAGTACTGTATGTGTATACTGTACATGTACTTATAGTACTGTATGTGTATACTGTACTGTACATGTATTTATAGTACTGTATGTGTATATTGTACTGTACATATATTTATAGTACCGTATGTGTATACTGTACATGTACTTATAGTACTGCATGTGTATACTGTACTGTACATGTATTTATAGTACTGTATGTGTATACTGTACTGTACATGCATGTATAGTACTGTATGTGTATACTGTACATGTACTTATAGTACTGTATGTGTATACTGTACATGTATTTATTGTACTACATGTGTATACTGTACTGTACATGTATTTATAGTACTGTATGTGTGAACTGTACTGTACATGTATTTATAGTACTACATGTGTATACTGTACTGTACATGTATTTATAGTACTGTATGTGTATACTGTACATGTATTTATAGTACTACATGTGTATACTGTACTGTACATGTATTTATAGTACTGTATGTGTATACTGTACTGTACATGTATTTATAGTACTGTATATTATTATAGTGTTCTGTTTGTATTGTGTGTATTGAACTGCAATAGTGTATGTACTGCAATACTGTATGTACTGTATGTATGCTATGATACTGCATTGCATCATATGTACTGTATATTGTACGGTTTGTGTACACCGTACTGAAGTAATGTATGTGTATTTGTACTGTATTTGTAGTGTGTGTACTGTACTGCAGTAGTACTGTATGCATTTGTACTGTACCTGTGTATAATGTACTGTGTGTATATTGTACTGCATATATGTATGTTAAACTGTATTTGTGAATATTGTAATTTTACACTATAGGTACTATAATTATGTTAAAAAAATACATAAAGTGAGCTGTAGCAAAATAAGAATTTATGGTAGTTTGTTAACCCAAATTATCATAATGAGACGTGAAGTCAGATTTACACCCTTGTTGAAAAACTATTGAATGGCTGGACTGCAGGGGTAGTATACCCAGCATTCCCAGGCCTGAGATATTCTGTGTGATGTTCTTACATTCAGAGCGGCCACGTCGTTCTCATAGGCTTCTCTCAGCTTCTTCATGATCTCCACCTCTGCATTACAGCAGTCCTCCACCCCTCCTCTCACTGTGATGGTACGCTCCAGGTTATATATGGTCAAGTCTTGCAACCTGCAGACGCAGGGGAGAGGGAAAAAAATAACAGTGATGGATGAGAAGGAGGGCTTAGCCCCTCATAAATAAGGCTAATGAGGCTTTAGACCTTGTGATGCTGATCTGACAGTAGGGTGTGCTTGGCAATTTATTTGTGATATTGTAATTTAATGAATATTGTAATATGCAGCGCACACAAAATAATAAGAGTTTAACTCTTGTACAAAAGTTTGGAAGCGCTTAGATTCTGTATGATGCTGGACAGTGTGGGTGGCTGACGTAGCATAACTGGCAGTTAAGTGTTCTCCTCCAAGCATGTTGGGCTTCAATGATGCTGCATTAGCCGTAGTGCTTTATATGCCTTTACCCCACTAGCTTGTATGCATTGTGTGATGGAGAAAGGCCTAGCATGTAGGAACTAGACATCACTCAATTGGGAAAAAAAGATTTGAAGGTTTGGGGTGATGGAAAAGCAGTTTTGTGCCAGAAAGCTTTTCTAAAGTGATTGTAAAATGCCTGTAAGAAGAATTATGAAATATCTCCAGATATTCAACAGAACTTTAAATTACTCCAAAATAATTGAAAAGGCTGGATCCAGGATTAAGTTACAACATAATTAACATACAGGATGCCTCACATTTTAAAATGGTGATTAAACCTCACAGACAAGAAATGACTATAAATACAGTGTTGTCTCATTAGATAAATAACTTCAGTTAGTTAAATAACTTTTGTTATACAACATTTTGAATAGACGTGTCTAGTTTACAATAATTGAATCCACATGATCCAGCCAGTGTTAAATTCAAACAAATAACTGATTAAAAAAAGGTATGTTTTCTTTATTGCTCCAAGAGTGAAGAGTTTTGATCAGTGGTGGCTCAGCTGGTTAGAGCTCCGGGATATTGATGACAGGGTTGTGGGTTCGATACTCTGGCTCAGCAAGCTGCCACTGTTGGGCCCTTAAACAAGGCCCTTCACCCTCCCCGGGCGCTGGAGTTGGCTGCCCACCGCTCTGGGGGTGTGTGTATGTGCTACCACAGATGGGTCAAATGCGGAGGACACATTTTGCTCTATTTTGCTATATGTGCACCTTTACCTTTTAAATGTCATGTTTTAAAACTAGGACTGAACACAAAAAGGGGATATCATTTTTTTATGATGTGCCCTTATAATTTGGCCCACTTAACAAGTGTTTATAGTAAATTTGCTGAATCTAGTGGATATC
Source organism: Salminus brasiliensis (assembly GCF_030463535.1). Taxonomy (NCBI): domain Eukaryota; kingdom Metazoa; phylum Chordata; class Actinopteri; order Characiformes; family Bryconidae; genus Salminus; species Salminus brasiliensis. Next base: position 27,842,935 of record NC_132892.1, read on the forward strand.
TGACATTTTCATGAGGTGGAAGAGCTGGCATTAGAGCTGGCATTAGAGCTGGCATTAGCTTAGTTAGCCAAGTTAACAACAACAACAACAACAACAACAAAAAATTCTGACTGACTGAAACCTCACTTTTTAGATGTTTAGACGAGAAAGACTCATGCGACTGGTGACTAATAGACCAGCGACTGTTGTTAAAAGGACAGGAAGGTGAATAAGTTTAAGTTTAGTTTTTCCTGGTTTGGGATCTGCAGCCACTGGTTAAGCTAGTTATTTTTCCAGACAGCCCAGTGCAGCTGCTGTCGGCCAGATGCTGAGCTACCGACACAAGTGTTGATGATAAAAACTGTAGCCGGCTATCTAGGCTTTGATAAGTTAGCTAGCAGGCTAAACACCACAGCACAGGTTGTGTTCCGGCTATCTGAGGCTCGAATCTCACAGGTTTAGAGGATAAAGCCTCATATGGGAGAGCACAGAGTCCAGGCAAAGGTTAAGAGTGGCTTAAGAGTGTTTTCCAAGATTTTCAGACACATTTAGTGGACTGCTTTATCTATGCGCTGTCTTTCAGGCAATCTACAGCACTTACAGTGGGTTTGTTTTTTTTCTCTCCAGCCTGTTACCAGAGCATGACCTCAACAATCAGTGAGCAGCACAACACCCCCTTCCTGTGGCCCTTTTAAATGCATGTAATTTTAAAAATACATTCTTTAACACAGAACACAATATTATTACCCATGTACTGCCCATGCCTAGATATGCTAAAACATGCAGGAAATTTGTGGAAGAACCTGGTTATTAATTAATACCCATAAAAAAAGCTGCTTCCAAACTTTTCACCAGTAGTTTAGTGAACATCATGCTATTTAGTGCACACTAGGTGACTTGTGGTTAAACTACTAGCACACCGTGGCTTTTGATGACCTAGTGTTGGGTGCATACTTTGTTATTGTAGGTTTGATAGAAGGGTGTAGGAGAGTGTGTGTGTGCGCTTACGGGGAAATGGTGATCTTGGTCCCGGTATCCTGCTCAATTTTCTTCAGATTCCTGCCCTCCTTCCCAATCAAACGACCCACCAGACTGTTATGGGCCAGGATCTTCAGAGGAACCTCATCAGCACTGTCTCACAAGGACACAGAGGTTCACTGTACTAATATAACAACACCCACCAAACAATTAACAAACAAGAGCTGAAGTTCAAAGAAGGTTAAAGGTAGACTGACGTTTTGGTGTCATTGGCTTCTTTCTCCATAACCTCCAGGATCATTCTGCAGGCGTGAGAGCAGCCCTCTGGAGACGAGTGGATGGTGATGGGTTTCTCTGCAGCCCCCGCGTTCTCTTTACGATGGATATCCACTCTGAAAGAGATTGAACATGTTGATCCTCACATCAGGGTAAAACTGCATTAACATTTCACCTAATAATTCAGGAGTTTCATTCAGTCCCATTTGTCCCCCAGGTGTATAAAAGTAAGACCCTAGCTCACTGAAATTTATTCCCTCCTAGATCTCCCACCATCAGCTGTAAGTGGTATTATTGAACAGTGATAGCGTTTAGGAGGAACCACAGAGAGCAGCTCAGCCACAAAGTGTCAGACCATGTAAAGTTACAGAGCGGGGTCAGGGCCGAGTGCTGAGCTCAGAGCATAGTGCAGAAAAGTCTCAACTGCAGAGCTCCAGACCTGTTAGAGCTGCAAATAAGGACCAACTCCATATTAATACCTATGGGTTTCGAATGGGATGTCAGAAAAGCTCCTGTAGGTGTACTGTGTAGATGTCCCAATACTTTTGTCCATATACTGTACATATTGCTATTCATATCTTCTATATATTACTAATTTTCTCAGCACATATTTTCTACTTTGCGTGTATGGTCCACGCCCATGGAGGCTTTTGGGCCGGAGTTCATGGCGGCTGAGGTGGTTGTTCAAGCAGAGGGGCGAGGTGAGGTGCAGGTGCCGGGGCATGGCTCATCTCTCAAAACGTAGTGTCATGTCATAACTCCACTTATTTTATTTAATCATATTATTTTATACATCCTCTCCTTATCCTATTGTTTTTATGGCTAGCTGTACTGTGTATGAATATGTATGTGACAAATGCACTCGGATTTGATGGCTAGTCGAACCTCATTGTGGGCTTGCTTGTTTAAACTGTATTCCACTCCAAGCAGAATAATCAGTCTTAAAAGGTACTTCAGGTGTTCCAGTCTGTTGAAGGTACTGTTTGGTAGCGGTGCGTATTGAACTACAAGGCCTGTGTTAAACAATACAATATGATAAGCAGCGTCTCATTAGGTTGAATGGGATTTTTGCCAATGTGCTTCTCCAACCAGGCAACAGTAGCTAGATGCAAAAGAATGTATTTGTGGATGGAGCAAGAATAGATCAGTTCCATAAGGATTAGATTCTGGTGCATTACATTTAAAATACAATGACTAATGAATTACACTATATGGACAAAAGTATTGGGACACCTGCTCATTTGTTGTTTCTCCCAAAAACGAGGGCATTTAAACGAGTTTGTCCTGCTTTTGTTGGAATAACTGTCTCTACTGTCAGGGAAGAAGGCTTTTTCACTGGATGGAGCACTATTCATCATTCCAGAGAACAACGCTGGATGGCTTTATACCCCTTTAGCCCACGCCTGGCGTCAGGTTCATGGTTATCTGCTCCAGAATCCTATTCTATTGGCAGTATTTCTGTACAGGGACTGGACAAGCTGTGTGTGTGTGCGTATTTGCACATCCGTGTCAGCAATAGGTGAAACTCAAAATAGCTGAATACATTAATCGCAAGGGTTGTCCACAAACTTTTGGACATATAGTGTAGCAACAGCATATTAGGCAGGTGCTCGTGAGGTTTCTGGCTCATAAGTGTACGATGGCAGCAACTGCAGAATTAAAGCCCCCCGCTTTGTTCACACTGCAGTTCAAATTTGCAGTTCGGATTTGTTTATTAAATATGAGGTTTTGAATGAGCGTCCGAAGTTGAATTTATACTGGTTGCCATAGTAATGACGTGTGCAAGTACGCTAACTAGGGAAGGGCAGGCAAAGCTGGTCGCAATTATGGGCTCGGTAATTATGTGATAAGTTGATGCGTCTTGCCTGAAGCATGAACCTAACATTTATGATATACTGCACTTCATGAACAACTACAACGTAAACAGAAGTACAGGCTGCCCAGATAGGACAGAGTTAGCATATTAGCATATTAGCTAACAGGCTAATATGTTCTTGCAGTAATACGCCGATACAGGATTTTACCACTTGAATAGGAGTTCAAACAGGGGCTGCTCACTTGGACTGTGTCTGCTTGGTGATGTTTTTGATGGTCAGTCCTTCTTTGCCGATGATGGCTCCGACAAACTGTGTGGGTACCAGCAGCCTGAGTGGGAGTTCGTGGTGGCCGTGTCGGGGCCCCTGCAGGCCTCCCATGGCCCCGGGATGTGTGGAGTCCGGCTCCCGTGCCCCTCGGCCCCCTCGGGGTGTCGCCCGCTGGGCCTGAGACCCTCCGCCCCCCTCCACGTCCAAAATGTAGGACACACTGAAGGAGTGGTTATCCAAACTGTGACCTGTCAACTTTTCAATAGCCCTGAGGAGAGAGAGAGAGAGAGATAGATGGGAGGCTGTGTTTACTGTGCATACAACAGAGAGGTGGTTTATAAATACACTCACTGAGCAAATTATTAGGAAATGCTGTATAGCTGAAGTCATTAATAAAATAATCTAATCAACCAATCATTTGGGAGAACCAAGCATCTGGTCTGAGTAATTCTCAAATTCTGATCTCCTGGGATTTTCTATAGTTTACTTTAAAACGCTGTAATAAAGGAAACACATTGAAAGTCCGGCAGATGGAAACCTCATGAACCTCATTAAGAGAGGTCAACAGAAAGGCTACAGTAACTCAGATAACCACTCTGTCCAGTTGTGGTGAGCAGAAAACTCAGAATGCACAACATCTCCATCCATGAGGTGGATGAGCTACAACAGCAGAAAATCTCCATATCTTTCAGCCAAGAACAGAAAGCTGAAGCTGCAGTGTGCACAGGCTAACACCAAGCAGGACCGTTCTGATGAATCTCCATTTCTGCTGAGGCTCACAGATGATCTGGAGCCAAGAGCATGAATCCACAGACCCAACCGGCCTTATGTCCAGTCCAGGCTGGTGGAGGTGGTGGTGTAATATATGGGGAATGTTTTCTTGGCCCACTTTGAGTCTGTTAACACCAACCAATCATGGCTTGAATGCTGCAGACTATTTGAGCATTGTTGATGCCATGTGCCTTCTCTTCATGGCCACAGTTTACCCATCTTCCAAAATGTCCTCTTCCAGCATGATGAAGCACCAGGTCACAAAGCAAAAGCTGTTTCAAGCTGAGATGTTCGGTTTTCTTCAGGGGCTTCCAGTCCTTTATCCGAATCCAGTAGAACACCTTTAGGATGTGACAGAAGTGAAAGCTTCAGCGCAGGTTCTACCAGGAGACGAATGTACCTCACCAATATCTCGATCAGTCACCAGCTTCTGTCTTTAAAAGACCTTTACTTAGACGCTTTCTCTGCTGCTTTCAGACTTTCAGTTTTGTTTTCCTCCTCCTTCCTCCCCTGCCGTCTAGAGTTTGGTTGTGCCCAGAGGGTAGGCCCCGCCCCTGCCATTCACGTACGGCAGGATCTGCGTGGGCCCTGATGTTACGAGACCTGGGCGGCTTTCGATGAGGCCTTCGTCAAATACTTTCTATCTTACAATTACTGTCATCCATCACTGTTAAATCTATGGAGTTTTTTATTTTTGCACGCTCACCTCTGGAGTCTCTGGTAGGACAGGAAATTCATGAAAGTCCTCCTGAAAAATCTGCTGGAATTGCATGACGTAAGCATGGTCAACATGGACCACAATCTCAAAGGAGTGTTTCCAACAGCTTGTGAAATCCATGCCATGAAGAACTGAGGCTGATTTGAGAGCACAAACCAGTATACTCCTACCCAGTATTGCTATGGAGTTCCTAATAAATTGCTCAGGGAGTGTATATTCATATATAAAGATGTGTGTATGCAATATGTACACACACACACACACACACACACACACATTACTACTATCACTATTAGCATCACACATTCCTTTCAGTGCTCTGGAAATAGTTGTTAATTGACGTATTCATGCTCCACCTGTGAATGCGCTCTTCTGTAGCAACTGTTGCCAAGCTTTACAAGATGCTGGCAAAAATCCCATTCACCCTAATGAGAAGCCGTAACACACAGCTCGTCCTAAACTTGTATTACAGTGTTATTAATTCCAAATTAAATAAAAGTCCCTACCAGTAGTGCTTCCTAACATAGTGACACGGTTCACAACCCACACTTACATCATCTCACAACTTTGAGACTTTATTTAAGGCTCATGATTATCCCTAGGCTGGGGGGAAACTTGGGACTCATGTACATGCAAGATGTCTGTAACCATAAAAGAGTAACTATAACCAAAGCCAAGGTCAGACCAGGGTCAGAGTATAGCAGGGTCAGCTCAAGGGCCCAACAGCAGCCATGTTTTTTTTTTTTTAAGCAGCCTGATAATCCATTAATAATCGGACTAATGGCTTAATTGGAATAGAATAAGCCCATGTTTATACCTCATTCAGAAGGGACTAGTCAGACTGGTCTGATTGAGGGCACTCTAAATACTATTTCTATCCGATTGAACGAGGAGCGTAATCCTTTGAATAATCCATTAATTTGCTTGAATGAACCACAAGAGTGCAAGATAAGTGCACAGCAAACTTTTTGGGTTGTTTATATCTTTAAAATGAATCTTTAAAATGAGAAACGAGTGTGTGGCCGGTATGACTGGCCTTTAGGTATGACTGGCAGTTAGGTATGAGTGTGTTAACAAGCAAGTTAGAAGAACTTGTGGGACTAAAGCTGATTGCTGCATCACATTTGAGCATAGCCACGGTTAATCCCACTCGTAGGACCATCTGAGGACTCTGAAGGTAGCTACCATACTACCGCTGGCTCACGGGATGCTCGTTGTCATGGTAACATGTACACTTAGTGGTACATATAAACACCTCAGTCTTCATCGATAATCAGAATGATTTTAATCAGATTGGAGAAAATCTCTGCATGTGAGCGCAGCCAGTGGCAGCTTAGAAGACCTGAAGTATTGAACCCACGACCCCCCGCGATTAATAACCCAGTTGTGTAGCACTGAGTTCAATGGGATTTTTGTTCTCTAAAGTTCTCTAAAGCCTGTCCAAGCTGGCAGTAGCTTCTATGAAAGAACACATCTGTGACACATCCAAGAACCTTAAAACCTGATCACTACAAGCCATATGAAGGACAATACACATGAACAGAGCCTTCACAGACACAGGCTAGTAGTTTGTGGGGTGAACGGCTGGAAAGATGAAGAGACGGCTGTAAGTATGAACAGATGGAGGAAGGATGGAGGGATGGGTGCGGAGTCTCTTACTCTTTAGCTTCTTCTTTTGAAGCATAGGTGACATTCACCACAGCTGTGTCTGAGTCAGCGTTAACTACAGAGAGAGAGAGAGAGAGAGAGAGAGAGTTGGGGTCAATCTAAAAATACATTCATACATTTTGTCACATTTTGATTATTATGCCATTCACAGCTGGTCTGGTCACAGAGTCTGAGTCACACACTCACACACACACACACATACACACACACACACACTCTTATGCAAAAGTTTGGACACGCCACGTCTTGCTACGGTTTATTTACTAAACATAATGTCTATCCATCCATCCTTGTATCCCCTTTTATCCTCGTCAGGACCGCGGTGGGTCTGGAGCCTACCCGGAATCGCTGGGCACAAAGCAGGAATACCTAGGGGCACTAGCACCTAGAGGCAATTTAGCCAAGCCATTTTACATAATGGGTGTGTTTTGAGAGGCAGGAAGAAACCAGAGCACTCAGGGGACACCCATTCAGACACTGGGAGAACACACCAAACTCCCCCCACTTGAACACTGAATACAGTTTAAATGTGTCTTAATACATTCAATTCAGATCAGCAATAGAACAGAATGGTGTCTAAAATGTTCACTTACAACAAAAACTAGGGGTGCCAAAACTTTTCCTTAAGGCTGTACGTACATGTTAAAAAAAAGAATACTACTTGTTGACATAATATGAATCTGGCAGATGTTCTTCATATTGTGTGAAATGCTCCAAAATGACTTGGAATAAAGACGATTCGAGGCATGGACTCCACAAGACCCTTGAAGGTGTCCTGTGGTCTCTGGCACCAAGACGTTTCCAGCAGATCTTTTAACTTGTGAGGTGGGGCCTCCAGGGATCACATCGGTTAACCTTAGGTGCCCATGACCCTGTCGACAGTTGTCCTTTCCTGGCCACTTTTGGTCGATACTGACCACTGCATACCAGAAAAACCCACCTGCCTGACGTTTTGGAGATGTTCTCCCCCAGTCGTCTAGGCAACACAGTCTCTGATTCTTCTGCTTGTCCATCACTCCTGCTTTAACAACTTCATCACCTTTATAAGAACGGACTGTCCACTCACTGCCTAATATGTGGATCCAACCCCTTGACAGATGAGGCCACTGTAGATGAAGATAATCAATGTTTTTCACTTCACCTGTCAGTGGTGCTAATGTTATGGCGGATTGTTGTACATGTTGGACCGTTCAAAACTGTAGGCGTTTGAGGACGCATGAATAAATACAAATGAAGAACTTAACAATACACTGTGATTGGTGTGTGTGTGTGTGTGCTTAACCACTTCCAAAGTGCTCACCCAGTTCTCGTCAACGACCTGTTTCATTTAAACAGTCCCTGGGTTTTTACTCAATTGTGCTCGACTAGTTTTACCTAATATAGATCACCATAAAACTTTCTCATCTGATTACTTACATAAGCATTATTATTTTTTGTATTATTTCTCTGAAATCTTATGTTTAAATATGCAAATAAGCCATTATCTAATTTAAAAAATGTGCTCATTAGAATACATTTAATATTTCTGTAAATCAGAACATACCGTCACCAGCCATAAAAGAAACACTGCCAAGTCTGCAGGCATAAAACACTATATTACTCAGACTATGAATGTACAAAGCTACAGAATACAGATAAGGATGAAACTGGAAAATCAGTGCCCAAAAAAAAGTTAATTTGAGAAAACCACCTTTAAAAGATCTGTATTATGAAATTACATATGCATAAACAAAGAAAAGCACCCATTTTTCTTTCATTATTAGTTGCTGATACAAAGAAAATGACCATATTTGGATCTGATAATCATACTTGGATATCTGATCTTTGCAGGACAGAAGCTGGACCTGTGAGGACATGGTGCAGACAGTGGCTGTAGCACTGCACGTTGCTTCTGAACGGCAACTTCCACTAAATGGACAAAAGCTCATTTGTTGGAGTAACTGACTCTACTGTCCAGAGAAGAAGGCTTTCTACTAGACTTTGGAGGAGCATTGCTGTGAGGATTTGATTGAATTTAGCTACAAGAGCATTAGTGAGGTCAGTGTTAAACGATCCCCACCCCACCTCATCCTTAAAACTCACATATCCCAAAAGTAAACGGTTCCACTGCTGCACAACTCAATGCTGGGAGGGAGGGGTGGCTTTATAGCCCCCGTCTGTCATTAGGCATGGTGTCAATAGGTTCAGGTGTATCACACTAGAGAGTACTCTTCTATTGGCAGTACTTCTCCACAGGGACTAGACAAGCAGACACACACACACACACACACACACACACACACACACACACACACACACACACACAAACACCTTTGTCATCAATTGGGTGACCTAAAGAAGCTAGATGCATTTATTAGAAGGGGTGTCACAAACATTTGGAAATGCAGAGTATTTGAATACTAAATTGGAAAGAAAGAAATCCACAGATACAAACTAAAAAAGTGCAGAAAAAAAAAAAAAAAAAAAAAAAACAACAACAGGCCAAAAACACATGATTGCATGTCTGCAGTGTCTCGTCTCAACACACCGTAGGGTGTGTTCTGTACAGGATTCTGGAGAAAAGCAGCAAACAGTTAGTAAGGGTGTGTGTGTGTGTGTGTGTGTGTGTGTGTGTGTGTGTGTGTGTGTGTGTGTGTGTGTGTGTGTGTGTGCAGAGCTAAACGATTGAGAGGTGTTTGTTTTTGCCGGCGAGGTTTCAGTTTTGCTTTCCTATGCTGAGAACATTGCGTCCTGTTTACTGAGGATTCAATGGACAGATAACGTTTAAGAGCTGCATATACACGCCTGTCCTTACAGCACATTACAATACCCCACTGCTACAATGCCCCTACTACAGTCTCAAAATATGGGGGTGTTGGAATAGCGTCAAATGTGCAAGTATCGCAGATGGGGATCTTATTGCTGAATGCAATCAAATCCTCACAGCAACGCTCCTCCATAACCTAACCTTCTTCCCTGGACAGCAGAGACAGTTACTCCAACAAAAGCAGGATAAACACTTTAATATCCTTGATTTCAGGAGAATAAATGAATAAGCAAGGTGTCCCAATACCTTTGCCCATGCAGTCTACAGTGATCCATCATGCTTACTACTTAAAGATTTGCTTTAGAAACAAAATGTTAAGCTTTTTTTTCTGATGTTCATCAGTTACCATAGTAACCAAAAATAAACCAGATTTGGGAAAAGTCAGTTTAGAAAGTTGTTGCTCCAGTAAGTTAGCACACACACACACACACACACACACACACACACACACACACACACACACACACAAGAATGCATACTGTGGGTGGGTGGTTGTGACGGCTGCTTTACTACATGCAGACGTTTGCATCTATTATCAAGCGCCTGCCTGTCGCCCAGTGACAGGAAGCCCTAAATCAGAGCACTCAACACACTCACACACACAGACATGTGGACGGACCTCCCGGAGATCAAAGAACCACAGACTACTTGACACATCCCCCTGAGACAAGAAACCCAGCTTTCTAAACAGCATTTCCGCTAAAACAGCATTTCCACACACACACACACACACACACACACACACACACACACACACACACACACACAAACTCTCTACAACTCCAAAAGAGTCGGAAGTGACGTCTCTAAAACGATGGCAAAAGTACAACCCCGTCACACATCCCTGTTTAATAACAGAGGGTATGCATGTGACGTCACCGGTGGCGGGAGTCACTGCAGCCACGCCCACAGCCCACAGTCACTGGCAGCGGAAGAGCCGCTGCACGACTGACTGTACACACGGATTCAGCAGAGTTCAGAGCTTATATACAGACTGCTGAAAGCTCAAGAACAGACAAACGAACAGACTGCAGCAAATCAGATCATCCACTGCATCGCACAGCTTCTCTGAGGAGGACTGGACTGGCCGTCAGACTGTTTACGCGATGCACTCGTATAATGACGTATCAAAACTCTTTCACTAGCTTGTGGAATTCTGATCCCCATAAAGTGATCTAGATTCTCACATGTGGAGAAACGGCTTCGGACACAGCTCTTTCTCCAGCAACGCAATAGCAGCTTCAGGGTCACTGCTGGTCACTAGCATCTCTATCGCTGCTACTCTGGGCTTTGCGCTCATACACGCTGCTCCCTGCATGTAAGTAACTGCTGTAAGTTGCTGCTGGGTCACGCTGGACTTTTGCATTTCGTGTCACCTTGCAAAATCTCTAATCTCACCTTCTGACGGAGCCTGTGTTACATCTCTCTGGTGCTGAATTTTGTAATCTGCACAAAAAGAGCTGTAGAATAGCTCCTGTTTTGAGACCTCAACAATCAGCACTTCCTCCATGCTGGCTCAGACAGAGCACAGACAGTACAGTACAGAGCATGTCATAGGTCACACAGCCAGAGTAGCAGCTCTGTTGACCAGGGACTCGCATGCGGGAAATTCGCCTTTCGTGGCAAATTTCATTGTAATGCATGGAATTTCGCACGTGAAAGTTAACAGACAATTTATGTAGAATTACTCCACCACCTCAGTCCACATGCTTCTTTCACTTTCAGTGACTGTTCTGTTTATTCCAGCTTGTCCAGAAATGCATGTGTAAAGCATGTCCTGTAGAGGTGGCTCAAAGCGCAAATTCCACTTCCTGACTGGAGGAGGAGCCCAAGAGCAAGAAAAGCCCGTTCTCACAGACTGCTCTCGTTAGAATCGTATAAAGCGAGGTTTGATATGAGTGAGTGGGCCAAGAAGAGCAGCTCGAGCACATGGGCGACCTACAAGAAGTTCAGAGCAGCTAAATGGTCCATTAGATGAGTAAGAGGCGGTATTTGGATTAAGGATGTGCGAGAGATGGTTTGTATGTGTGTGTGTGAGAGAGAGAGAGGCAAAAAGAAAGACAGAAAGAGACGGCTTATAAGAGACAGTACCACACACACACACACACACACACACACTCTTTGATTAGCTTCAGTAAACACAAGTGCAAACTGTCGACGCAGTCATTCCCTGAGAAGACACTGATTCACTGCTCAATGTCAGCTGTAAACAACTATAGAAAGTCATCTGTAGTCACGGCGTGTGAGAGAGTGTGTGAGTGTGTGTGTGTGTGTGTGTGTGTGTGTGTGTGTGTGTCCTTTTGTTTTTGAAAGAAAAAAAAGCAAACATGAACAATCAGCCATAACATTAAAACCACCCACAGTATTCGACTTTCAAGACCTCTGAAGGTGTCCTTTGGTATCGGTGAAATCCTGTAAGCTGCAGTAACTTCACACAAAAACTTTTTAACCTTCAATCTTCAAAAAGATTTTATTCCAAGCCATTATGGAGCATTTCTATTGGTCCACTCATCATCAGACTTTGATGCAATATAAAGAACAGCAGCAGACTCCCATCATGTCAAAAAGTGATAAAGAGATAAAAGGTGTACAATAGATATTTTACACACACTTGACCCCATATTCTAAAATTGTAAAAAAAAAAAAAACAAATTGTAACAAAAACCTGTGTAAGAAATCAGCCGGTAAACAAGTGAAACTACAATGATATAAACTCCTCTGTCACCCTTTTATTTTAAAAAAATCACAATTAAGGACTATGGGGGGGTCACAAGGGTCAAAAAGGATGACCGATGACAAATAGTTATCATGATTTGTACACATTAGACAGTTTCACCCCCCCACACACACACTATATTGATGAACATTGCTTTTGCACACAGACACACTCACATTATAATGGTGATCATACCTTGCTCCACGTTTTCTACTGAACCGTACTGAGATAACAGGCTGTCTAATACCTGTGGAGAAAAAGAAATAATAAACTTATATAAAACATTCACTCACACACACACTCACACACACACTCACCAACCCTGTGCTTTGCTGCCCCAGTTTTGTCAGACAGCAAAAGAATGCTTCTGTTCTGTTTCAGTAAATTCATAAGTTTAACAAACACAGTCACGTCTGGACACACAGCCTAGACATGCAATGTGTTATAACACATGTAACAGCTAGATAGACGGACAGAAAGATGGACAGACAGACAGGACGGAAAGAATGACAGACAGACACATAGACAAAGAGGTAGACATCAAGGCAGACAGACAGACTGACAGAAAAAAAGGTAGACAGACAGACAGGCAGCCATGAATGCAGACTGCTAGACAGACATAATAGACAGACAATAATAGATAGATTGTTAGACACAGACAGACAGATAGATATGTATAGACAGGCATACACGTAGATATGTATAGACAGACAGACAGGTAGATAGAGAACTAGAACGACAGTCAATACAGACAGATTCTATTGAATCATTTTCTGATTGATTCTAATTGATTGTGATTGATTTGAACAGTAGCTGCAGCTGTGTGACCACCTTCCACCTTCAGATATATCACAATGCATCAGTGTAACTGAACACACCCCTAGCTAAACAGGTCTGTAGATACATTCAGAGAGACAGTGAGGTAAAGACTGAGAGAGACATACAGAGGGACATACACAGAGAAATAAAAGCAGAGCCATTAGCCATGCAGTGCAGAAGTGAGAGGGCGGGGAAGAGACAGAGAGGAAGGGCATACTTAAATAAAGTGTAGAAATGGGTCAGAAGAGAGAGAGAGAGAGAGAGAGAGAGAGAGAGAGAGAGAGAGAGAGAGAGAGAGAGAGAGAGCAAAGAGACCCAACACCACACCACCTAAATACCACGTCCACCTGCCTGCATCCTTCCAGACATTCAGAGCACACTGTATAGAATCAGTACTCAATATTTAATGACTGCTTGGATTCAGTCCTGCTTTAATGACTGAATTACGATTAAATTATTATTAATTTTGGGAGAAGGAACATCCTGCAAGTTCCATCTGTCTTCTGTGTTCATGACAAAGTTTCCACAACCCACCGCCACCTCGTCAGCTCAGCTCCACTTATCAGAAGCTACCTGAACTCCAGCCCAACATTCTCAGAGATCTCCCCCTCTTTAACAGTCTCCTCCCACATGATCATATGCTTGATCCAAACTTGCAAAAGAAGAATTAAAGTGACCAACAGATCACTGGATCCTTTGTCTTTCAGAAGACAACTCAGACTCAACTCAGACATCAATCTCATTTGATAAAGACTCAAATCAAACCATCAATCTCATCTGACAAAGGCTCAAATCAGACCATCAATCCCATCTGATAAACACTCAAATCAAACCATCAATCTCATCTGACAAAGGCTCAAATCAAACCATCAATCCCATCTGATAAAGACTCAAATCAGACCATTAATCCCATCTGATAAAGACTCAAATCAGACCATCAATCCCATCTGACAAAGACTCAAATCAGACCATCAGACATCAATCCCATCTGACAAAGACTCAAATCAGACCATCAGACATCAATCCCATCTGACAAAGACTCAAATCAGACCATCAATCCCATCTGATAAAGACTCAAATCAGACCATCAGACATCAATCCCATCTGACAAAGACTCAAATCAGACCATCAATCCCATCTGATAAAGACTCAAATCAGACATCAATCCCATCTGATAAAGACTCAAATCAGACATCAATCCCATCTGATAAAGACTCAAATCAGACATCAATCCCATCTGACAAAGACTCAAATCAGACCATCAGACATCAACCCCATCTGATAAAGACTCAAATCAGACATTAATCCCATTCGATAAAGACTCAAATCAGACATTAATCCCATTTGATAAAGACTCAAATCAGACATCAACCCCATCTGACAAAGACTCAAATCAGACCATCAGACATTAATCCCATTTGATAAAGACTCAAATCAGACAGTAATCCCATTTGATAAAGACTCAAATCAGACATCAACCCCATCTGACAAAGACTCAAATCAGACATCAATCCCATTTGATAAAGACTCAAATCAGACATCAATCTCATCTGACAAAGACTCAAATCAGACCATCAGACATCAATCCCATCTGACAAAGACTCAACTCAGACATCAATCTCATCTGACAAAGACTCAAATCAGACCATCAGACATTAATCCCATTTGATAAAGACTCAAATCAGACATCAATCCCATTTGATAAAGACTCAAATCAGACATCAATCCCATTTGATAAAGACTCAAATCAGACATCAATCCCATCTGATAAAGACTCAAATCAGACATCAATCCCATCTGACAAAGACTCAAATCAGACATCAACCCCATCTGATAAAGACTGAATTTAAACCATCCACACTGATCTGACAAAACACAAAAACAAGTAAAAAAAGCCACCAATGCAACTGAAATGAGGTGTTTAAGTGCAGCTGTCGTTCAGAACCTCCATGTTTAACAGTGTTTCTCTGCACATCACTATGAGCTATGAGAAATAACTCATGTGTAATTACATCATGATTGTGTTATTGTGATAACTGCTACTTTGAAGTATGTTTTGAATGTACTGTACTTATAATGCCTGATATGCTTCATCTTCAGGGGAGAATCACCATCATCAGGGTAATTTTGATCAGGATGAGTGGACTATAAATAGAGAGCAATCAGTCTTTTTTTCTTAGTTTTAAAATCAAGTCAGTACACTAATGAGAAGCAGCAGGGCTTACCTCCCACTGCAGGTGAGGGGGAATGTTCCGGATCTGGATCTTACGACTCCTGTGGGGGGAGAGCGAGGGAGAGATATTAGGTTAGATTGCTGTACTAGATCAACTTATTTTCATGGCAACAAACCTGCGTTGATTTAGTTACTAAGTAACTATTGGAGTAGCCTACAGACAGAAACGAACACCCAGAAGCATCTGAGCTGGTCCACATACACCTGTGTACATTCAGACTGCCACATTATGATACAGCCTTTCAGCTTTAGAAATATATCAATCCTACCTGATAAACACTAATATCAAACTATCAACCCTACCTGATAAGGACTAAAATCAAACCATCAACCCCACCTGTTAAACACTAAAATCAAACCATCAATCCTACCTGACAAGGACTAAAATCAAACCATCAATCCTACCTGACAAGGACTAAAATCAAACCATCAACCCTACCTGATAAGGACTAAAATCAAACCATCAACCCCACCTGTTAAACACTAAAATCAAACCATCAATCCTACCTGATAAGGACTAAAAACAAGCCATCAATCCTACCTGACAAGGACTAAAATCAAACCATCAATTCTACCTGACAAGGACTAAAATCAAACCATCAATCCCACCTGACAAGGACTAAAATCAAACCATCAACCCTACCTGATAAGGACTAAAATCAAACCATCAACCCTACCTGATAAGGACTAAAATCAAACCATCAACCCCACCTGTTAAACACTAAAATCAAACCATCAATCCTACCTGATAAGGACTAAAAACAAGCCATCTATCCAACCTGACAAGGACTAAAATCAAACCATCAATCCTACCTGATAAGGACTAAAATCAAACCATCAATCCTACCTGATAAGGACTAAAATCAAACCATCAATCCCACCTGACAAGGACTAAAATCAAACCATCAACCCCACCTGACAAGGACTAAAATCAAACCATCAATCCTACCTGATAAGGACTAAAAACAAGCCATCTATCCAACCTGACAAGGACTAAAATCAAACCATCAATCCTACCTGACAAGGACTAAAATCAAACCATCAATTCTACCTGATAAGGACTAAAATCAAACCATCAATCCTACCTGATAAGGACTAAAATCAAACCATCAATCCTACCTGATAAGGACTAAAATCAAACCATCAATCCTACCTGATAAGGACTAAAATCAAACCATCAATCCCACCTGACAAGGACTAAAATCAAACCATCAACCCTACCTGATAAGGACTAAAATCAAACCATCAATCCCACCTGATAAGGACTAAAATCAAACCATCAATCCTACCTGATATGGACTAAAATCAAACCATCAACCCAACTGATAAGGACTAAAATCAAACCATCAACCCTACCCGTTAAACACTAAAATCAAACCATCAACCCCACCTGACAAGGACTAAAATCAAACCATCAATCCTACCTGATAAGGACTAAAATCAAACCATCAATCCTACCTGATAAGGACTAAAATCAAACCATCAATCCCACCTGATAAGGACTAAAATCAAACCATCAATCCCACCTGATAAGGACTACAATCAAAACATCAATCCCACCTGATAAGGACTAAAATCAAAACATCAATCCCACCTGATAAGGACTAAAATCAAAACATCAATCCCACCTGATAAGGATGATGCAGTTTGGTGTACATAGGCCAAACTGCTCCACACTACATGTGGAGCTACATTAGCCCCACAAAGTGTTAGAAATACACGACCACACACTACTACGTCTGTGTTGTTTGGTAAAAGGCCATGTTCTTGTTGGTGCTGGGTGATCATTAAGAAGGTAGGCCTATTTAAAAAAAACTGAGTGGAGAATTGTCAACATGCCTGACCCTGGGTGGCAAGACTGCATCTTCAGCATATTACATCATTGGGTAACAAGATCACAGGGCTGCATCACCTTCGCTAATGAGATCAGACGCGTGCCAGCTACTGCTCCTCTGCTAGTGCAAAGCTATTTAGATGAAAACCTGCAGCAACCCGCTTTGACTGCCCACTGCAGAGCTGGAGAACTGGTTCTGACCACTGGCACTCGTGTCCCACAGATCCTACAAGCTTGGTTAAACTCATGTAAACTTGAAAGATTCAGCATATTGTACAAGTCCATTGTAGAAGGAGCAGTAATACAAGCGCTCTGCCTTTACCACAGGGGTGCTGCAGGACACAGGCCTCGTGCTCAGGCCTACACCTTCACAAGCGTAGAGAGAGTTCATTCGCACACTAAACCTCACCATGCACATGGAGCGCACAAGTCTACGCCTGCAAAGGAAAGCCGATGCTGACGAGACCTCTCCAATCCTAATCCAATCGGGGCGCAGAGGAGCAAATTTGCTTAGATTTCAAATGACAGACAGCTTATAGATGATATAGATTAACTGAGGGATTACTCTACTGAGCAAATGTAGGGCCCTGCGAAATCCGGCTTAGTGTTCCCCCCAACTTGCTTTATTTTACTGAATTTCCATTTTTTATAATCGATTTTTTACTGAAACTGCTGAAGTCACAAATATATAGGGTGTTAAGTCTTGGGTACACTACACAGATGTTAAAGTAGCAGCAGCACTCACACTCCCCTGTTAAGTTTTGCTGATTTTGATGGTGATCATTTTTGCGCTGACCCAAAACAAAGGAAACGTGAAGGTGAGGTTGTGGGTGGGAAGACGGAGTAAGCTAACATGGTCTGTACAGACTGCAGAGGGAGGCGGAGGTGAGGACCACAGCACATATTGGAGGCTACTCTACAAATAAGGCAGATGTTGGTTTTGTATACACAAAGTACGAGACTATGTACTAGTTGCAGAATGTAGCTGCTGGATCATTTAAGGCAGAACGTAAAACTTAAATAAGAAACTGCCTAAGAACTGCAATTTCAGTACTCAATTTTCATTGGTTATTGACAAGATTCAGATTGAGTCACTGATCAGCATACACTACTAGATTACGAGTTTTACCAGGTTAAAGAGAACCTTGTTGGATATGCTCTGACATAATCAGGAGTCATTTGGATCAAAATCGCATATTGTAACCCTGACTTTATCAGAACTTAAGCAGGTTTCTTCTGTGCATCACCGGGATAAGACACACACCAGCAAGATGTCCTGGATGCTCGTAGTTGCCGCTTCCTTTTGGGAATATAAAAAGTCAAATATACACCATATGGACAGAAGTACTGAGACACCTGCTTATTCCATCTGAAATCAAGGTAGCTTTCTACCAGCTTTTGGAGGAGCACTGCTGTGAGGATTTGATTGCATTCAGTCACAAGAGCGTTAGTGAGGTCAGGATGTTGAATGATCACCAGCCCAACTCATCCTCCCCAACTCAAGTATCACAAAACTATTGGACGGAGCACCATCCATCTTCCCAGAGAACACAGTTCTTCCACTGCTCCACAGCTCAATGCTGGGGGGTTGTGTACCCCTCTAGTCCACACCTGGCATCAGGCATGGTGCCAACAGGATCATGTTTATCTGCTTCATTAGCAATGGCTGCAACTTAAATTGCATTCATTAGAAGGGGTGTCCACAAACATTTGGACATAGTGTAAGGAGCTTTACAGGATATGCAGTCAGGCCTGATTTGGG
This sequence comes from Salminus brasiliensis, assembly GCF_030463535.1. Classification (NCBI taxonomy): domain Eukaryota; kingdom Metazoa; phylum Chordata; class Actinopteri; order Characiformes; family Bryconidae; genus Salminus; species Salminus brasiliensis. The sequence goes on from NC_132892.1 coordinate 27,861,579, forward strand.
GGGGGGGGATCCCAAAGCTCAGCTTCCTCCATAAGGGAGACAGCCTAAACAAAAGGCCTAAATCTGACCAGCCTCGGACTTGTCTGAGGGAACATCTCTGATTACTCCTCAGGCCATTTGCTCAGAGTGATGGTCAAGGCTGGTTCAGTATCTAAGGCAGCTTTCATCACACTGATCTATTTCTGGGTCAACTCCTGGCCCCCGATGTCCTCCTAGGCTGTGGATGGACTCAGCTGGAGTGGACACACCCCCACATTCCCCCAACCATGCACTTCCAGAGACACCTCTAAGCTGAATTAACCCGGTTTCCTGCTTCGTCTCTTAAGCCCATAAGCGCATAAGGGACCTGGAAGTCTGAGCAGAGCGGGGAGTGGCAGTGAGAGAGCGAGCGATGGAGAGAGAGAGAGAGAGAGATGGGGAGAAAGTATCCAAACAGCATCCATGTGACTTTGGAATGAATACGGTTTTGTTAAAGGAATGCTCCAGCGTTTCGTCAACCTGACCTCCGTCTGCTGCTTCTGTATGCTATGCTCAGTTATCATCTGCAATATTTTTCAGGGATGTTCTTGAATGTAGAAAATAACACAAAACCTTACATCAATTATATAGTAATAATATTAGCACCACCTGCTTAAATGTTGTGTTGGCCCCCCTTGTGCTGCCACAGTAGATCTGCCCATTCGAGGCATGGACTCCCCAAGACCTTTAAAAGGTGTCCTGTGGTATCTGGCACCAGGACTTCAGCAGCAGATCCTTTGAATCCTGCAAGTGGTGAGGTGGGGCCTCCATGGATCGCATTAATGAGCCTTAGGTGCCCATGATCCTGTTACCGGTTGTCCTTTCTTGGACCACTTTTGGCAGGTACGGACCACTGCATTTCTGGGTTTTACACATTGCCTTCTGTTCTTGCTGCCTTATATGTGATTCCCACCCCTTAAGATAATCAATATTTTCATTTCACATGGTACTAATGTTATGGCTGATCGGTGTATCTTTAAAAACGCAGCAGAAAGGAGTCCAAGACTAAGACTAAGGTACTGCCAGGTGCTTGCTCTCTCCGGCTGGGTAGATGGCTCGCTCTCTCCCTACATCACTGCAGTTTGCTAGTGTCTGCAAGCCGATGCATCAGAGCTGGGTACCCAGCATTTTCGTGGCGATGCACCTGCGGCGGTGGCTGATTGCACATGTGCTGAAGCAAGGAAAGGGTCAGTCCTTATACTCCCAGTGTCAGGAGTGTTAAGTGATGGGGGAGAGTGCCAACAAGGGGGTTGGGTAATTGGATATCTAAAAATTGGGAAGGAAAACTGGGTAACAAATAACAAATAAATAACGATGCAGCAGGACTGAATTTTCAACTTCTAGGGGGCGCACTAGCACTAGCCAGGTTCAAAATAGCAAGTGTGTAATTTACGAGCATAAAATGGCTATTGCTGGTCAAATCACTTGTTTTAACAAAAAGCTGCAAGGATATGCATGATATAGAAGTATATGTGAAAATGCTTGTAGATAAGATTTTTTTTAGGCAGGTGTCTGTGAGGCAAGTGCAATTGGTGAATTCTGAACACTGATCATGGCTGATCAAGTACCCCAATAGTAAATGCAGATCACCTGCAGATCAGCGAATCTGCTCTGTTAGTAAACACTGAGCTTACGGTGAGGTTATTACGTCATCTCCGCTGACCTGACTTCAGCCTATTATCGGACAAACAGCACCAACTTGGCTCACTGCTTAATCGACCTCAGAACCTGATTCTGACAGTTTTAGCCTAGCTTTAGGCTATAAGAAGCAGCTTAGTAAAACTAAGCGGCGAATTGTCTTGTTGCTTTGGCTGCCTCCACTGCTGACCTGAAACCCTCACCTGAAAGAGGCGGCCAGGCTGGACAAGAAAGACTGCGTAATGAGTGTAAGTGAGCGTAGACCCCCTGGAGCGAGCACAGGTGGAGATGTCCCACAGCCAGTAACAATCGTGCTCGGCTGCCAGAGGGGCCGAAGCCAAAAGGCCATTCAGCAGCACCGGTCTGGGAGGAGTGAATGCTAGCACAGATACACACTTTACTCTACAGCCCATCAGGGGTGCAAATCGCAGACTTCACAGTAATTAATCAGGATTATTTAAGGTTATTTAAGTTAAGAGGGTCCACCTTTACCTTTATTATGGCTTCCACTCTTTTCTGAAGATTCACTCTAAGGGTTAAGAAATGGTTTCCACATCCACAAAGTTCAGCCTTAACTAGACATCACCCCTGATATCCAGTTACATCACCCTAAAAGCCAGGCATGTTTTATTGACAGTTATTTTAAGTTAACTAGATCACTGTGTTTCTCAACTGCCTTCAGGTTAGCTTCGTCATCACATGTCGGCATGTCGGTCATCGCTGTGTATATCCACTTAGGCCTATCCAGGCTCCAGGATTAGTTTTTTGTTTGTTTGTTTTTTTTAAAGCACTGGTTAAAATCACTGATTATTACAAATTATTAAATCAAATAAACTGCAAACACACACTGATCAGCTAAAACACTTTCAAAGAATTTCAAACATATATTCATCTACACTGGCTTCATCTGACAAGAGGTGGGATCTACATATCAGGCAGCGAGTGAACAGTCACTTCTTAAAGGTGTTAAAATCTGGACAAATGGGCAACCATAAGAATCTGAGCCACTTTGACAAGAACCAAACTGTGATGGCTAGACGACTAGAGGTCATCTCCAAAACATCAGGCTAGGCAAGTTTTTTTTTCTGGTACACAGTGGTCAGTACCAACAGGATCATGGATGCCCAAGGGTCACTGATTCGATCCATGGAAGCCACACTTCACAACTTGCAGGATTTTAAGGATATGCTGCTAACGTCTTGGTGCCGGATGCTGCAGGACATCTTTAGAGGTCAAACCTGTTGTGGTCTACTCAGTATTACGTAGGTAGTAATCTAATCAAATTCCAAGATCCTGTATTGATAGTGATAGACAGACTCTCGATCGATGCTTCTCTAATGCTTTTCCATGCATGACTGACAAGGCCGGTCTTCCCTCCTAATCTAATATGCACTGTTAGAGGCTGAGGTGTGACGAAGGATATAGACAAGGCCTGAATTTTAACACCACCTTCCACTTGCGCTCATGGAATAAGAATGAGCTTTGCCATAGCTGAAGAGCCACGTATAGAAATATAGAAAGTCAACACAGCACAGTGTATAAATGATCGCATTTAGCACCGCCTGGGAAAAGAAACACTCCCAAACAAATCACTTTTGACTTGAACCAATTACTTTTAAATAGCGGAAAAAAACACGTAAATTGTTTCGGAAAGACATGCAGAATTTCTTTTAAGCTGTGGCTTATTTTTACACACCGTCTTATCATGTCCTCCACCCTGCTGCTTCCCCTGAAAGCACAAGCTAATCCATTAGCATGCTACTGCAATGCTGCAGCTTATAGAACAGCATCCCACAGGGCTCCAAATATTAGCATTCTGTATCTCTCAGCCTTTTGTGTATCTACTCTGTTGACAACGTTATCACTTGTGGGAGAATCTATTTGACCAAATTGGCTCTTGGAATATCATCGAGCTTTCCACAGAACTAAAACTGGCTGATAATGAAGGGGCACTCATACTACGTACATGTTGGTGCACAAGAAGAAAGTGCTTCTTAATCAGCATTCTCTAAACAGAGGTTCATTATCCGCATTAGCTAGCAATACAAAACTTACAACTTACACATGTTAAATGGGCAGCTTGCAGAAGACTTTATCTTTATGACCGCTGTTAAAGCAGCAATATGTAACATTCTGACCTTAAAATACCAGCTTTAAAATCATGTTGATGCTCCAGTGACCTATAATAGGGAGAACAGCACAGCTATTGTTGCTATTCCAGGTTCAGCACACCAGAAACTGCACTAGGTAACTCAAGTGAGACGGACAAGACAACGCTCACAAGACCTGCGCAACACTGCATAACCAGAGTTATGTTATGTTAGTGTCATATCCTGTAATATTACTTCACCGTCTCCGTCCACATAGCTTGTCCAGAAATGCAAATCATGTCTTTTAGGGGTGGCTCAAAGCTCAAAATCCTGTGATCATCAAAAAATAAAAAAATAAAACAAAATTCGCATACTGCTGCTTTAAACAAAAACACTGAATTTCCCCTCACTTCTGGGAATTGGAATAGTTAACTCTGAAAACAGCCTGTGTTTAGTGTGTGATGTCCCATTCACACAGTGTTAGCCTGGACTGCTTCTTGTAGTTTTTTCTTTTTTTTTTAATGAGGCAAAATGCAGGGCGGCCAATTAGAACACAAAACGGACAAAAGTATTGGGACGCCTACACGTTACACCTACTGGAGGCATTACTATGGAGTTGGTCCCTCTTTGCAGGTCTAACAGCAGGTTTGGAGCTCTGCAGTCAACAGACCATTGGAGACTTTTTAGCACTATGCTCTGAGCTCAGCACTCGGCCCTGACCCGGCTCTGTAACCAAGTCTGACACTTGGTGGCTGAGCTGCTCTCTGTGTTTCCTAAACGCTTCCACTGTTCAATACCACCACTTACAGCTGATGGTGAAAGATCTAGGAGGGAAGAAATTTCACCAGCTGATGTGTGTACAGGCAGACTGCATGGCTAGGTGCTTGATTTTATACACCTGAATTCAATGATTTAAAAGAAGTGTCTCAATACTTTTGCCCATATAGCACCCAAACACTAATCAGATTTGGGTTTTTAGGTTCATGGTGTTTACTAACCAAAATTCAACACTTGAGACCTTGAGGTCAACGCAGTGTTGGTTTTGGATGGACGTGGGATTGTGATTGAAAACCCTGCGTTGTACACGCATTGAATTTTGATTGGACGTCAACCCAATTTTCATTTTCAACTCCAATTCAATGTCAGTATCGATCTATCTGACATCAAATGGACCTCTTCCTGCCTGCTGGGCTGGTCCTTCATAGCTTTCACTAATTACAAGCACTATTAGTCTTTGTGTGGATCCTACAGAACACAGGACAGGACTACAGGACAATTCAAATGAAATGCGCTGAATAATTTAATCACCCACATCCTTCTGCTCAGAAACACATTAACTGAATCATTCAGTGTGTTCAATTCACAAACACAATAGACAAAATTGACATTTGCTTAACCCCAGGACTTGAACACGATGCGTACGGCTTGTGCGGCCGGTATACAGACACATACTATCGCTATGCGTGAGCCTCTCTAGAACAGTATGACTCATCTGTACTGCATGAGTCTGTCATCCATAATGCATGTGTTTTTTTTGCTGTCTAGCATACTGTGCTTAGGGAGAAGCGTGTCCAGCCTTGATAAAACAGTGGGAAGGTGGTAGAAACTGCCTTTTTTGACGCTGGTCTGAGATCAGTTTGCTGTAATTCCAAAGCCTGACTGGGTCCTGTCTCTGTCAACTGCAATAACAACAGAAAATGCTGCAGATTATTCTGATGGCACTCACGGCAAATCATCCAACATCATTTCTGCAAATACATGAACAGCAATACTTGTGGAGGTAAGTCAGATGGTGCAAGAAGGTCCAAATTTGGACTTACATCTGTTGTCATATGTTAATTTTTTTTAGTTCACAGAATCACACTGGGCCAAATTCATCAAGCTTACCGCCCGACTATAGAAAACATGGACGCCATGGTCATATTTCCCTTCCATCCGATAGAAACTAAGCCTAACTGTCCGCTATGTTGTCAACTTTGCAATCAGAGTTTGTGCAGGGTTTCAAAATGGACTTTTTGGGGAAAATAAATATGCACAGGAACAGGAAAAAAGTATTGGGACACCTATACATTACACCTACAGGAGCTTTACTGACAACCCATTCTAAACCCATAGGCATTAATATGGAATTCTGTAGTTATTGAGTCAACTTTACAATCAGAGTCTGCACAGTAGTAAGGGTTTATAAACTGATATCTGGTGGAAAAGAAATATGCACAGGGAAAACTGGAAAGTGTCTAATTAGATGGAAATGAGATGGAAAGTGGGCTGCTTTGTCATTTAAACATATGGGGATGGGCAGAGCTACACATCATACTGCAATCAGCCAGCAGAGGCACAAGAACTGTGGTGCCATGTTAACCTTTCCAGGCAAACTGGGTAAAGCGTCATCGTGCAGGGCTTCTGTAATGCCCTGTGCAGAGTCTCTTATGATTAAATGTACTTTGCTTTTTGGAATCAACCACATTTAAAACACTGCAGAACTCTTCTTGTGCAGAACCGCACTGTGGCAGTAAAAGTGTGTTTAGCGTTATTTGCGAGCTCTGCTGTGCTCTGATACTCACTGTACTGGGCTGAGTGATGTACTCGCATTCTACAAACAGGCAAGTTTGAGTTAGATACGGTACAAACCGCCAGAGTGGATTTCAACAGTGGCTTCAATGGGTTTCTGCAGTTATGAGTGAGGTCCGTCTTCCCATATAAAGGTCGAACAAGAAACTTCTGCATCTTGTGGCCTCCCATAATATAGATCATATGATCTGACCTGCTCTCAGGATCGGCCAAATTATAATCGGATTGCAAATCGCATATTTTGGCTGAAAATCGTCCGATACCGACACATATCCATTGAATCCTTTTATCTCTAGAGGGGACATGAGCTTTGGGTACCAGTTGGAAAAATGACTGGCTCTAAATCAAGCAGTAGAAATGCTTATTTTTCATTTTACCCAATACAATAAGTACAAAGTACATAAGTGCCAGGAGATTTGAGCAGTGGTTAAAAAAAACAGTTTTCTAAATCTTATCAGCATGTATTTAACCAAGCACTGGACAACTGAGGAGATTTATGTAAATCCATTCTGGTAGAGCATTTTTGAGAGCTGTTTGACTCTTCATTTACTATTCTGTGAACTCACTTTCACACACTAACAGGAGCCAACCAGGCTGAATCTGGAATACGGCCAAAAAACAAAACAAAAAACAAAACAACATAAACAAGTCTAAAAGATTTATATAGCCTCCTGTAAAACATGAAAAATTATATCAACCAAACAACAGGCTGTTGAAACACTGGTGTGCACTGCATCTAACCTGAATACAGGACAAGAGTCTTCCTAAAGTGTAATTAAAAAAAATCACAATATATCACTTTGCTCACAGTACTGTGATATATAATAATAAAATAAATAAAAACAATTCTAAAAATTATTTGAATATAAAAATATTTACACAAATATAATATATGTAATATAAATAATATATATATATATATATATATATATATATATATATATATATATATAAATACTATATATATATATATATATATATATATATATATATATATATAACCTGCAACTAGTTTACCTTTACCTAAAAAAAGTTGACTGTTATTACAGATTATTACTCTGTTGACTTCCAATCCGAGGTTATTCTGAATGTGAAGGCAGCCAGGTTACCATTAGCTGCTTAAAGTCAAAGCATCAGATCAGATCATTGCTCCAGTGCAGTACAGTAGCATGGCACCACACGTGCTAAACTGGAACCACACGCTCCGCTAACAATCAAAAAACATGCACATCAGATACCTGGTTTATGCTGCGTGGAGATCATGAGGACCGGACGCAGCTCACGAGTCAGAAATGACCTCAGGTAATTGGCCTTGTTAGCAGTGAACGGCGACAAACCCTAAATCCCAGCGGTTCCTCCGTGCCAGGTCAGTGAGAGCTTCAAAAGCAAGCCTGCTCCAGTCACTGAAGTAACAACGACCTACGTGCAAGCTGATACGACCACGCCTTCACAACTACCAGCACAACCAGTCTAGAGAGAGGAAAATTCCACGGCTGTTGCGCAGGCAGGCAGGCAGGCAGGCAGGCAGACAGGCAGACAGGCAGGTAGACAGGCAGGTTGGTTGTGGACTATGAGCACCCAGAACGTTGTGCCCAATTCTAATGGCTTTGGCCGCTGAGTCGACTACAAGTAGCTGGAGGCTACGCTGAAGCTTCAACGGCCTCATCATCCTTCTAATCTGACGGGATTGGGATTATTATAGGAGCAAATAGGGCCTTCGCTAAGTGGTGCTTGTGCTACACACACACCCCTCACACACACACACACACACACACACCCCTTCAACTCCACTTCCACACCCTCACACATACATACTGCTTACTTTCTTAGTCCAAGCCCTAATGCCAAAAGGGTTAATCAGAGTTACTCTTGCACGTACACAACGTACGTAAACACTGCCACAGCAAAAACACACACACACACACACACACACACACACACACATGCACGCACGCACAACACACACCCCTAGCACATACTTACGCACACTCCTTCAACCGAAACCTCCTCCCTAAAACCTCCTCCCAAAACTAAAAGGCATTTAGCTTTAGGTTGCACCCATTGCTGACACAGATGTGTAAATACACAAAGTCACATACACCTGTAGAGAACACCTGTTTAGAAGTACTGCCAATACAATAGGACTCTCTGTAGCAGATAAACATCAACCCACTGGCACCATGCTGCCTAATGCCAGGCGTGGGGTAGAGGGGTGTAAAGCACCCCAGCATTGAGCTGTGGAGCAGTGGAAGAAGAGTGTTCTCCGGAATGATGGTTGGTGCACCATCCAATACTTTTAGGATACTTGAGTTGGGGATATAAGGTGGGGTGGCGATCATCCAACACCCAGGCCTCACTAACGCTCTTATCGCTGAACGCAATCAAGCAAATCCCCACAGCAATGCTCCAAAATCTAGCCGAAAGCCTCCCCTGGACAGAAGAGACAGTTACTCCAGCAAAAGCAGGATAAACTATTTTAATCCCCATGATTAGATTCAGAATACACTCTGAATGAGCAGGTGTCCCAATACTTTGGTCACAAATATTTGTACCTATATAGTGTATGATGCTGCTCCATCCAATTTTTTAGGATTCTTGAGTAGCAGAGTTGGGGATGACGTATGATGGTAATCATCCAATATCCTGGCCTCACTAACGCTCTTGATTGATCGCTGAATGCAATCAATCAAATCCTCACAGCGATGCTCCTAAATCTAGCAAATCTAGCTTCCAGACAGTAGAGGCAATTACTCCAGCAAAAGCAAGGACAAACACTGAACAAGCAGGTGTCCCAATACTTTTGTCACAAACATTATATAGTTTGCATATGGCGTACATCGCCCTATTAGGGCTAGCAAGTTAGCTAGTGTGTTAGCCTGGGGCTAACTTTAGCTTGTGGCTAGAGTGTTAAGTCGAATGTTTCGAATGGTGTGCTGTTCTGATGTTAACCCATATAACAGGGTGGTAAAGTTACACAGCTAAACACAGCCAGCTTGAACTGAACGGTGAAATGACCCATCCGTGCCCCGGCCGAGCGTCACAGAATCCCATTCAATCTAACAGATTAAGGCTGGACTGTGCTGTTGTGGCTAATCCAAACTGGCACCATGCTAACGTTAGCTCGGTAGCACAACGACAGCCAATTTAGTAGTGACCTTTCACACACATATATGGTCAGGGTCATTAGAAATGAATAAGGCTCTCTGGATGGGCTCATTCAAGTGAGCAGCTGAGAAGACCAAGCAGGGACGTTTAGTACCGTCCCAACTGAGGTCAGTTGTTGGGTCAGTTTGTGACGGCCCTAAACGGTCCTGCTTGTTGTTATTGTCACGGTAACAGAGGCAACTCCCATATAAGTGAATCCACCCGCCCAGTCCTCCTCTGTTAGATCACTGTACCGTCATGTGACTGTGAAGAAGCTGAAGCAGCATTATCTCCATCCCAGCCTGATCCGCATCATCTGGCTCAAGCGTCTAAAGAGCTGACCAGCGAGTGTGTGCGTGTGTGTGTGTGTGTGTGTGTGACAGAAACGCTTGAGTAGGTCAGTTATTGAACACATATACAAACGCATGTCCAAATATTTCTGGACACCTTTTTTAATCAATTAGCCATTTTAAGTTGCAGTCATTGCTCAAAAAGATGTGCAAATGCACACACACATTTGCACATCCGTGTCAGCACATGTGTGACATCTGTACAGAAGTGCTGCCAATAGAATAGGACTCTCTGGAGCAGATAAACATGAGTCTATTGGCACCATGCTGCCTAATGCCAGGAGTGGGCTAGAGGGGTATAAAGCCCCCCCAGCATTGAGCTGTGGAGCAGTGGAAGAACTGTGTTCTCTGGAATGATACTTTTGGGATGAGTTGGGGATGAGGTGGGGTGGTGATCATCTAACATCATGCCCTCCGTAACGCTGCTATTTTTGATGAATGCAATCAAATTCTCACAGCAATGCATCTAGTACATAGACAACAATGAATGAGGTGTCCCAATACTTTTCTTTTCTGTACAGTATGTGTGTGTCAAAGCAGTGCTAAAATCTGACACACACACACACACACACACGTTAATCTTGATTCTCAGTTTACAGCGACAGTACAAGGTGCACCACCCAGGATTAGGGTCTCTCTCTCACACACACACACACACACACACACACACCTCGCAGCTTCAGCTGAATTCTCCACTCGTTTGCTCTCAGTCCTCATCACCCTCTTCCTCCTCTCTGTTCATTTTCAGCATACGGCAAACCTGTTGATCCGCCGATCGACACCCCAACACACCCTCCCTCCCCGCCGCGCACACACACCTATACGCGTTGGGTCCGCGATGGGGTTGCCATAGCAACCACCAGCCATCCCTAAGTCCACGCCACTGGAGTGTAAAGCCAGAGTACGCAACGCGGCATATAGGACAAAAACATGCATGTGGAATTTTTATGGGTGGGTGTGTTTGGTTGTGTGTGTGTGTGTGTGTGTGTGGTTGTGTGTGTGTGGTTGTGTGTGTGTGTGCGCGTGCAAGAAAGCCAAAGAGAAAAACTGATTTGTGCACATATGATTGTGATCCTTGGTCAATAAGTGTAAATAAGTACAAATCCTCTACAGAGACACACTTCTGCAAATGTAACACTGTTTATAAATGAACATAGTGGTAAAACAGCATGGGTCAGATTTTGTGTGTCATGTATTATTTTTAATCAACATGTTAAATTCAGAAAATGCTCAACAAATGTTCAAGTTTGGCATTAATTAATTTTATATCATTAAAATAATAACTGTGCCTTTCTGTCGACTGTAATACAGAATTACTGTTTTTAATCAACATAAAGATTGTAAAGATTGATGGTTTAAGACATTTCATATGTTATTTTAAATTCTACAAATAAACAGAAACTCATGCTTTTTCTTTTCTGATGATACATGTTAATATACAATTACTGATTTTATAATGTTTTTGTAATTAGAGAAAGGTTCATGGCACATTTTATGTTATAATGTTAATCAATGTGTTAAATTCAGCAAATCAACAGAAATTGCTCTAATAATTGCAAAAAATGTTTTTTTTTAAAAACGTAAATAAAAATAATTCAGGGTTTTCATGACACTCTACAAAAGAAAAGCACTGCACAATTCTTCACATATTAATACACAATTACTGTTTGTTCATTACCATGATAATAAAACAATGTGTATTGCACATTTTCTGTTATGTTTTTTTAACCATTAATAAAATTCAGTACATAAACAGAAATCCCCCATAAAATTGCAAAAACGTCATATTTTAGTTTAGCATTATTTTTATTATTGCGTTTAAATAAGCACAGTTGTGAAGACTGATGGTTTATGGCACATTTTATATGTTATTTTTCTTTAACAATTTGTTAAATTCATTAAATAAACAGAAACTGTTCTACAAATTGCAGAAATTGTTGAATTAAACTTAGGTACAAATTTAGGTCAAAATAAAGGTACTGCACTGCATTTCTATTCTACATTTGAGTATACAATTACTGTTTTTGTGATTCACATAATTGTAAAAAAAAAAGTTTGGCACATTTGATATGTTTTGTTACAATATGTTGAAAAGAAGTAAAAAAAAAATGTTTAGTGATTTTCTTATAACACCTTTTTCAAAATACTACATGTATGTGCTACATGTGCTGTATCTTTCTATCTAGATATCCATCCATCCACCTGTTCATTCATCGTGGCTGACAGCATTTAAAAAAAAAAAAAACAGCATGCACGTAATTATAACCCATAATAACCACTATACGTCTCTTCTGAGACATGAGCCAAGTGCCGGATTACAAATCTTCCACCCACAACCCCCCAATCCACCAATCATCTTGTGGCACCTTGTGTATTATGAGTATTATGTGTCTCCATGAAAACGTGTGTGTGTGTTTAAACCACTGACAGCTGGTACAGTACAGTAACATCAGTGTGATGTGAGACGTGTGGCGGAAGTGTAGTGGACATGTGGCGTTTATATCCAGAACACACAACTGCACATTCTGACAGAGGACTAAATTTAGGAAACACAGGGGCTGGAGATCGCTGAAAATGTTCAACATTCGTTCCTGAATTATACATGTCCAAATGTTTGTGGACACCCCTTCTGAATGAATGCATTCAGCTACTTTAAGTTGCGCAAATTGCAACTTGTAGAGAAGTACTGCCAATAGAATAGGACTCTCTGGAGCAGAAAAACATCAACCTATTGGCACCATCTCTAATGCCAGACATGGGCTAGAGGGGTATAAAGCCCCCCAGCATTGAGCTGTGGAGCAGTGGAACTAACGGTGTTCTCTGGAATGATGGTGCTCCCTCCGATGCGTCTGAGTGGATGACATCTAGTAAATGAAGTTTGTCTCTGACATGAAGTCTGACATGAAGTCTCTGACAAAGAGACAGAGAGAGAGACAGACAGACAGAGAGAGGGACAGAGACAGAGAGAGAGAGACAGAGAGACAGACAGAGACAGAGAGAAAGAGAGAGGGACAGAGAGAGAGGGAGGGCGAGAGAGAGAGAGAGAGACACAGAGAGAAAAAGAGAGAGAGAGAGATAGACAGAGAGAGAGACAGAGAGAGAGACAGAGACAGACCGTGCTGACCACCTGTTTAAAGAGACAGAGAGAGTAAATTCAAGCATGTGTTAACACCCCCTCTGCTGGTGCCACACACACACATACACACGGCACAAGTGCCGAGGAACGCCAGTGAAATAGATACATTAAAATATCACGGTTTCTCTCGCTCTCTCACACACACACATTTTATGCCCATTATTACAGTATATTATACTATATATTAATGTAGTCTGTATTACTACACTTGTTTACTACAGTCTATACTCACTACCTCAGTAATTTCATCTAGTCTAAATCACTATAATTGTTTACTGTAGTCTATACTCATTTAATACGGTCTAGATCACTATACTAATTTAAATAAATATACTTCTAGTCTTCACCCATTACTATATTTAATATAGTCTAGATCAAAATAGACTATAGTCTATACTTATTTAATGCAATCTAGATTACTATATTAATTTATAAAATCCAGTCTATAATCTAATCTAGATTTAAATTGGTTATTCTAATTTAATATAATCTAGATTACAATGGACAATTGTCTAATAATTAATACACATAATACTGTCTGGATCACTGTGCTCATTCACTATAGTCCATCCTTATTTAATAAAGTCTATATTACAACAGACAATAGTCTATACTCATTATTACAGTAACTGAGTCTAGTCTAAATCACTATACTCATTTACTACAGTCTATACACATTAATACACTAATTTAACACAGTCTAAATCACTACTCATTCACTGTACTCTATACCTATTACATGTTTTCTATATTCATAATACTAATTTACAGCAGCATAGTTTAGTACATTTACAAAGGTTGTGTTCACGTTGTGCATTTTCTTTGCTCTAGTTTAAAGACCCTTTCTCCTAGAACGTTCCCCTCCCCCCGTTTCACTTTTTCCTACCACACCGATAATGTTCTCCTCCGTTCACATCAGTGTAACATGCTCTCTCCATGCATTCACACTGTTACAGAATGTGGGTACAAAACCTGGTGATTTTTGGGGTGGTGTGCTCTGGCCTTTTCAACACTCACTGGACTTACAATAGTCCAGTTTACTGATTTACAGTCATATACTTTATATTTTCTATAGTCTCGTTTACAGTACTTCACTAATGTTTACTAAAGTTATTTCCATTAGACCACACTAGAGTTACCATAGCCGAGCTTACTGATTACTGATTTACAATAATGATTTACAATAATCCCAACAAACCCAATCATTTATTTGGTATTATTATCAACACTTATTTATAATACTGTTCAGTTGTGCAGCTGACAGAACTTTACAATATACAGATTTCCTTATTTATAATGTCCTAATTATATAAATCAGCACACACTGAACACACCACTTCGGAGAAACAGCCTCAGTACTCAGAAAAGAGGGCATGAAATAATTGAAGAAATAGTGTGAGAGCATGTATCACTATATATATATATATATATATATATATATATATATATATATATATATATATATATATATATATATATATGTGTGTGTGTGTGTGTGTGTGTGTGTGTGTGAAAACACACATCTGCTGTTCTCATCTGCAGCGCTACATACACCATGTGCTCAGTGACAGGATTTCATGGCATCAGGTGACACGAAATGACGAAGCTGGAGTCTCATTCACACACGCGTCCGATATCTCTCTCTCTCTCACACACACACACACACACACACCTTCTATTTTTTTAATTATATATATATATATATATATATACACATATATATATTACCTGTGCCTGTAAACCTCATGTCGTTATGATCATAGCTCACTTCTGCTTCACTGAAAAGAGCGGAGTAGCTCAGCTGAGAGCGCATCTCTTACATTCTGCTTCTCCTCGCTTTGGTTTTAAACCAGCACTGAACAGCAGCTTTCTAAACCCTGAGGACGGGGCGAATTATACATATACATTATAGAGATCACATCATTTGTCGTATAATATAAAGACATGACCTCAACCTACTTTTGACCTCAATATTGTGTTCATTTAGTGAGGAGAGTCCATTAACGTGAATGAGCCGGTATGACACGAACACCAAAGACGACCACTTCTACTCACACTACACTTGAATTCACACCTTATTCAGTGTCTACATGTAATAGTAATGTAAACATCACTGAGATAGAATTAACCTTATACACACACACACACATACACACAGTGTTGCACTGTTTACAATGCACAGGTGTATACCCCTGTACATTTCAAACAGTGCAACACTGTGTGTGTGTGTGTGTGTAAATATAAATATTTATATAATTCTACTGTGTGTGTAAATATATATACACACACACACACACACAGTAGAATTAACTTTACACTATACACACCCTATGTATGTGTATATTTTAACAACACATATATACACAAAATACATGTATACACACATTGATTTAATAGGGTGACTATTGTTAACAATCAATAGTTCTCTGCTCTTTAAAGTGTGTAGCTGCTTTATTTTAGTATCATTACAATAGTGGTATAACACGGTCTAGAACAACAACAACAACATTATAATTATTATTATTATTATTACTGGTACAATTTACCAGCCAAAAAATAAATAAATAAAAAATACTATGACAGGTCTAGTGATTTGACTGCAGCATTTTAAAGGAGCTAGGAGTGGAGTGGTCAGAGAGGTGGGTCAGACTGGATTAGAAGATATTAAACACATGATTAAAATGCTAATTTTAACAAACCTGCTACCAAACTAAAGAAACCAGTCCAGAATGTCTCACTATAGAAACTGGTCTTGTCCTGGTGGATCTTTAGAGCCCTTGCACTCTCCCATGAAAATCAACCATGTTTGGTCTCTTACTGATGGTAGATGCTCTACTTTGACAACGGCACTTCATGATGGTTGGAGACTTATTTACTCATCTAGTGGTTTGCTCTTGAGCTGAACTTGCTAGGATGGTCTGATTTGACCATCCTCTGACCAGTTGTTCCACCAGTAAATGGTTTAGCGGACAGTGGAACGACTGGTTTCTAACTGTTCTGAGATCTTTTTAAACCTCATCCCTCAGAGAGCTCTTTGGATCTGGCCATGGTGATCTTCACCACTCACTTCAACAATCAAGAGCAAACCAGACTAGTAGTAAGAAATGTGGGGATGATCTAACGTTTCCCCTCTCATGAGAAAATTGCATTTCTATTAATTACATTTTATAAGAGGTTTAAAGACATTTCTTCAGTTTGAGCTTGGTGATCTCACCTACAGATCAGACCTCAGTATTGTTCACATGAAGATCAAATGACCAGATGTTTAAATAGGTTCAAAAATACACAGGTTTTAATGGGGTGCCCTGAAGGTTTGACATGACTGTATGTAACCCTACAGTAATAATTGTCTTTGTATTTCTTCTTCTAGATCTCATAAATTATTCTGTATTGGCATCAGCAGACATGTCCATGATTAATATCACACATCAGCTCCCAATTTCACACATCTGCATCTCTGCTTTTGAGTTCTTTAAGTTTTTAAATATAACAGAGCCTCTTATAGAAGAGCTGCCCTGGTTTATACGGATTACCCATGACGTCGGGACACTTCTGTCCTGGAAATGTACAAAAACAAATACACACACACACACACACACACACACACACACACAAGCAAGCGATAGGCTCTAGGTGAACCACACACCACGTGTGGATCTGGCAACCCGCTGTTGGAGTAGACGGCACACATTCAAGACGGAGTAGAGTCGCCTGGACAGAATCCACTGAACACAGCGGCGGCACCAAACGCCTCCAAATAAAAACATGCTCTCTCTCCCCCCCTCACTCTCTCGCTCTCTCTCTCTCTCTCTCTCTCTCTCGATCAATCGATCTTACAGTTCCTTTAACCCTTTAGGGACAGTTATCACTCTAATGACACACAGCTGTATTAGATGAAAACCCTTGTGGGTAGCGTTGCTATAAGTCAAGTAAACGTGTAGATTTGCAAATTTAATAGAATTATGAGGGACTTCAGTGAAAGTGAAGTGAGAGTAAAACTCTTTTGTATATTTAATGAATGAGGAAAGAATGAGGGCACTGATATTGACAGAAAAAAGAACTACACAAGTGTTTATTAATGTTGCAGTAGATGTTTTTCATGTTATTAAATAACTGCAAGAATTTAAATCAGTTAAAGAAAAAAATAGAAAAATATTCACACACACTTTTACACACACACACACACACACACACACACACATATATATATATACACACACATATGGTCACTGTGTCTCCTAAACAGCAGCTTTACAGGAGAAGGGAAAAGCCTACTTAACCAGTCCTTTTGGAGCATTTCCATTGGTCCATTCATCATGAAATTGAGACACAATGTAAAGAAAACCTGTCAGATTCACACATCAATTTAAGACCTGCATCGGAGGCGGTCAGTGATTAACTGTGCTGCTTAAACACTGTACTGTACTGTACTGTAGTAATACCAAGAACCAGGACCAGTTCAGTCACTGATCCCATGATTGGACGTTTTCACCCCGTCAACAAGTCCCTATTACAGTTCCCCTGTGTCCCAACTACATCCCTTCCACATTAGCTGCAGGGTGTTTACTGAGTCCTTTCTCCATCATTCAGAGTATTACTCTGACTGTCTCTCGCGCTCCTCTCTCGCTCATTTCATATTACAGCTCATCTGCTTTCTCTCGCTTTAAACATCGATCTTACGGTCTGTCTCTCCCTCTGCTGATCCTCCTGCCCATCTCTCCCTTCAAACATCGATCTTACTGCCCGTCTCTCCCTTCAAACATCGATCTTACTGCCCATCTCTCCCTCTGCTGATCCCCCTGCCCGTCTCTCCCTCTGCTGATCCCCATGCCCGTCTCTCCCTCTGCTGATCCTCCTGCCCGTCTCTCCCTTCAAACATCGATCTTACTGCCCGTCTCTCCCTCTGCTGATCCCCATGCCTGTCTCTCCCTCTTCTGATCCTCTTGCCCGTCTCTCCCTTCAAACATCGATCTTACTGCCCGTCTCTCCCTCTGCTGATCCCCATGCCCGTCTCTCCCTCTGCTGATCCTCCTGCCCATCTCTCCCTTCAGACATCGATTTTACTGCCCGTCTCTCCCTCTGCTGATCCCCATGCCCGTCTCTCCCTCTGCTGATCCTCCTGCCCGTCTCTCCCTTCAAACATCGATCTTACTGCCCGTCTCTCCCTCTGCTGATCCCCATGCCCGTCTCTCCCTTCAAACATCGATCTTACTGAACGTCTCTCCCTCTGCTGATCCCCCTGCCCGTCTCTCCCTTCAAACATCGATCTTACTGAAAGTCTCTCCCTCTGCTGATCCCTATGCCCGTCTCTCCCTCTGCTGATCCCCCTGCCCGTCTCTCCCTTCAAACATCGATCTTACTGAAAGTCTCTCCCTCTGCTGATCCCCCTGCCCGTCTCTCCCTTCAAACATCGATCTTACTGCCCGTCTCTCCCTCTGCTGATCCCCCTGCCCGTCTCTCCCTTCAAACATCGATCTTACTGCCCGTCTCTCCCTCTGCTGATCCCCATGCCCGTCTCTCCCTCTGCTGATCCCCCTGCCTGTCTCTCCCTTCAAACATCGATCTTACTGCCCGTCTCTCCCTCTGCTGATCCCCCTGCCCGTCTCTCCCTCTGCTGATCCCACTGCCCGTCTCTCCCTCTGCTGATCCCACTGCCTCTTTCTGCTCTCTCTCTCTCTGTCTCCCTCTACTGATCCTGCCGTCTCTCTCTTTCTACCAGTCTTACCTGTCTCCTTCTACTCATCCTTTTGTCTGTCTCTCTACTGATCCTGCTGTTCTCCTCTCTCTACCATTTCTAATGTCTCTCTCCCTTTGCTGATCCTATAGTCTCTCTACCATTCCTAATGTTTCTCTCTTCATTGATCCTGCTCTCTCTCCTGATCAAACTGTCTCTCAACCCTAATGTCTCTCTCTCTCTCTACCGATCCTGTTTCTCTTGTTCCACCAACCCTACTGTCCCTCTGTCTTTCTACCGATCTTGCTATCTCTTTGTCTCTCTACCAATCCAACTGTCTGTCTGTGTCTGTCTGTCTGTCTGTACCAATCCTAATGTCTCTTTCTATTGGTCCTGTTCCCTCTCTTTAATCAGTAGCAGAGGGAGAGAGACTTTAAGAATTGTATACAGTGTCTGTCTGTCTGTCTGTCTCCTCTTCCACCAATCCTAATCACTATCTACTGATCAAACTGTCTCCATTCCTAATGTCCCTCTCTCTATTGATCCTGCTCTCTTTGCATGATTCCTAATGTCTTACTCTTTCTACTGATCCTGCTGTCTCTTGTTCTACCATTCCTAACCTCTCCCTCTCTCTCTCTCTCTCTCTCTCTCTCTCTCTCTCTCTCTCTCTCGATCCACCAGTCCTACTGTCTCTCTCTCTCCTTCTACTGATCCTGCTGTCTCTCAACCAATCCTACTGTCTCTGTCAGTCTCTCTCTCTCTCACTCTCACTCTCTACCATTCCTAATGTCTCTTTCTGCTGATCCTGCTCCTGATTGGCTACTCTCTCTTTACCATTCCTAATGTCTCTCTCTCTCTATTAGTCCTCACTTCTGTCTCTCTCTCTCATTCCTAATGTCTATCTCTTGCTCTCTATCGATTCTGCTTTCTCTCTGTTTCTACCGAGCCTATTCACTCTCTCTACCAACCCTACTGTGAGCGTGTCTCTCTCTCTCTCTCTCCACTGATCTCTCGCTATTTCTACCTGTCTATCTCTCTCTCTCTCCCCTCATCCTGTTGTCTATCCTTCTGCGACCCTACAGCCTTTCTCTCTACAAAACCTATTGTCTCTCTCTCTCTGTACTGGCACTCATGTCTCTTTCTACGAGTCATTCTATGCCGTCTCTCGCTCTCTCTCGCTCTCTCTCACTACCAATCCTAATCTCGCTCTCACTATCTCTCTCTATTACTAGCCATTCAGTTTCTTTATCTCTCCTCTACCGATTCGGTCTTTCCTTCCCTCTCTAGATTCTACGGAGCGTCTCCACTAACTTCACCGTTTCTTAACACAGACATAGTCCTGAAAAACAGTTTTCCTGCCTGTTAAAGTGAAACATGTGGGAAATACGCAAACCTCCAAACCTAAAGTAATGATTTTATCTGAGAGAACGACATGAAAAATGAAGAATACTGAAAAACCTGCACTGATCCGGATTCTGAGTGTAACACTGATGCTGCTTTTAAATTCACATGAACTTAATCAAACCAGGAACCCAGTGACATTTTAATGAATACAGCCAGCTTGCCGTTGTGTATTTAGACAGATTCAATTACCTTCAGCAAAAGAGGTCCATGTAACAGTATAAATGTAAAGCTAAATCAAACAGCAGCACATTTATAGAACGGCAAACATGATTTCACATCAAACACAATTATTTTAGGCTTTTTTATTATTTTAAGAAATAACAGTTTAATTCTGTTAACATGTAAACTCTGTAAAAATTAAAACACACAGCAAAAATTAAAGAAATTTAATGCCATCTAAAATCAACCAAACCATTAACATTTCATTCATTTCAATCTTTGGCAATTTTGAGACATTTATGAAGTTGAATTAATTGTTTGTCTTAAGCACAAAATCCTTTAACTTGAATGATTTAAAAACATACAATTAAATACAGTTTATTTCTGTCTCTGAACATATAATATTGATAAGATAAGATAATATAAGATAATTCTTTATTAGTCCTGCAGTGGGGAAATTCTCAATAATTATTATAGTTATATTTTATAATTGTTAAATATCTTCACATCATTATGTTTATGATTATTGTTATTATTATTATTATTGTTATTGTTATTATTATTATTGCCATATATTCTTGTTTGTTTTTGTGTGTTTTTAAGAATGACTAAATAAATATAAATGATTAAACAGGGGTACAAATTAATGTTGAATTAATTTTTAACTTCAGTTAAATGCTTCAGAAATCATATGTTTGGGAACACTGACTCTCACTAAGGCTGTACAGTTTGCCTTTAGGGCTTTAAATAATAAGACAAACATCAACTTTCGCTTTAGCAAAATATATTTCACATCAAATTACATTCAAACATTTATTATTATTATTTCTAGGATTATTATTTACAAGACTTTTCACTCTCAGCACATTTGTAAACAGCACATGCAAATGATAGCATGTTTATAATAATAATAATATAATATTTAAGGCTTTATTTTTAATAAAACTGAAAGTATAAAATCCAAAATCCAGCACCATTTTGTCCAACACAGTCCACACACAAAAAACCCCACTGAATTTAAACTAGTCTGTTTTAATAAAAGTAAAAAGCACCAGTGGATTAAATGAATGAACCTCTCAACAGAAAGACGTGGTTAATAAACGTGCCTGAGCTCATTACTGCTTTCCTAGCTGTAAACATGGCCCGTAAGAAATCCTGCTCATCTTGTTCAGAAAGAAAGTCAAATTTACATTAAACAAACGCTTAAATATTTGTATCTAACGGGATTAAACTGTTAAAATGTGCAACTTCAGCTCAAAAGCAGCCTAATAAGCAAGTCCTACACACCGCAACGAACGTACCCTACGCACACACGTATTCTTTGCCCTCCTTCGGCGTAGCCTCCCTATAGAGAGCCCTATAGCTACGTAAAGCACGTCGTCGTTTGCCAGGCCTATTCTTTTTTATGCGCTGTGTTTCTCCACGTTTGCCCCCCTCCCCTGCTCCTAATAAGGGGGACAAGCGCCATGTTATGAAACGGTGGCACATTATGATCACTGTTTGCACTGTTCATGGCTCAAACATGCGGTCTGGGCAGTCGTGCGTCGACGAAAAAGGCCCTTAATCAAACGCCTCACACATTAGCCTGTAATGCTATCTAGGTTCCCTCGTCAGGAACTGATCTGGCAGGGCTGCAGCGAAGCCTCTGGGCTTTTAGGGCCTTAATGATTTTAGTCTGACCACACAATGAAAATGGCAGTCTTTCCTGTCTCTGTGTTAACGCTCACATTTTTAGGTTTTTTTTAATCTGCGTCCAGACATACACAGGCACAGGAAAGAGGGGTTTTTTTTTTGGTTAGAAAAATGGTAGGTAGCTACGGAGCTACTGAGCACAACAACAACAACAGAAAAATACCAAGCAAATGAGGAAAGGTCAGACTCAGTCGTTAGGGAGACCAACTTTATAAAGTAAATAAAGAAATAAAGCCACAAACAAACATGGACACGCCATTTTTTTGGCCTTCTTGGTTGCCTACAGGGCTTTAGCTGATGTTAATGTTTATTATTTATTTATTTATTGGTGCATTTTCTCTCAAGCCCCTTACACAAGCTCAAGCCTACGTAGCTGAAGGCCGCTGAGCTACAGGAAGGTAGCTAGCTAGGCTGTAAGGTTGCTCTCACAGACAGGCTCCCTATCCTACAGTATTTTCCGTATAGCAAGCGTATGAATCCACACGTATATCCCCCTCACACACACACACACGCACTACCTCAGCACTAAAGTGACATGTTGTGTATGTGTGGACCTGAAGGCACACAAAGCAACAGGAAGTCTCAACTCGGTCAACTGAGTGCCATTTAAACAGCTTTTATTACGCACAGCATGGCTGTGTTCAAATCTGCACACTACCCCACTTAGTAGTGCGTCACAAACGCGTACCCCAACCACTAGTAGTGCGTTTAATCAGCGTGGTAGGGCAAGTCCGGTGGGCTGCGGTTGAAGACGCAGCCTGGGCGAAATCTAGCTAGTGCAGCTCCTTGAGAGAAAGGCCACCTTTCAAGGTAGCTAGCTAGTTGTTTACGAGGTTATGGGACTTGTACCTTAATTCCCCTCAAAATCATGAAACAAAAAAAGGTGTAAACAACATTTTTCGTTGCGTAATGAGAGCTTTTGACATACACACACTCAAAAAAAACAAACAAAAAAACCGAGCAGGGCCCAACTTGCAGTGGTTATGGTGAAAACATGAGCAAATTAAAAAAAATAAGGGTTTATCTACCTCAGCTTTTTGGGAACCGAGTAGTCAACCTCGATCACCTTTCCGTGTAGCTCGGCTTTCCCTATAAGAAAACAATGGACACTTTCAGATGGCAGATAATATTTAGGGATATTTAGGCTGTTTTTGTTTTTTATTTTTGAAAAGAAAAGAATTATAATAATGAATTAGCAGCTTGGAGTGATTTATAGGCCGTAGAATAAAATACATGCATTAAATTAAATGTTACATTTAATTCCACAGGTGATACAAGAGTAGCCACACGTGTACAGGAGGGAAATACGCCCAAATAAACTAGATTTGACTATTTTTATTTTTAAATAAATGTAAAAAAAATAAATAAAAAGTTGGGGGGTTTTCTGTGCTCTCGAAGCCGCTCTCACGCCGTGAAAGCCCGTCCAGCTCCCCGCAGAGCTGTAGGTGACAGCCTAACGAGCTCAGGTGTTTTCTCTCGCTTTTTGGGCAACTGTGCCTAGTTGTGGCTTGCAAAGTCTAACGTGTGGCGACCTAAATGCCGAATTTCGGCTCTTTCCCTCGCTCTTCTTCGCTTCTTCCCCTCCCCACGGCTCAGGGTTCAGAGCACAGGCCTAGAAAGCTCCAGCGCCGTTTTCACTTTGACCCTCACCTTCCTTCCCTCGCCTGCCTGCCCTGAAAGAGCCCACCGTCCGTTTCTCCTCGCTTTGCTCCAGCTGAACATCACCTACCGGCAGGCCACCTCGTAGTAACCTAGCTTGGCCTTTGGACTACGCTTTAGTGCCACTGTCTTGGCCGGGGCGCGTGCGAGGTCCCCCCAGAAAATTCGCGACAAAAAATGAGCGAAAAATATAATTATGCCAATCCCGAGGCACTGGCGGGGACCACCCAGTCATCCTAAACCGTGCTTCCGAGAGCCCCTGTGGCACAAACACAAGCCCGGACGGAGCATGGCACGAGCTCGGGGCTGGTGTGCGGACACGGTGTGCGGGTCGATGGGCTTCATCATAACGTTTAAGCCGAGCGGTTGCTGGATACCACCACGGCTAGGCTGGTCCACCTTATGCGAGCTACTGACTGTACTGGACTCGCTGCTGCTGCTGCTGCTGCTGCCGCCGCTGCTGCTTCATCTATATCTGTCTATTCAAGCTATAGAGGAGAGGAGAGTTTCGCTTAGTGCGTTATAAGCCTTCATAGCAAAACACAGGACCGTCCTGCCACCGAGCCCGTGTTACCTGCGCGCAGAGAGTCTCCTAAAGAGCAGTTTGCAAAAAAAAAAAAAAACGGCTCCTACCTGACAGCGTCTCGATGGCTTTTATGGCCCACTTCTGATCGGGGAAATCAACGAAGGCGTAGCCGGACTTGAGTAAGACTTGGTCGGTTACGGGCAGCTCTCTTTCCCCGAAGAGGCGTTTCAGGTCCTCCACGGTGACCGAGGGACTCAAGTTCCCAACATAAAGCTTGTTCATGATCCAGGGAAGGCACGAAATGATAAAGGGAGGCGAATTACAAAGAAAAAGTAATGACAAAAAAAAAATGAACGAAATGTATATAAGCAGTCCTGCAGCGTTATAAGCAACTTTCGTCCAGCTGCTGTGACAACAACGTGCTCGTCAGCAAATAGCAACAACAACAAAATAAAGGATGTAAACAAAAAAAAGAAAAGCAACAATCCGGTTCAAGGCCCCCCCTCCTCCCCGGCATCAACTTGTAAATCACTTTGTGTGTGTGTGAGAGTGTGTGTGTGTGTGTGAGAGTGTGTGTGTGTGTGTGTGACTAAGGTTTAAAAAAATTCCCCACGTCACTCGCACTAAGGGCTGCCTACAGTCCTACAAGCGCCGCCTCGATGGAGGGAATCAAATCTATTACAATAAAACATCAAACATCAAAACATCAAAAAGATCAATAATAAGCCTCCCCCAGCACCGCACTGGAGCAGATCCACACAGACCTGTGGAGAAGATACAGAGGGAGAAAGAAGGGCAGCAGGAGGGGAAACTAAACGCCTATCATTTCAGGACACACCTATTTCACACCTTGTTTTGTGCTGGCAGTTATCAGTTGTTGCTGTTGTTGTGGCTGCCATCACATCCACGTGGGTGGTTTTAAAGGAAAGGTGCACCAAAAGATTTACAGATTTACACCAAATTCACCCTCCAGTCTCCAAGACTAGACTGTGATTAGCTTGCTGTGATTGAGGGAGAGGGAGGACGAGCCAGGAGGAGAAGGGTGCTGTACTGATAAAGGCCTTTTATAGCATTGTAATCAGTACATTGGACAAAAGCCTGGAAATATGAAATATGTAAACTTGTAACTTCAATACAACTTACATAAAGATTATCTCAAGAAAACCTCAGCTTATCATGAGAACACAAGAAAAATAAGCTGTCATTAACAGAGTACAGTACAGGCAATTTTTTTAAATATTAAAAAATATTTAAAATCCACTAAACCAAGTATTTCAGCACTTCACTTCCTGACCACCAGTATGTGGCAGGAACAAGGCAGGGGTTCCTAATAAAGTGGCGAGTGAATGTACACAATGTATATTATCGGCAGCCTTAAAAAGGTGGCTCCTCTATGGTTCTGTTTAGATCTACACTATATGGACAAAAGTATTGGGACACCCTCTCATTCATTGTTTCTCTCTGCTCTTGTTGGAGTAACCTGGAGTGTCCCTGCTGTCCAGAGAAGAACCACCTCACCTCATCCCCAACTCCATCATTCCAGAGAACACAGTTTCTCCACTGCTCCACAGCTCAATGCTGGGGGGGCTTTATACCCCTCTACTAGCCCACGCCTGGCATTAGGCAGCATGGTGCATAATTAATGCTTATCTGATGCAGAGAACTCTATACTATTGGCAGCACTTCTCTACAGGGACTGGACAAGCTCTGCATGTGCATTTGCACGTGTGTGTCAGCAAGAGGTGCAACTTAAAAGTTGCTGAATGCATTCATTAGAAGGGATGTCCAAATATATTTGGCCAGGTCATGTATCTTTGTTTTATAAATGCCAAAATAAATTAAAAGTGAAAAATTTTAATTCTAGGCCTATTATTTATGGTCATAATTAAGGTGGATTATTACAGCAATTATTAATTATGCACAAATTAAATGGGCTATAAATTTAATTCAAGACAATCTAATCATCTGATTTGTAATACATGACATCTATAGATCATATTGATTAGACATATTTGTACAATATGAGCTGTGGGTTGACTTTCACACATGCAAGAAGGTGCAACACTGACCGAGGTCAATAATGTTGTTTAATCCGACCAGAATGCACAGGACTGCAGTATTAGTCTGTAAATGATGTGAAGTTACCATGTTACTCGTTTGGACCCCAGTAAAACAATGTTCAGGTTCCCTGTTGCCACAGCACAGTCCTGCTGTATACGGTCAACACTGAGGTTTAATGAATGACCAAACTAAGACAATGGAAGAGGACCACAAAGTTGTAAAATGCAATGTTTATTCAACATAACAGACATTTACATGAGATACTGGCCATCTTATGTACCATTTAAATACGAGTATTGCTATTTCCCAGCAGGAATTTTGAATATTTAAAGGAGAACTCCAGCATTTTTCAGTCTAATCTCAGTGCTGCCTTTGTAGTGCAGTCAATTTACTGCATTTTGACATTCTTTATACTTGCTTATTTGAAAACACAAGCACTATTTTGTGGAACACTTTAATTCATTCATTTTAATAAACGAATTCCATGAAAACTTTAGCTTTAAATATGTGTAATTAGCCTTTTCAGGCGTGGGACTAGTCTTGCAGCAGATGAATTTGCGGCAACATATTTTCAAGGTAGTGGTGTGAGCGGGGTTTTCACAGCATAGATCCCAGAAAATCTCAGAACAACATTCTCTAATGTTTGTCTTTTCTTAAAACCTGTAAGTGTTCAAGATTGTTGGTTGTAGTTTTAATTATTATTATAATTTTATTTGGTACTGCCAATTAACCCACTCGTTCGTAGCTCTAGGAACTAGCAGTGCTCTTGACACTAGGAGGGAAAGAACTCAACACAGGCCTTCTCTGATATGTGAGGCCAGCCACCACCTCTTTTAGAACTGCGGCTGATGTGGCATCAGCAGTGCCGGCCTACATCGCTTATGAGTGATGGGGGGGGGGAAGAGAGGGTCATCTGCGCTCCCGGCGAGAGCACAGTCAATTATGCTCTCTCTGACTCTGGCTACTGATGGCAAAGCGGAATAGCGTGCGATTCCGCCATAGGGCAGTGCATTACACTGCTGAGCCACTCAGAGCCCCGTAGTTTCAATTCTTCTTATATCAGACACATTTATTCACAGAATTCTGAACTGTCCCAATGCTTCCTATTATTACGTCGGTTTTAGACAACAACTTTGTTTTGTTGTTTTCTAATTCTAAAACGGTCCGTGTTAAACTGACGGTACACTTACAGACGTGCCAAATAGAGAATTAGCTGAAACCATCTGGAGCCTCCCTTTAACTGTGAACTGGAATCTGTCCAGTGTTGAGTAAGAAGGCAAAAAGGGGCTTTTGCCATTTGACATCTGAGAAAGTTAGAAACCCCCGCTTCTTAAACCCTCCCCCTCCCCCTCCAAGATTGGGGAATCCTTAACTGCCTGGGAAACTGTTGGGGTATTGGGACAGAACACACATCTCAATATAAAGACTATATCATCAAACAAGGCCTGCAGTCAAACAGATCAGGACACAAACGACTACTAGCATGTAGCAAGGAAAGTGGAAGGTAGACACAGCTCATCCTACGCAAGACTATCAGACAGGATGAGCATTAAGCTAACCAAAATATCAAGTGTCTTAAAATACACAAACTCAAAAGCATACATACAAAGAAACGAAAGAAAAAGAAAGAAACAAAATATCCTTCCATTATTCACTGTTTATATGAATAAAAACTAAATCCCTCCTTCCGAATGGACACAGTAACATCTGCTTCTTCTTCAGTAGCGCCCTGTTGGGAATGAACAGAGATTCAGGTTAGAGCAAAGCACTTGGAAAAGACAAGCCGCAATACAATACGGCATATTGCCACAGTCCTGCCCTCCTCCACGATAAAATGCACAGAGAAAAGAAAACACAAAAAGTGACCTCATCTACATTTTATGGGGAATGTGTCTGTTTACAAAGTCCGACCACTAATGAGTGGTTTTACTTACGTGGGGAGTACGACCGCGACCGAGAGCGTGACCTGTACCCTCCGCGGCTGTAGTAGGGTGACGGAGACCTGCGCCTACACACACAGAGGGGGGGAAAAAAAGTCAAAAGGTCAACACAGGGCTGACTGATTTACCAAATAATGAACTTAAAAAAACTATAATAAATAAATAAATAACACCATTTTAATATGTAAAGGGTCCTTCACCTCGCTGAATGGTTATTTCCGATTATGGAAAATGTGAGGGAAAAGCCAGACCAACACAGGGCCGACATGCTTATTTACATATATCCATTTAAAATTATATGTAAAAAATATAAATGTTAAATAAAAAATAATTCTGGAAGAACTGAAGTCATGTCTGTGTAAAACCACACATCAACATGTGCAAAGGGTTCTCCACCTAGGTCTGTCACAATAATTACATTACTGACTTATCTTACAACAAATAAACGACATATCGTACAATCTATGGCTGTGTTCACATTACCAGACAGAAGTGTGTCAAATCAGACTTGTTGCCTTAATGTGAGACGAACCTGATTTATTTCAGGGCTGTTCAGACGTGTCAAATCAGATCTTTTCAACTCAGAATTGAGCCACTTTCATAAGTGAAAATCTGGTCATATTTCATAGGACCGATGAATGTCATGAATGTGGACGTCAGATTGTGCATTTCTGCCTGTATGCCTGCGCTCAGTGCTGTAGCCATCAGCCAGAACCGGCAGCATGGAAAAAGGAATGGAGGTGATGTGGATGAACGCATCAGTGTGCATGCGTGTGGTTTCGGGGACATATATAGGACATTTATGAATGTGAAAAGTCAAGAGCCAAATCAGACCTCAGCAAAAAGTGGGAAAGGGATTAATGAGGTCTGTAATGTGAATGTAGCCTATTTTGCAGTCCACAGTATCGGCCACTGTGTGAAAGAGCTGGGATCGCAACTTTATTTTATTAATGTTTTATTTATTTAGGATATGTAAAACATTTTTATATTTCAATGTGTGAATATTCTTAATAAAAGAAAGTTCCCTGCTCTTTAATAGGGCTGAACTGAATGATTGTCAATATGTGGAATAAAATAAAATGCTTGTTTATCACAATTTCTGGGACCTACCTCTGGGACCTTTTCTGTTATGGAAAACATGTAGGACTTGTATACGGGTCTTTACAGAATAGAGGACTCTAAAAAGCACCAGACAGCAGTCCTCTATGGTTCAGAGTTAATAAAGCAATAAGCCACGAGAGGCCGAATGTCGCTGATTTGATCAATGTGTGAACACAAATTATGATAACCTACACCCTGCTCGATTCATCTATTTATTTACAATAAACTATTCCTCCAAACAACACAGTCCATTAGCAGTGAGCACTGTTGCTAGGCAACCAGGGCGAAGGTTTAACTATAATAACGTAGCGTTGTGACTCCATGTGTATTTAAGATTTTTAGTTGAGCAGAAATGCATAGATTCTTCCTCTCTCTGAAGAGACGCTTACTCTAAATGCACTCTAACAGACTTTTCCACAGGCATCTGCGCCCCCACTGAAACTCACAGTCAACAGCTCTGATTCCACGGGTTTGCTCGTTTTCTGGCTAAGCTAAGACATTAATAATGGCATCGTTTTGGATCGAAGAGGAGTTACTTATTGCCAAAAACCCCAGAGTACACTTTAGACAAAGAGATGCAGTGGCTACCAGGCTAACTTTAACCTGGTGGTTATCGCCCCTGTGCAAACCAAGTAAAGATCTTTAACTATTTTAGATTTTTTTTTTTCTTGTCCACCGGTAGAGCTCTGATACGAGTGCTCAGGGACTAAACATGGCACCTTTTTACCCCAACATATGAAAACTACCTAGAAAAGTAGGTGTGTGAATCCGGACAGATCGCAGGGTTCAGTCAAAAACAGTAGGTAACTCTGGATGTAATGGTCTCAGAGGAACGATCTGGACAGGAAATAAGTCACAGGAGCCCCCGTGAAAAAGAGAATTACCCCAGGACCCCAAATATATTTAACCCCACCTGAATAGAGCTTAACATTCAAGTCTTCATCATTCCCCGTTTATCTAATAATAATAATAATAATAATAATAATAATGAAGACCTGTTGATTTGTTCGGTGGTGTTTCAACCGGTTATTTTTTTACAGCTGCCAACAGCGGAGAGTTGAGGTGTCCTGGAATGCTTGGTCGGAGTGCTCTGGCCTTAAAGGAAGAGTTGCAAGAAGTACAGGACTAGCCTGGGGCTTTTTAGCCTTCAGTATTCGCTTAATAAATGCTGTGAATTATATTCGCAATAACCAATCCTCCAGTCAGTAATCAATGTTTAAAATAGAGGCACATTAATATGGAATTATAATCATTTGATCATTAAGATCAATTAAGCTGAATTATTATAATGATTAAAAGTATCAAATACAATCAGATATTTTAGATATTTCAGAATTCAACTGATTTACTTGTATATAACTTGATATTTATTTGTTTAAAGTGCAAACTGGGACTGCGCTCAATAAATGTTAAATCTTACTAGAATGCACAAGACTGAAGTCTTAAGTCATTAATTCATGGGAAGTTACCAAGTTATTAAATTGACCCCCCCAAAAAAAAAAAAGGTTCAGATATCCTGTTGCAACAACATAGCAAGGTTGTACACAGTCTGAAGGGAAGTTCTATAATTGACAAAGCCAAAACTGAATGGGCAGACCTCTGCAGAAAACCACTATCTGCTTTGTTTTTTTAACAATGTGATGTTTGCAATAATCTTAGAACCTACTGGGAGTTCACATTACTGCTCTAAGACGACCGCACTTCTACATGCAGCATTCAAACTATCTTTAGTTATGCCTCCTGCATGTTAAAGGTTTTCTTGCTGTAATGAATGCACTTCAGCTCAGGAAGCGGTTGTTAATTGGCTGATTAGTGGCATCAGATCTGTTTAAGCCTTATCCACTGCCCCCCCTGCAAGTTAAACATAGTAAATAAGATAATACACAACAAACATTATCCCCCCAACAAAAAAAAGGCACAATCACCAACCTGTACGATCTGTAGCATTCTCTGTCATCATAGCGGTCATAGCCCCGTTCATACCCTCGATCATAATAATCTCTAGAGCGGCTGGCGGAGATGCTGGGTCTTCCTCCTCCACTGCAAGTACGTGTACAACACAGAGAGAGATGTTTGAGTTGTGGAGATCTAGATCAGTGTTAAGGTCTAAGTTCTGGAGAACACTTACTAGGTGGGTCGTCCCATGTAGATGCCAGGAGTGGGGGTGTGTGGCCTCTGAGTAATAGAATAGTCCACTCTGATACGTCGCCCGTCCAGCTCCATGCCATTAGCTCGCTCTTTTGCCTAATCACAGAAGAAGAGGTAGTTTTAGAAAAATAGAAACACCGCTGTATGGCTTTGGATGGGTGAAGAATGTATTGTCCGTACAGCCTAACAAGCTGAATGGGCGCAACTTAAAGCAGCTGAATGCATTCATTAGAAGGGGTGTCCACAAACATTTGGACATATTGTATTTACTCTATTGCCTGAAATAACAGGCAATTAAAACAATACTCTTTTAGTACTTTAACATTTGAAAATAGCACCAGAATCGCCAGTGACTAATTTTCTGGGATCACTCACCTCCCTGGAGTCTTCCCTGTTCTCGAAGTAGACGAATGCGAAGCCTCGCGATCGGCGTGACTGCTGATCGTAGACGATGCTGACGCTGCTCAGGGGGCCGTATTTGGAGAACACCTCTCTCAGGTCTCTCTCTGTGGTGTAAAGACTCAGGCCAAATACACCCAGGCAGCAGTTGGGGTCAGGATTCGCCTACAGCCAAACAGAGTGACTTACATGTGAATCATGTTACTCAGGCAGGAGAATGTGGAGTTGGGAGTCTTACCCAGGAACTCTTATTGGTGTAGTGTGGTTAACATGCTTGGCCAGGGAATTAAACCCCAGTATGCCACAGGGAAGGTGGTGTTACCAACTACACTACACTAAGATTTACACCTTTCTGCACACTCTCTGAAGAAGCCGTCAGTGTACACAGATCAGGAAACAGACCTACCTACCCAAATCCTAACTATCAGGTAATATCATAACTTAATTGGTCTCAAATTTTAATACCAATAACTACTCTCTATTCTGATTATTGTAAATAAAATAATGGACCTTATGTATGAGTATGTCATGATCCTACGGTCCTAGGTCACTATTGCGTGGGTAGTGGAAAATACTGTAAATTTGAGTTGATCTCAGGTCAGCATAACAAGACCCACTTCCAGCCTTATTATACTTTGAGAACACCGAATCATAATATATCATCAATGTCACACAAAACATTTTTCACTTGTTGACATGATGTGAATCTGACAGTTGTTCTTTATCATGATGACTGGACCTACAGAAACGCTCCAAAACTACTTGAAATTCAATTTTGTCTATTGATGATACCATCAACCAATGGAGACTAGTGGTACTACCTACCTACCTACCTACCTACCTACATATACATATACATATATACATATATATATATATATATATATATATATCCTAGATCAGCAGTTGAACTGCAATAAACAACTTGTGTGTATTTGTACGAGTATAGCTGTAGCACATGAGGAAAGCTGAAGTGGCTTTTAGTTAACTGCGGGATGCAACCCTATTCACTCCACTTGAGACCAGCCAAGGGCAACATTACTGCTAAGCATTAAAAAAACATAAAAAAAACATCTGACATTTCAGAGCCTCTAAATTAGCTATGGTTTTGACGTCTGCCTTGGGCCAGTGGATGACCTTTGATCATCTGAGAACATTCAGGAGAACACCCCATAATCAAAGGCTGCACACGACAGTGCGGCTACAAGTGCATAAGTGAGGGAGCAAAACAAACATTTAACAATGGACTAAAACAAACCATAACTGAGCTGATACAGCAACGCTGAAGAATCATACCTTTTATGACAGGACTTCTTCGAGAGCAGTGGTTTTATATAGGAACATTAAAAGCTCCGCCTGAACACAAGGAAAACCCCTTGTAGCCTGATTGTTCTTCACAGAACTGAGAGCTCATACCCGATTGCCAACGTGCCGCCTGCGGTTAGACATCGGAGAATGGCTGTGGCTTCGCCGCCGGCGGTACTCGCGGCTGTACGACCGACTGCGAGAGTGCCGTCGGCGAGAGTGAGAGCGTGAGCGAGAATGTGAGCGAGAGTAGTGCCGCCGCGAGCTCCGACGGGAATGAGACCTGTAGCCA
Source organism: Salminus brasiliensis (assembly GCF_030463535.1). Classification (NCBI taxonomy): domain Eukaryota; kingdom Metazoa; phylum Chordata; class Actinopteri; order Characiformes; family Bryconidae; genus Salminus; species Salminus brasiliensis. The sequence goes on from NC_132892.1 coordinate 27,894,886, forward strand.
GAAAAGACAAAAGGTATAATTAAAGGCATCATCATTAAACTCCTACAGCTACATACTCTACCTGCACACACTGGCTTGCTACTAATACAAGAAGCTGCATCAGCGAATATCGAGCCAGTGACTTCATCGTTTCACTTTTTGACAATATGATTCTGACCATTCTTATTTACACTGGGTTACAATTCATGACGAATGGACCAATGGAAATGCTCTGAAAGTTTTTTATTAAACCATTTACCCTCGTAAACATGTACCACCCAGCGCTTTTTAAACGATTGCTACCTGGACTTGGATCTGGACCTGGAGCGGGATTTAGATCTGGAATGATGGGACCCATCTTTAGACCCTTCTGGAGACCGTCTCGGGGATTCGCTGTTGGACTTTGCGGAGCCTCTTGGACTCCGGCTCCTAGACCGGGACTCCTGCGCAAATCAGAGCAGATTAGCACCCCGAAAGCAGACAGAACCTTCTAAGTCATGGCTCCAGGCCTGTTTACTGGTTAAGCATGTTGACAACACAACTAACTGACTCCAGGATTCATGTTGCCTAAACATCAAGATAAACATAAGTGATGGTCTTAAATCTAGTCCTAGAATGGACATCTGAAGTTGTGGCGTCATTTTGTAGTCACTGATTGGGCCCAGATAAGAAACTCTAGGCCTGGTTCTTGCTCAGGTCTTTTCAATTTGGGGGAAAAATGAAAAGCGTTTGTTGACAGGCCACCGCAACAAAATGCCCAAAACAAGCCAGCAAACCATATTGGGTTAAGAGGGTTGAGAGGCTTTGGAAGCAGTAGAGTGCAACCTGAGTAGAGGGCGTTATACATTAATGAGCCAAAACATTAAGACGAAGTACATAACTTCGATTACTCTGTTTCAACTGGAAAAGTCAAGGTCTTGGATGCCTTTTAGAGAGTAACTTAACAGTCACTTCTTGTAGCCATAGTGCTGGATGCAGAAGAAATAGTTTTTGACATGGGTCAGATTGGTACAGCCAGATGATGGGGTCTAAAGGTCTGTGGGGTGTTTCTGGTCAGCAGTGTTGATCCACTACCTTCCTCTGAAGAGGAACGAAATGGAGCTCTGCCTTCAGTTATGTCCAAACGGCAAATGAGCAATTTAAAGCTTAGACCGAGGGTCAGTTCACCTGTTAGCTTTTATACTCGAATGAGGGACCCTTTGAAGGTATTAATCTCAGGGTTCTACAGAAAATTAGAACTAACTCACATCTCACCCAGTAGGTGGTGAACTTGCATAGAAATTAAAATGACAAACTGGCTTCATATTTACGTTTTAGGGCACTGCTGAGAACATGTGCCATTTGTCCAAACCGTGAAGTGGAATTCAAACATGATTGTGGGCACTACAACCTCCCACAATGCACTTGTAATTTCTGGTGAACAGCCTAGCTCACTGCATCAGCTGAATGTGGACCAGTATGCACTGGGAGTCGTTTAGTCACGAAGCAACAGACAGTGGAACTAACTGGAGCAGACAAGGTTTGCTCACATAAGCCACTGGATGCCGTGAATTTCAGATGTTTCTCTATGCAATTCAGGAACAGTAGGACTAGGCTGCTCAGCACAGTGTTTTCACTGAGTTACTAAGTTAGTTGGTGTGTAAGGAGATTTAAACACGGCTCAGCCACTCACATATTTGTTTAAGTGAGTGGTGCTGAACCACTTTGATGAAGTGACCGAATTCACTCAAAATGGTACACTGGCTATTCCTATACGGTCATAGTAATGAGGGAGCAGGAATCCATTCTGGTCCCAGCCAAAGAGAAACTCTTAACGCAATGCATGGTAAAACATACCCAGGTTTGAGACATTACTGTTCAACGCAGGGCATGAAACGCTATTCACTTGACCTTATCTGCTCAAACACCGCCCACAGAACGACACACAACCTCAGAGGTCCGTTGGCTAAGCATGCTGGACTGATACCATTACAGTCGACCTACATGAAGGATCCTAGATAAACATTTTTACCAAAGCCTGGCATCAGAATGCTTTCATTACACTGCATTGGCATTACATCGTAGAAACAGTAGCATGCAAAGTGTATGAAAGAGAGAGGTTTATATTCAGACAGAACAGACTAATGCAAATTACTTAGCCCTGTTTCATCTTATCCACCCGAACACTTCTGAGATTAACTTCACAACTTCTCAACCAACATTCTGATCTTCTTTCTTCCGTTTCTTATTTCTGACTTCTTTGCATCTTGCCCATTCATTGCTCCCAATGTCACAACACTCTACACGCAGGGAACTTCTTAGAACTTCTTGCCACACAGAATTAGCATGCACTCTCAAAATTCAGCCTCATTAAAAAAAAAAAAAAAAAAAAAAAACTTGACATTTGACTTCATCCACATTTTCATTCTTCACACCTTAACCTTAATAAGAAAAACAGAAAAGGGGTAAGGACGTTGTTTATGTTGGTATGCATGTTGGTAATAAAAAGTTACATGAGCTGTATTCATTATAAAAAAAATAAAAAGTCCAGGAAGGAAGTGAAAGTCAATCAACTACAACTGTTACAACACATAAAAAAACAATACAATACTGACTGAGAGTTCATTATTGGTTGCTAAAAGTTTCCTATGCACTTTCCAAATGACTCTCAACCCAGGGTGAAGGGTGAAATCAGAAGTACATGTAAATCAGCTAAAGGTAAAGGTTAAAGAAGTAGCTAGCAACATGAAGACAATAATAACCACCTTACACTTTACATAAACAGTATAAACCATCTTAAGCCTGTATATCCCCAACTAGTGGGTCAGTATGTAACAATAAGTAGGGTATTTAACTGTCTGTATACAGAAATTAAGGTTATACAGTCATGCGAAAAATTAGGAAACCCCACAAAAAACTTTGTTTTTGAACATACTTAAAACATACGGACAATTTATGGCAATTTACTTAAAAAAAAATGTATCTCCAGATTTATTACCAGTTAAATGTGTAAAATTAAGATCAGCTCAGATGATCTGAACATGGTTAGAGAGGATTCTGGAGGAGTCTGTCTTATTTAAACCTCAGATATTTAGTCTGGTTAGCTCTTGACTGGTTGCTGAAGTGAGTGATGAAGATCACCATGGCTCTATGATGCCTTCAGAAAGCACAGGAGAACTCAGTTGTCTGGAAAAATTGTTTACGTGGAACAACTGTCAACATGGTCCGAACAGGACGTCCTGGCAAGTTCAAGAGCAGACCACAAGATGGCTTAAAGAAGTCTCCAACAATCCTAAACAGTCATCACAGTAGCAAGGCAGCTCTCTCCACTCCTGATGTCAAAGTACAGCGTCTAGCATCAGAAAGAGCCTGAGCATGTTTGATTTTCATGGGAGATGAGCAAGGAGGAAACCCTTGCTCTCAAAAAACTAAATTAGGGAGAGACTTAAGCCTGTAAGCTTGCCAGCGATCAATTGTCCACCTGTTGAAATATGTCCAAAAAGACAAAAGGTTTTCATGGCGTCCTAATTTTCACACATGACTGTATAGCAATTCATCTTAAACTGAACAAGCACATCTGAAACCGTACATTAGGTCTGTAAGTTATCATTCAAATCGATCAGAAGCGGATTAATCTGAGCGTCTAACGCACGGACCAGTAACAGACAATAAACAGAACCTTAAACGCGGGGATGACGGAGGTATACGCACTGGTGTTACTTAAATCAGTGTTTAACCCTCCTATTGAGTTCTGGTCAAAGTCTTCTCTCTGAAATATTACGCTCATTTAATCTAATCTGATCATCATGATAATCTTTTCTTTGCCAACATAACATGAATTTATATTATTTATGTTCATTTGAGGTATTTTATTGAACATTTGTGCACCTTGGTTGGTTGATGGTTCTCGGCCAAACATGACCGGCCAGGTGAGCCTACAGGTGTGTCAGGGGTGTGTCAGGGGAAGCAGTTCTCGAGATAGTGACACTGGTCCAACTCCAGATTGTGAGAGTTTGGATTATTATTATTACTATATTATCATAACTATATTATTATTATTACTAAAATTAGGCTCTTTTTACTCAAAAAGGACAGGTTAATGAGGCCTACAGGCCATAAACATAATGAGAAGCTCACTTAGCTAGCCAAGCCAAGCCAGCCATCTCTCTCCCAACATTAGGTGATAAAACTATAGCACTATATTATTATTACTATATTATTATTATTATTATTACTAAAATTAGGCTCTTTTTACTCAAAAAGGACAGGTTAATGAGGCCTACAGGCCATAAACATAATGAGAAGCTCACTTAGCTAGCCAAGCCAAGACAGCCATCTCTCTCCCAACATTAGGTGATAAAACTATAGCACTATATTATTATTACTATATTATTATTGTTATTATTATTACTAAAATTAGGCTCTTTTTACTCAAAAAGGACAGGTTAATGAGGCCTACAGGCCATAAACAGAATGAGAAGCTCACTTAGCTAGCCAAGCCAAGACAGCCATCTCTCTCCCAACATTAGGTGATAAAACTATAGCACTATATTATTATTACTATATTATTATTATTATTATTATTACTAAAATTAGGCTCTTTTTACTCAAAAAGGACAGGTTAATGAGGCCTACAGGCCATAAACAGAATGAGAAGCTCACTTAGCTAGCCAAGCCAAGACAGCCATCTCTCTCACAACATTAGGTGATAAAACTATAGCACTATATTATTATTACTATATTATCATAACTATATTATTATTATTACTAAAATTAGGCTCTTTTTACTCAAAAAGGACAGGTTAATGAGGCCCACAGACCATAAACATAATGAGAAGCTCACTTAGCTAGCCAAGCCAAGCCAGCCATCTCTCTCACAACATTAGGTGATAAAACCACTATATTAGTATAGCACTATATTAATTATTATTATTATTATCATCATCATCAGCTCTAAAAGTCTGACCTGTACTCAAAAGTAGTTACCAGAACATAACGAACCCAACAGGAGGGTTAAACTGGAGCTGGCGACTTCCTGCACTTTCGTTAATGTGGCTAGCACTAGCTAGCTGGGGTTAGCTAGCTAGTTAGCTTAGCCGGATTCAATCTCTCCCTATTTTTCGAGTCGATAAAGTAACGATAGCGTGTTGTCAGCTTTCTAACCTGCTGTTAAACTTATAAAACACGTATTACACAAAACATATCAGCCAATAAATGTCTAGAAATGAAGAGTTTTACATTGCTAACGTAGCTAACGAACGACTAATCGGTTAGCAGGTAGCTAGCTAGCTAGCTAGCTGGCACTCGCTAAGCTAAGCTAGCTAAACGGTTGCCGAGGACTCGCTAGCCAGATGTCAACGACTTTCTCCACGTGGCTAAAATGTTAAGTAAAGCTGGTTTCAGCTGGAAACCCGAGTAATAAAGACAGCAGCCGCATTTTAACTACTGAACGTATCCATGGCCGTGTGAAACGAAGCTAGCTGGCTTGTTATCATAGCCTTCACAAAGACCCCCACCACCGAGACACTGGACTGGAAGTTTACAGGAGCACAATCAGCGCTAAGTAATTCATTTATACTACTAATAATAATAATAATAATGACCAAAAAACCATTCATCTCACGCACCCGCTCCACATATTCCTTCTCGTTGTCACTCATGATGACCTAAAGTGGTCTGCTTTAAGCTGGAAAGTGTGAGAATAAGTGCACTAAACGGCCAGCTGCCACTTCAAGGTGGGTTCTGGAGCTTCTCACGGTGAAGACGGGAGATTTCCCTGAAGCTGGGCTGAAGATCAGGGCTGCTGCCGTCTACTGGTGTGGCGACGAGCTGCTGGGCTGGTGTACGCTGCAGCACTTCCCATGTGTGGCCGCAAGGTGGCGCCGTTTGATCAGCTGTTCATACGATCAGCGCCGCTGTCTGTGAATAGGAAGAGCGGCCTGCAGAACTAGGCCACCTGCTGGTTGCGTTCAAAACACTGACTGGATGTTTGAGCTGTTCCTCATTTGTCAGCACCACTGGTGTGTATTTTGAGCTGTTCTGATGTTTTGCACCTTTTAGCGGTTGTTTTTTGGACTGTTCCTTATATATATATATATGTGTGTGTGTGTGTGTGTGTGTGTTTGGTCCTAACCTATTTTTGATGGCAACATTGGGATGTAGGTTTGAGCTGTGCTAGTGTGTGTTTGAGCTGCTCCTTATTAATTCATTAACACAAGTAAGTATGTGTCAGCTGTTCCTCCTTTGTTAGCGAGAGCAGCGTGTATGTTTATGATGATCCTTTTTTGATGGCACCATTGGAACGCATGTTTGAGCTGTTCCTCGTTTGTTTGCAACAGGAGAGTGCAAGTTTGAGCTGCTCCTTGTTAGCAACATTTAATATGTTTAAGCAGTTCCTTATATGCTAGTGCGTGTTTGAGCTGCTCCTTATTAATTCCTTAACACAATTATGTATGTTTTGGCTGTTCCTTATTTGTTAGCAACAGCAGCTTGTATGTCTATGCTTATCCTTTTTTTTTTTGTTGGCAACATTGGAATGCATGTTTGAGCTGTTCCATTTCATCGGCAAGATTATCACGCGTAAGCAACATTAGTGTGTATGTTTGAGCCGTCTCTTGTGTTTGCAACATTAGAATGCATGTTTGAGCTGTTCCTTATATTATTCGTTAAGACGAGTAAGTATGTTTCAGCTGTTCCTTTTAGCGACAGCAGCGTGTTAGCGACAGCAGCGTGTATGTTTATGCTTATCCTTTTTTTTGTTGGCAACATTGGAATACATGTTTGAGCTGCTCCTTAATTAATATAATTAGTATGCATGTTTCAGCTGTTCCTTGTTTGTTAGCAATATTAGTGATGCTCACGCTGTTCCTTTTTAATAGTAACATTACGGTGCACGCTTGAGCTGCTCAATATCCGCGGCATCATTATCGCCCATGTTTGATCTGTTCCATCTTTGTAGCAATATGTAAGAGAAATGCATGGTCTACATCCACCCAGGTCATTATTAATTCATAATATTATATAACCATTTGCTAATGCGTTCATATTCATATTCATATTCCAATCATATTTAGAACCATTTAAACTTTTATGTAACTGTTTCTAATGCAGTATTGGTTCATTTGAAATGCAGGCAATGTGCCGAAGTTGTTTTGTCTTCCAGCCGGCCCCTTTATCATGTTTACGCATGCATTTGCAGTGCTAATCCATCACACTCTGTTCCGTTCCCACAAGACCTCGTTCACATACCCACTGGCCACACAGATAACATACCTTCACACACACACACACACACACACAGACACACACACACACACTTTTCTCTGTTCCGTTCTTAGAACACCCACCCTCATGCACACATTTCCAAGAACACTCACAACACCCACCCTGATCGATACAACCCCCATCTTCACATATGTACATTCCAATACATGCATCTATTGTATCTCCAATAAATCCTTCCTCCTCCCTCTCACACATCACACATCTCCTGCGTGCTGCTCCCACTAATCTCTTCGTGGACAAGGAACTAATTAATCGCTAGGAATTGTTTGTAATTATTCAGGTACATTCATGGCGAAGGTTGCTGAGGACTAACCTTTAGGTGTCATGCTGACCCTCTAGCAGGGCTCTGTGGTGCGGTGAGGTGATGCGACCTCGCCCGTTAGGGTATAAAACCTCCAGCAAACCTCTTTTGGGCACCAGCCTGACGACTTGGGACCGAACACACTTTCTAAGTGGACAGCCAATACGTAGAAAATTCTCTCAGCTCAACTCTTTTACTTTGTATTTACTCAACCTAATTTGTATCCTGTGATTCATCGTTTTTTGCATCATCAAAAGCATTTTTTCATCGTTAAACTGGCAAAGCATGTCTTCTATGACTTTGTCTTCATTTTACTGAATCACTTTTTAACCACAGACTCAAAAACCTTACAAACATAAGCGTGTATGTTTGAGCATGTGTGAGCTGTTCAATATCTGTTGGTCACATAAGCATGTATGTTTGAGCTGTTCCTGATTCGTAGCAACATGAGGGCGCATGTGTGAGCTGTTCAATATCTGTTGGTCACATAAGCATGTATGTTTGAGCTGTTCCTGATTCGTAGCAACATGAGGGCGCATGTGTGAGCTGTTCAATATCTGTTGCTCACATAAGCATGTATGTTTGAGCTGTTCCTGATTCGTAGCAACATGAGGGCGCATGTGTGAGCTGTTCAATATCTGTTGCTCACAAAAGCATGTATGTTTGAGCTGTTCCTGATTCGTAGCAACATGAGGGCGCATGTGTGAGCTGTTCAATATCTGTTGCTCACAAAAGCATGTATGTTTGAGCTGTTCCTGATTCGTAGCAACATGAGGACGCATGTGTGAGCTGTTCAATATCTGTTGCTCACATAAGCATGTATGTTTGAGCTGTTCCTGATTCGTAGCAACATGAGGACGCATGTGTGAGCTGTTCAATATCTGTTGCTCACATAAGCATGTATGTTTGAGCTGTTCCTGATTCGTAGCAACATGAGGGCGCATGTGTGAGCTGTTCAATATCTGTTGCTCACAAAAGCATGTATGTTTGAGCTGTTCCTGATTCGTAGCAACATAAGGACGCATGTGTGAGCTGTTCAATATCTGTTGGTCACATAAGCATGTATGTTTGAGCTGTTCCGGATTCGTAGCAACATGAGGGCGCATGTATGAACTGTTCAATATCTGTTGGTCACATAAGCATGTATGTTTGAGCTGTTCCTGATTCGTAGCAACATGAGGGCGCATGTGTGAGCTGTTCAATATCTGTTGCTCACATAAGCATGTATGTTTGAGCTGTTCCTGATTCCTAGCAACATGAGGGCGCATGTGTGAGCTGTTCATTATCTGTTGCTCACATAAGCATGTATGTTTGAGCTGTTCCGGATTTGTGGCATCATTATGGGTTCTATTCTTGAAAGATCTCATTATGAAAAATAACCGTGAACGTGTTCTGTTTTAATCTTGCACATAAACCAGTTTAACAGCAAAACACATCAGCACGCACAAGCATAACAACAAGAACAATAAACTCAACCAATGGCACATTTTCAAAATAAATTAAAATGATTTTAATGGCAGCATTCACTGATGAGCGGAGAACTTACTGGTCAGTCATAGAAATCAAACTTTCTTTCTTTTTTTTTTTTCTTTTTTTTTTTTACACGATTCATAATTAAATTATTAAAACCAAACCATATTATTTAAAGTTATCTTTTTTTATGTGAACCCACATTGTTGAAATCACATTGTTGAAATCTCTCTCATACACCCCCACCACACACAGAACAAACAGAAACAGAGTTTCACAGATAAGCTTCGTATGTACACATTGCTGAGAAATACACTCTACATCCGTTCAGATAACTACACATCATTCGGTTCAACCTTCTTTGTCATGGTACCTTGTCATGGTGTCCTGGTGCTCATTGTATCACTTCATTATGCAACAAAGTCACATCGTTAGAACAGACACAGTTTGGCGTGGCACAGTTAAAGGTGGCAATATGTTTTGAAGTAATAAAGGCTAACTAAGGCTACCGGATTTTGAGTGAGGTGAAATGCCTTTCGGTGCGCCTCCTGTTTCTCCCATCACAGCCAACTTAGAACCCGAACCAATGAAAATGTTACTTGGTGTAACCTTGAACACTTAAACTGAAACTTTTGAGACTTGAATCTTGAATCTGAGAGTCTTACGCTTTGCGCTACATGCGTTCTACTAGCTTTATGGACCCAAAGGCCAACAGACCCAAAACTAAGGGGTATTTCCCAAAACTAGACTTCATGGTAAACCATATGTAACCTTTATAAGTCACAGGAATTTGTAATTTATCCAACATGTACACTCTTAGAAATACAGCTACTTCAGGTTCTTGGATCAATGCCATATGTAATCTCTTATTGATGGTAGCGGTCTACAAATCTGGATCTTGAATCCAGTTTCCAGTCCAGTCCTAATCCATGACCCTGTTTACACCTGCTCACTTCATGTAACTAGTATCTAGCTTGTATCCTGATCAGATTTTACCAGCCACATGCGTTTACACTGGGTAGTCAAAAGCGTCCGTTTGAAATCCGATTGCTGTGTGGGACGGAATCTGCAAATTTGCTCAATGTGTCGTAATTATTACTGGTGTTTCAGTTGTACTGGGAGGGGTCTTGGTTGTGGAATATGTCTTGGAGAGATGTATGGGTTCACACAATTTGAGTGATGGGTTAAATGAGTCTTGGGGGTGTTTACACAGTCACATTTTATGTGACTTGGCCTTATCCAGATATAAGCTACTCAAGCCTCAGGGCGCATGAGGTGACTAGGTGTAAACGGGTGGGTGTAACACTATGTGGCCAATAATCAGTTCCATTAACTGTTCCCTGGACTGTAGACTGGAAACTGGACTGGTCCAGATTTGAAGACCCCTGTTCTATGGCATGGCTAAAAAACCCTTTAAAGCACTTCTATACTTTTAAAGAGTGTAAATAAGTAAATATGTATTAGCTTAATTACATAACACAAAATAATTCAACTAACCAAAAGTCTACTTCGGTCTACTTTGAAAAGACCGAAAGATCTCTTCTTTAAGACAATCCTCCCTTTTGGCCTAATTTATGTAGCTTACCAAGAAAGCCTGCTTTGTGAAATACCAAGATTTACAGTAGCTCTGAGTCTGGCAAACAAACCTTCTCACATCTTCCTACTAAAACTTCAGTCACACTGCTTTGTAATCATCATCATCATCATCATCAGGCAGACCCCCCCCACATGGAGTTATTGAGAAGAACTGTACTGCAGTACTGGCAGAAACCAGGAGAAGACGAGGCCAGAGAAAGCCCTGAGATAACTGAGTGATCCTCCGCCACCATCGTCACCTTCGCTCCATCCAAGCACGGAAGCATGGCAGCTTTAGTGTCAGCAACTTCAGCAGCTCCTCACTGTCCAATCAGATCAGGAGGAAGTGACATCATAAGCTCCTGAGAGTTCCAAACCGTTCAGTTCCTCCTTTTCACCCCCTAAATCTAAACGCTACACCACATGTGGTTGTGGCATTGGCGCCTCACGTCACAGTACGAGGTTCTGCTCAAGTTTCTGTAGGTCATCTTGTACGTGTTTTTTTCCAGTAGGTGTAGCTCTGCCTCCTTCCTCCACTCCACCCTCTGTTCCCTCAGGCTCTGCCTCAGTGCTGAAGCAGAAAGTTAGTGGCCATGTTGATGTCGTTGTTGGATGCTCTCAGAGCTTCTTGGGCATCCACTCTGGAGAAACCCATCTCCATCAGTCTGGCCACCTGAGCAAAACAAAAAAAAAAGAACAGGGATTAGGATCAATTGGACATTAGCCAAAACTTCCAATCTCAGATAGTTTGTGATGGATGAGAAGGTAAAATGATCTGTCTAAAATGGACAATAGTACTGTTTTCAGTTAGGTGACTCACTTGTGTCCATTTGTATCCATAACAGTGTCTCATGTAGTGGCAGAAACCACAAACACACCACACATGGCAGTTTGAGGTCCTTTACAGTATGGTTTGAGACTATGGTAACGAAAAAGGTCAACCCACACCAGGTGGCTTCTGGTGGCTTTCACTCATCTCACAGGTTTGTAAACTCCAGCCGGTCAAATTCTATCGCAGTAGTTTCCAACCCTGCTCCTGGAGAGCTTCCTTTCCAAAGACTTCCATCCCTAAACCACCTGCCTGCTTCAACTAATTACTGCCTTCAGAAGTCCTTGCTTGGCTGAATAGGGTGTGTTAGATCTGGGATGAAGTTGAAACCTGCAGGAAGGTCGTTCTCCAGGAGGAGGGTTGGAGAGCTACTGATCTATAGCATTCTCAAAATGTCCTAAAATGTTGCAGTATTTCCTAAAGGTGATAACAGCTAACGGATGGAGAAAGGGAGATCAGAGATCTGCTGCTGGAGTGATCAATAACGGTGACTCAGTGGTTAGAGCACTGGGTTACTGATCACAGGATTTGATACCCACATCTGGTAAACTGGCACTGTTGCGGTCCATCAAAACCAGCACAACACGTCATGCTAACAGCTTCTTCTCCAGAGCTGTAGCGCTCTTCAACCACAGTGGACACCTCCCACTGTGACCTCAAAACATACAACTGAACTGTACCAAACCGGACTGAACAGCTATTTTGCACTCTGCCTATTTGCACTATGACTATTTGCACACTGTACAGATGTTCTTTTCTGTAAATATCAGCTCTTTACTTTCTGTAAATATCAGCTCTTTATTACCTTTAGTACTTCTTATTTTTTAAATTTATCCCCTACCCCCGATCAAGGCATTTTTAATGGATGGGGTATTGGCTTTTAAGGTTCCAATCCGCTCCTGACCCTTAGTTTTGCTGTAGCAGAGTGTGATCTGGCGTCCTCCTCCGGAGTTAAGAGTTCATCTGTGACATTACTTCAGCTTTATTTGACGTTACCAGTTAGCAGCCAAAACAGAAGCTAAAGTTGGCTTCTAAAGCTAACTCTCCATTCCACCTTAAACAGTGCCGCAGTTACAGTGTGTACGTTTCAGCAGCAGAGCCGAACTGCTGCACCATTTAAGGTGGAAAGGAAAGTTCCAGAAGAAGAGGAAAATTTGATCTGAGAGTTTGCTGTAAACGTGACGCAGCAGACAGACGCTTTCTCGGAGCAGCAGGTAAAGAGAGTGTGTGTGATTTTAACTCTTCACTTTTACACAAAATGTTGGTCTATTTTCAGCCGTTTTTCTTCATGACAAGATATTTTATTCCATTGTTTATTCCATTTAGGAAGTCTAACGTTCCTAACATCCCATCTTTACTCTGGAATTCTGTCCGGTTAGAAACCAAACTATGGTGAAAATAGTACCAGCAAGAGAACAATGCTCCTTTCTTTGGTTCTAAACCAGCTCTGAACGACACATTCAGAACCGAGGAGGAGGCTAATGCTAATGCTAACACACCAAGTGATCTGACTGTAGAGTTGTAAAGGAACTGGGAGCTGAATGGTCAGGTAGGTCAGTCAGACTGGACTGTGAGATATTAAACCCTAAGGAGTTTAAAAGTCAATTTAAAAGTTGCTCCAATCAAAGTAAATGAAATTAGAAATTTGTCTGATTACAGATTTTACTGCTGTTTACTAGTGTGGATTAGCCCATCGTAACCCGGGTTAAAAATCTTGATCAATCTTGATAAAATAAGTGCCAGCTATAAACGATCCATAAACCCATCCAGGTTCAGGTGGATATAACTGTAAGTAACATAAGTTCTAGTCAGTCGTTTTCTATATTAAGACTATATGTCAGACCAGCTTCCAAGTGATCTATTGATTATTGATTAGTGCAGTGGAACTGTTTGTGATTAGTCCCTCACCTGTTCCTCAGCCACCGGCGTGTCCAGTGGGTGTGGCTGAGGGGGTTGTGGCTGCTGTGGGTGTGGCTGCACATGAGGCCGGTTCTGACCTCTGTGTCTGAGTCCAGGAAAGAATCTGTTCCAGTTAAGCAGTCCTCCCTCCTGTTGTTGATTGGGAAAAGAGGGCAACAAAGCAACACAACACTCATTAGTCATGCCATTGCAACTCTCCACTATTCACAATGCATTTGATCATTTCAGTTACAGTTAAGGAGTGTTTAACCAACACTACCATTTCCTTCCCTTTTTATGAGAAAGGCGAAGTTTCATAAGAGACAAAGCCCGGAGTCCCAGTGTCATGGGTTAGAAAGTGATTTAGTCAACAAAAAAGTATAAAAGCAGGCGCATTTTTATAGATTTTTACATGATCAATGAGGTAAACCGTATCAGCAAGAGTAGAACCATATATAAAATACTTGAATAATTATACAAGTGAATACAATCTATGAAAAAACAACTGCTGAAATACAATGAGGTCATTATGGGCTGTCAACCAATCAGCTATTTGCTTCTGTCCTGTTTAAACAGTTGCTGGTTGGGGTATGTTTATTACACTTTCAATGGCTGTGACCGTAATGGATCCCTACTCCTTCATTAGTACTGCGCTATATAGGGAGGGACTACGAAATACCACTCAGTAAGTTATACTAAATGTATTCGGATGCTTCCCCGACATCAAAATGTGTCAGCACCGGTCATACAAACGTACATGTGAGCGGCTAGGCCGTGTTTAAAGCTCCGTACACACAAGAGCGGAGTTCACTGAATGGTCTTTAATGCTGCTGAGCAACCTAATCCTACTGTTACTAAACTACATGGGAAATATCTGAATTTCACGGCATCCCGTGGCTTGAAACCATCATTTGCTTTAGTGAGTAAATGTTGTCTGTTGCTAGTCATGCATTCTGGTCCACATTCAGCTCATGTAGTGAGCTACGCTGTTCACTAGAAATTACCAGTGCATTATGGGAGGATGTAGTGTCCTCATGATCACGCTCAAACGTCTTCATACTTTCGGACATTCAAAAGTAGCCGCCACGCTCAATACTGCCCTAAAACTCATTTTTTATGAGTATATCCAGCTGTGCAGTGTACAGCTGCACGCACACACACACAATATATGTCCAAATGTTTGTGGACACCTCCTCTATAATGAATGAATTCAGCTACTTTTTCAGCTAACACAGAAAATGCAAATGCACACACAGCTTGTCTAGTCCCTGTACAGAAGTACTGCTAATAGAATAGGACTCTCTGAAGTAGATAAACATAAACCTATTGGCACCATGCTGCCTAATGCCAGGTGTGGGATAGAGGGGTATAAAGCCCCCCAGCAGTTAGCTGTGGAGCAGTGGAAGAACTGTGTTCTCTGAAATGATGGTCTGTGCTCCATACCGTATTTACGAGTGGATGAGTTGGGAAGTTGGGGATGATGAGGTGGGGTGGTGATCATCCAACATCCTGACCTCACTAACACTCTTGTTCCTGAATGCAATCAAATCCTCACAGCAATGCCTATCCAAAATCTAGCAGAAAGCTTTCTTCCCTGGACAGCAGAGGCAGTTACTCCAACAAAAGCAGTACACACCTCAATACACACACACTCACAATTTGTCCATTAAACAGAATCCATTCTGAAACCTTGTGACACAGCTATTACAGCCTGGTCAAGCTCAAACGTAGGCTGGTTATAACGTAAGAGTTTACCAAACAGGTTTCCACATTACTACGCCAGGACAGGTTACACAACACACAAGTAGTTCTTAGTTGGAGATAGTAGATATTACATACACCTTCCTCGGAGCAGGTGATGAATAAACCAACGGAAACCACAAAAAGGACAAACATCAGTTGGCAAGTCCTCACCAACTATTTAAGACTCTTACAAATAAAGGTTGAAGGTAAAGGTGCACGTATCGGTCATTGTACTATTTATACAGCTAAATGTGTCCTCCGCATTTTACCCATCTGCGGTAGTGAACACACTGAGTGGCAGTGAGCACTAGGGCTGCAATTAATGATTATTTTAATAATTGATTAATCTGGCGACTATTTATTTTTCCAATTAATCGGATTAAAAACACATTTCCATGTCTTTATTTAAAAATAGAACATTGAATAACAGAGCCAATAAGTGCGTACAATAATTCAATAACAATAGATTCAATTATTAAATTCAATTAAATCAAATTTATTCATAAATTAAAAATATAAAAACTAAATAATAAAGAAAAATAAGTGCATTGCTGATGTAAACACTGCACTGGGTGGTAGCGAGGAGTGGGACAGGATGAATTGCCTTTAGTTTGTATGCAGTGTCTTCACTCATACTTAAAACTTGAAACTTAATCATTAATTACCACCATTGTGTAAAACTTTTAAACATTTAAACACTGCTTAAGCGAATTACACTGTTAATAAAAGTAACACACACACACACACACACACACACACACTATCACTATCATTGTCCAGTTCACAAGCAAAAAAACAGCATGTGCCGTGTTCGCATAGTGTGAGCGTGCTGTTACGTAGTGTAGATGATGAGCCGCAGGTGACGTAAGCGGATATGACAAGGCAAGTAACACAAATCGTGCAACACAACGAATCTATAATGAAATTCACTGGCAACACTTTTAATAATCGATTCTTAACGATTTTATCGATTCGTTGTTGCAGCCCTAGTGAGCACACACACCCATAGTGGTGCACCTTCATTGTTATGAGTGTACTAGAAAAAAGGGGTTACTTTTTGCTAATAAAACACTTGAGCTGTAGTCATGATGCTGGTTAAAACCTCAAACTCCCAACATGAAGCCACATCCACAGTTCCAGTTAGGTGAGGCTAGGCTCAGCCGAGGCAGAAACGTCTAAACTGATTCTCTGGTTGGGTTGTTTGATCAGAAACAGTCGTTTACAAGAAGCTGGACATTCATACCCGAACAATGGCCCATGTTTAATCGCTTATAATGTCTTAGGATGATAATTATGCCTTTTATGTAACACTGGCTAGAACTATATTAGGCCTGATCCAGAACCAGCAGTGCTACTGTGAGATTCTTAGATGCATCCTGATACGGAGTCAACAATGTCACAAATGTCAATGTTGATGGAGCACAAAATGCGAGCAGCAAGTAAGGGAAACGGGGCTGCTGATCCCTTTCAAATCTGATGTTGAGTACTAATGACCTGAGCCTATGAGCACGCTTGCTTTCGGCACAGCCCTAACACTCCAGAGCCAATCGCAGCTGCTGCACTGAGCCAGCACAAATACGGCAATTCCGTCCATTTAACTGCGTTAACTGTGAGTGTTTCAACGCCGGCTCATTCCGAAGATACAGAACAGTAAAATCTGACTACGCTTCTTGTAGAATTTGATGGCAGTTTTCCTCATCTCTTACGGTATTTGGACAGACGGCAAGATGGCATCACAGAATCAGCTTCCTGGGTCACGGAGGAGAGGAGGTGGACTGGTAGGATTGGTCCACAGCTTGATTATTAACGGTGAAGTGAATTTTTGTATCCAATATGAATCCACAGTGTGTGCAGTGATTTTAATCCAAGCCCATCTTGTTAAGTCTCCCAGGGAGCTATTGAGAGGTTTAATAAATATGGCCCACTGTCAGTAAATATATAAAAAACAGACAAACAATATGTAAAAAGTATTCAGTTGTATTTAGTTAAATTGTGAAAAAGTTCAATTCTTTTCTATACTGGATTTTGTTCTACTGAATTTAAAGGCAGCACGTTTATGGACTGGTTGTGGACGTAAGCGGATATGACAAGGCGAGTAACACAAATCGTGCAACATAACAAATTGATAATGAAATTCATTGCCAACACTTTTAATAATCGATTCGTTGTTGCAGCCCTAGTGAGCACACACACATATACACACACACACAGCGTTGGGTAGCCAACTCCAGCACCCGGGGAGCAGAGAGGGCCTTGCTTAAGGGCCCAAGAAAGGCAGCTTGCAGAGCCCGGGTATCGAACCCACAACCCTGACGTCAATAGCCTGGAGATCTAACCGCTGAGCCACCACTGCAAATAAAGGGGCTTCTAACTGTTTTTTGAGCGAAGCTACAGAAGAACCAGATGGGTGAAGAACCTTTTAATGGTCTAAATAACCTTCACTTCACGTTAAAGTTCTCTAGCAACTTTGAGGTTCCTCACTCTCACACATCCCTTTTACAAACATACAACATGCATGGTTCTTTTATGGAATTGCACCTTCATTGTTATGAGTGTACTAGAAAAAAGGGGTTACTTTTTGCTAATAAACCACTTGAGCTGTAGTCATGACGCTGGTTAAAACCTCAAACTCCCCCACAGTTCCAGTTAGATTTTGTTCTACTGGTTGTGGACTTGTTAACGTCAAGCTCAAGCGACAGAACGCATTGGTTAGTAGTTGCTAGCCAGGGCCGAACTTTTAGATCAGTAGTGCAACTGAATTGTGTAAAACACTAGTTTAAAATCAGTGTCCACTCAGAACATAGTAGAGACTTTATCACTTAACCCTATAGCAAGTACTGTCCCACCACTGGAATTTGCCGTGGAACGGTCTCACCTGTGGTTCCTCTAACCCGTCTCTACACAACGCTGCCAAAACTCAACCCAGAGGAACATAATTTGGACACATTTAGAGGATAAAACCTCATCTGAGAGAGCACAGTGAATATTTCGTAGACTGGTCGGTGTGGCTGCAGTGACTCCCGCCACCTGTTATTTCACGTGCATACTCAGGCTGGCAAGGCGCCATGATGGTAGGCTTTCAAGAGAGTTAAGCATGGACTTAAACATAACTAGTCCAACCCAGTCCTGGTAATCTACCATCTACCTGAGTTAGCACCCTCCCACAGCTAGCGCAACATGGTACGGGTGCTCATCTGAATCCAGTGCGATCCACACCCTGTTTGAGGGACAGTTATGATGGCATTCAGGGGAATGCCCTTTACAGCAGAAGGGTCAAAGCCTAAAGATCT
This sequence comes from Salminus brasiliensis, assembly GCF_030463535.1. Classification (NCBI taxonomy): domain Eukaryota; kingdom Metazoa; phylum Chordata; class Actinopteri; order Characiformes; family Bryconidae; genus Salminus; species Salminus brasiliensis. The sequence goes on from NC_132892.1 coordinate 27,913,235, forward strand.
TCCACCTGGCACAGTTGAGCTCCAACTCTAAACTAACACACCTGATCCAGGTAATGAATATAATCAGGGGCATTTAAATGTAAGAGAATATTAGGGGTGCGCTGGACCTGAACTCTTCAGGGTAGAAGATCTCCAGAACCAGGAAAGGGCACCCTTGACCTATGCTGTGGCCTAGGGTTAGAGCAGTGGTTCTCAAACTGGTGCTCAGAGCAGTGAGAGGTTTGACTGTGAACTGTGAACTAACCAGTGGCCCAAGGGGACTGGTTTGAGAACCTCGATCTTGAGAGCACTTCACAGCCTCCTTGCACAGGCCTACCCAATTTAAGCAGAAAAGATGTAGCTGCTGTATTTCCAGTGACGAGTCAGATCAGATTACAGAGGGTTTTCCGTCATTTGTGCCTTTTGATGTTAAGATGTGCGATAAGCTGACTTTTGAGAGGAACTGCCTACAAGGGTCTGCCCCACGCCTGTCGAGAGTGGGCATGCCTGCTGTGATCTTACTCCCACAACCAACGCGACTGCATCGATCCAGTCCGAGCATTTAAATCAGATCTGGCCGCTCCAGACTTGCAGTGTTTACAATCAATCTAAGCAGTCAGAAACTAAAAGAGATAAACTCAGATGAGCAAAGCCTAAAACAACTGCTCAGAGATCGGTCTGATGATGATTCGTCGAGTTCAATCACAGGGTAGGACACCACGGAAAAGCAACCTTTCAAATGTTCCTGTGAGAAATCAGAATGTTTATCAGAAATCACCAGGCCACACTTGCTCCGTATGTTAATCACAGAGTCCACAGTGAAGGAGTGTGTTCGCACATGTAGGCAGGAAACTAACCTCTTCCTTTGGTTTGAGAACAAAAAAGAAAAAAAAGGTGGTGGAAAAAAAGAGAACATCTAGAGAACATATTTTGATCAAAACAGCTCCATGCTGAAAAGACAACCAGTTTATGAACTTGTTATTTGGATTTCTAGAGCTGTATTCATTACAGCGCAAAGCTAATTTTCAGTAATCATTTTAGAGAAACAAACACACAGAAAACACTACTTCAAAAGTCAGGTTTTATCTATCAGTAATTTAACATTACATTAAATGATGCAGATTCAAAGATTTAAAGATTATGTAGTTGTAAATATTATAAACCAGACTACAGTTACAGTACATTCTTTGTTTGAGTACCTTTTATAGATTTAATAAATATATCAAGCATTTTCCTAAAAAGTGTTTTTTAATAAACAATTCAATGTAATTATCCATTTTAAATCATTGGCTTTATTTCAAAGTAATTGAAGCACCACTTTGGAAGCAAAAAGAATTCTGAATATTGTTATAATACTATAATACTATAATTATGATTATTATTGCTATTAAAAAATGACAGCATTTTTGTTCATAGGAATGAAACTATAAGCATATTTTTATTTTTGATTTTCAATATGAAATCTGTCACAAAATGAGTATATGAATATATATATATATTTTAATTTATATATATATATTTTTTTTTTTTCTTTTTGTTTTTTCTTTTTAATTATAATAAATATTTGTTTTTTTTAGGGTTATTTTAATAGTTTTTTAATAATTATAAAAGGTTTCCTCCCCAATTTTAGAAAGACAATTACCCAACTCACTCATTACTACTCTTCCCCCCCATCACATGTAATTCTCCTATCACTGGGAGGGTGAGGGCCTCTTTTTTAACTGGCCTCTTTTCTCAATGCCACTGGGAAACCAACGCGCTCTTGGGAAAGCGCCAGGTTCCCAGCTCTGATGCATTGGCTGGCAGATGCCCGTTTCAGCCAGTATCAAGCATCACACTGAAGTGATGTGGGGAGAAAGACAGAAGCACATCTATCCACCTTGAGTGAACAATTGTGCTCTCTCAGGATTTGGCTGCTGATGGCAGGCAGCATGAACTTGGGTCATAGTGCCGCTGGACCAGTTTTCTTTGTTTTTATTTATTAATTACATTTTTAAATGTATTTTAGTAATTCATTATTTTTATTTTATTGAAAAATAGTGAAAACAGTGATTAGCTACTACTAGCTAGGCTTATACGTTTCCATACACTTCTTAGAGTGATGGGGTTTGCTTGTCATATTTTAATTTAGCTTGGAAAAAGCTCAGCCTGCTTATACTTGTTGACAACAAACTAGTGACAACATCTGTGTGAACGGAAGACAATCATGATGTCTGATGTTATCACCATCACTAACCTGCTATAACCTTCTTAGGTCACCTTATACAGAAATCCAATCTACATCTTACTGTACACCTGAACCATGAATGGACAGATATTGAACCACTGTCCCACATTAACACTGTGTATACGTGCCACTATGTTCCAAAAGTGAACTTCATGCAAAAATGTGGGAAGCCTGGCATTTCCTTTTGTGGTCATGAGCTTGCTCACAAACACAGGTGGTTGCTAGCTAGGACCCAGAGCTCTTTCCTGGACAGGCTATTATGTCTAGGTCAAAGCAACTGAAAACATCTGCGTATTCGCTGTATGAAATCCTAGAAATATCACTGCCTTGGCCCTCATGTTCACTTATGACATGTACTGTATGGACAAAAGTATTGGGACACCTGCTGATTCATGGTTTCTTCTGAATTCAAGGGTATTAAAAAAGAGCTGATCCTGCTTTTGTTGGAGTTACTGTCTCTACAGTCCTGGGAAGAAGGCTCTCTACTAGATTTTGGAGAAGCATTGCTGTGAGGATTTCATTGCATTCAGCGACAAGAGCATTATAAATGAGGTCAGGATGCTGCCTCATCTCATCCCAAAAGTATCGGAAGAAGCACCATAATTTCAAAGAACACAGTTCCACTGCTCCACAGCTCAATGCTTGGGAGCTTTATACTCCTCAAGCCCAGGCCTGGCATTAGGCATGGTGCCAATAGGTTCATGTTTATCTGCTCTGGAGATTCATATACTTCTCTACAGGGACTAGAGAAGCTGTGTATACATGTGCACATCTGTGTCAACAACGGGTGCAACCTAAAGTAGATGAATGAATTCATTACACCAGGCGTCCACAAACATTTGGACATAGTTGGAACTATGATAATTCTCCAATCGCTCCTATCCTTCTAAATTTAGCCTCCACCACACCTCTCATGGAGCTCTACCGCTTTGCAGATGTTACCTCCAAGCCATACAGACCTCCTGATCAGGGGTTCGCAGATTGCCTTCAGAAGTGTTTGCTTAGCTGAATCTAATTTAGGCTGGACGTGGAAGCTGCAGGAAGGCAGATCTTATAGGCTTAGGACCACGGTCTGTAAATCCATATATAATATAAACCTTGTATCTCCAAAATAGTAACTTTACAAGAGAAGGAAAGCTAATAGCTCAGCTTTCAATGAAAACCAAGATAAAATTACTTTAGTTCATATAAATTTGGAGCATTTCTATTAGTCCAATAATAATCTGGGGCAGTGGTGGCTTAGCGGTTAGAGCGCTATCGATAACAGGGTTGTGGGTTCGATTCCCGGGCTCGGCAAGCTGCTACTGTTGGGCCCTTGAGCAAGGCCCTTTACCCTCTCTGCTCCCCGGGTGCTGGAGTTGGCTGCCCACCGCTCTGGGTGTGTGTACTCACTGCCCCTAGTTCACTCGTGTGTGTGTGTTCACTACCACAGATGGGTTAAATGCGGAGGACACATTTCGCTGTACAGTGACAGATATGTGCACCTTTACCTTTACAATGAAATGGAGAATTTTCAGATTCAAAAATCCAAAAATGGCATAAATGTGATGATCTGCAAATGAACTCAGTTGTCATTGGCTGCTTTGTATTTTTGTATGTATTTGTATTGTGAAATGTTCAAAATAGTAGTTTAAAATAGTTTCCTGGTGGCCAAAAACAGAACAACGTTTAACCATTTTGGAGTGTTCTGGGGTTGATATCCATTGTGGATCGTCTTTCAGATTGATTAGCCGATCGCAGATACCAATCGATGGAAACGATTGAAAAACACTACATTAACCATTCAAGCCAAACTTTCCCATAAATTGTCTCTCAAAATAAAATGTACTTTTTGGAATTTACCACATTTAAAATGCTGTCGAACTTAGAGCCCATGAATTACCGTACAAGCTGAACTGCACTGTGGTGAAGGTGGTAAACTGTAGTAAAAAACTTTAAAAAGTTCTAAAAGAGGCGGAGGCTGGATTCACATGTATCAGAGGAGATACAATGCTCCTCCTAGTGTCGGGAGCATTGCTACTGCTAGAGAGAGTTACGAAAGGGTTGGTTAACTGGCAAAACCAAATTGGGAGATATAGGGAAAAAATATGACAAACATCTGACAAGACAAAAAAACGCCAATTTTGAAGCTCAGCAGTTTCTGAAGGAAATATCGGACCCGCAGCCAATGACTAAGGTTTCAATATACGTACAGGCATTGGAATATCTTTCATAGTCTTTACCTGTGGCTGCTGTTGCTGCTGAGCGTTCCTCCTGAACTGGGCCAACTGGGAGAGCAGCAGTTGCTGGTCCAGCATGTCCATCCGCTGTTGCCGTTGGATATCCAGCGTGGCCCCCATGCCCACCGGAGCCTCTGCCCGTGGTTCCGTGCCAGAGAACAGGGGCTCCAGGGTCAGAGAGCTGCAACGAGCCAGCCATCGGGGCATCTGGAGGAACCACTGCACCGCTAACGCGTTGCTATAGTACAGCAAGCCAGAGATCTAGAACACAGCAACATGCGACACCATGGTAACATATCCAAAGGACTGATGGCTGAGTCGCCACGACGACACAAACACAAACATTAACAGAGGGGCAGAACCAATGACTGTATAGGTGGTTTTCTGTTTGACTGAGAAACAGCAGAGGTAACACATTTTTGAGGTGGATGAGTAAACAGAACTGCAGGTATGCAGAGCAGCTTGCAGAGGATTATTTGTGTTGCAGGAAATGTGAAGATGAGGGGTTTTTAGTTTTTAAACTCACCAGTCCACTAAGAGCAACGACCCACATGTAGGCACTAGAGGTCAACAACTGTGAGACAGATAAATGGACATAATCAGACTGGGATGCTTATTCATTTCTGAAGAAAGTAAGACAGATATGATATTCAGAGCACTAAACAGTAATATTAGCATAAACCCTAATAACATCTCCCTCACTGTGTTCACTAAAACATCTCCAAAGCTGATGGTAGCCTTTGTTACTTTGGTCCCAGCTCTCTGCAGGTCATTCATCAGGTCACTCCATGTAGTTCTGGGATTTTTGTTCACCGTTCTCATGATGATTTTGACCCCACGGGATGAGCTCTTGCGTGGGCGCCACATCGATTATCAATTTTCTTGTATGTCGTCCATTTTCTTACAATTGCTCCCACAGTTGATTTATTCACACCAACCTGCTTGCCTATTGGAGATTCACTATTCCCAGCCTAGTGCAGGTCTACAATGTTCTTCCTGGTGTCCTTCGACAGCTCTTTGGTCTTGGCCATGGCTAAGTTTGGAGTCTGACTGTTTGAGGCTGTGGACAGGTGTTATACAGATAACGAGTTCAAACAGGTGCCATTAATACAGGTAACGAGTGGAGGACAGAAGAGCTTCTTAAAGATGTAGTCACAGGTCTGTGAGAGCCAGAAGGATGGCCGGTCTGGGTGACTATGCTGCGCTACACCAATAAGAGTCCTTGGGCAAGACTCCTAACACTACATTGGCCCGCCTCTGTAATACGACTAACCTTGTAAGTCGCTCTGGATAAGAGCGTCTGCTAAATGCTATATAAAGAAGTGTACCTATGATGAAAATTACAGACCTCTAAGTAGGAGAACTTGCACAATCAGTGGCTGACTAAATACTTTTTGGCCCCACTTTAAAGACCTATCTATCTGCATTTACCTACCTATCTATATCTACTCATCAATCTGAATCTATCTACCTATATCTATATCTACCCATCAATCTGTATCTATATCTATCCATCAATCTGTATCTATCTATCTAACTATCTGTATCTATCTCTACCCATCAATCTGTATCTATATCTACCCATCAATCTGTATCTATATCTACCCATCAATCTGTATCTATCTATCTAACTATCTGTATCTATCTCTACCCATCAATCTGTATCTATATCTACCCATCAATCTGTATCTATCTACCTAACTATATCTACCCATCAATCTGTATCTATCTACCTAACTATATCTACCCATCAATCTGTATCTATCTACCCATCAATCTGTATCTATACCTACCTATATATCTGTATCTATCTACCTATCTATATCTACCCATCAATCTGTATCTATACCTACCTATCTATCTATCTGTATCTATCTACCTAACTATATCTACCCATCAATCTGTATCTATCTACCCATCAATCTGTATCTATACCTACCTATATATCTGTATCTATCTACCTATCTATATCTATCTATCTATCTATCTAGCTATCTATCTATCTATCTGTATGCTACAGAGTAAACAGTTATGTGCACGGCTATGAAAGCTTCAACATTTCTTTACTAAAGCACTGATGGTTTAACATCTCACCACAAAGAGAACTGGTAAACCTCCAAACAGAAGATGGGGTTTGAGCAGCCAGGCCACAGCAGCTGACTTAGCACATAACGAAAGCTTTTATTCACAACACAGTTGCTGATGCTTTGATGCTTTGACACATCACAGCTCATACTCTGATCTCAGGATGTGTACAGATGTTGGGCAAAGTGTAATGGTGAAGACAACACCCTCCTTCAGTCACGCTAGATGTTTGTGGTGGACGTCCGTGCTGAAAGCACACCTTTATCTGTTTATCTGTAAGACATGTTTGTTCATACAGACGCTGATTATCTTAGGCCACTTCAGTATGGACTTAAAGAGAAGCTGTCTAGAAAATGCTAATGGGGTCAACAGGTCAAACCCCCAGTGTCAGCCTGAGGGCCTGTGGAGCACAGAAACTGTTTTCTAGAGTGATAAAGCTCCACCCGGGACCTTGGGGATAAGTCTGGAGTCGAGTTCCAACATCACTACCTGACCTCACTAATGTTCTAGTGGTTGCACGCAATCAAACCCTACAGTAAATCCACAGTAGTAGAAGCTTTTACAGTAGGGTAGAAGACCAGCAAGCATCTGCACACTTTTGGACATGTAGTGGACGACTCAGTTGTATTGAAAATGTAAATCAGGTTATACGTCAGCTCACCTGCAGGCCCACGATGTAGACGAGAGATTTGTTGGTGATGGAGATGTAGCCCAGTAGCTGAGTGACCTGAACACGAGGAATAGAATAGAAGAAAGGCACAAAGAGAGCAAAGACCGGACCTAACCTGGGAGAGAGAGAAAGAGAGAGAGAGGGGGCGTAAATGTATGATGTATACAGAGAGTTACATATCAAATGGGGGGGGGCATGCATGGTATATACAGAGAGAGACACATGACCTGTAGAGAAAGGGACATTCAGAGACAGACATTTGTGATGCATTTGTGAGACTTTTGACTTTTAAACGGCTTCCATCAAAGCATAAAAAAAGAAAAGAAAAGAAAAGAAAAAGAAACCACTATAAAGCAAAAAACCTATCTTCAAAGAAAAAAGCCTCCTTGCTCGTCAGGTTCACAAACACCTCCAGACCCCACACCACAAAAAAGAAACTGATATCATCTATCAGGTTGTAACCAGTGTAATCCAACTTCAGTCGTGTTAACACCATTCCCCGGACCATCAGAACCAGGTCAGTCCCCTGACGCCCCTTTATCTCGTTCCTCCTTGTACACCGTATTGGCAGTTTAGCTGCCCCGTACAGAACATTTGAGGGAACGACTTTTTCTTTTTGTGAAACAGAGTACTTTGGTCCATACTCAAACAAACTCTCACCCCAGCTCTTGGCTAGCTGTAAAATGGAAATCTGGACACTGTATAAAAATGTGGACCCCACAAAAAAAGGACACTCTTCCCCAGCTAAAGGATTAAGCTGTGCCATGTGTCTGATCTTAGCTATAATCCTGCATTGGAGATCTCCCACCCTCTTTCCAATGGCCCTTTTGTACAGGGATCGCCAACTACCTTTGTCCATCTAGTCTCGTTTAAATTCTTCAGGCTTTGGAAGTGTAGCGATTTAATGCAACTGGAATATAGAGCCTGTTTACTGAGACCACTGAAGTGTCAAAGTCCCAGCCCTACCGCTCTTCTCTAACCGCCAACTCCGGGAAAGCAATGGGGTCACTCCGGTGAGAATCAGCGGATGTCACATCCAGATATTCCATGTCAGAGGCACCCTGTGAAACCACACTCACTGACCGGAGGCCTATTATGGCCGCCAACTGCTCTGCTGTTATCCAGTCTGTGCCCCTCCTCAGATGACGGACCTTGCTGAGACCGGCCCACACCAGACCAGGTAGAGAGCTGCTCCCAGCACTGACACTACACCACACCACAAAAGAGGTGTACAGAGAGAGTGGGGTCGAGATGGCGAGAGAGAGAGAGAGAGAGAGACTGGGCGTACAGAGAGATTTGGGTCGAGATGGGTCGAGATGGGGAGAGAGAAAGAGAGAGAGACGGGATGTACAGAGAGAGTGGGGTTGAGATGAAGAGAGGGGTCAAGAAAGAGAGAGAGGAGGGGGTGTGCAGTTGGAGATAGAGGGGGTGTACAGAAAGAGTGGGGTTGAGATGGAGAGAGGGGTCAAGAAAGAGAGAGAGGAGGGGGTGTGCAGTTGGAGATAGAGGGGGTGTACAGAGAGAGTGGGGTCGAGATGGGGAGAGAGAAAGAGCGAGAGAGAGAGACGGGGTGTACAGAGAGAGTGGGGTCGAGATGGGGAGAGCGAGAGAGAGAGAGAGAGAGAGAGAGACGGGGTGTTCAGAGAGAGTGGGGTCGAGATGGGGAGAGCGAGGTCAAGAGAGGGGGGTGTACAGTTGGAGAAAGAGAGAGGGGGGTGTACAGTTGGAGAAAGAGAGAGGGGGGTGTACAGCTGGAGAAAGAGAGAGGGGGGTATACAGAGAGGGACGTCAAGAAATAAAGAGGGGGGGGGGGTTTGAAATGGATAGAAAGCGAGACAGATGTACAGGAACGGTCGTAGAGAACTGAGAAACTGCCAGCCGCTCTATCAGCCGTTCTCTTCGCAGCTAAAAATTGAAACAGATCAAAGAAACCTCAGGATGAGAAGTGCGGCCACACCTAGTCGGAGGAGTGTGTACGAGGAGGAGGTTGCTTGTGTTTATGACGGCTCAGCCCCATGTTGACCTTTCTGAAATACACATGCGCTCGTCTAGCCTACGCAAGCTCATGCTGGTAGGTGTGAAATTCACAGCCCCACTCCTGCACTTACTTGTTAAACGGCAAACTGTGCAAGCGCATGCCACTGTAGATCTCTCTCACACACACACACACACACACACCAGACAGATGCACTTACACTTCATGCTGGCAGCGAAAGGAGAACTTGTGGTTTGAAAGCAGTTAGCAGGTGATTGTCTCCAAAACACAAAAGCAGTTTAACTGTAATTGGTGTAAATAGTCGGTCAGCGCCCTTAATGGCCTCCTAACTCACCTCCTATACCCTGTAAACACACTCCAGCTTAAGGTTCCCTAGAATGGAGAACTGCATTTTCAGTTCATGGAACTGACCATAGAAATTCTGCAGAACCAGGAGCTGGATAACAGGGCAATTCCAAACCCCCCAAACTGTTACATCACAGTCTAGCCTCGTTTTATTTACACCCCCAAAATTGACATAAATTCTAACCAACACTGGAGGAAAAATTAAACACCATGGCGACTTCAGGAGAATACAGTGGTGTTGAGACTGGAAAGCAGCTCATCACCCCACACTTTGCTAGTTATGGAAATACGGGTTGCGACGTGCACCAGGCCTCATAAGCCTTTACCATCTCTTCTCTCCATTCGCCCACTTGTCAAACTAGACAACCTCAACCTGAATCCAAAACCCTACCACAGCACAGCATGGGGTCGTCCCCCCTACCACAACAGGTTGCTTTAAAGCTCACAAATGTTTAAAACTACTACCACTAACAGTGCAAGTGAACGGCTGACTCCGGCTGCGGCGCGTGACCAATATTGTAGCAAAGTGTTGCACCAACAGACGGCTGGATGAGGGGATTTTTTTTTTTTTTAATCATATGCCACAGGGTCTGGTGATGAAATCTCTACGTGTTGCAAAACGCAGCAACAAGATGAGGAACTCTCTCTACTAATGGCAGGTTCAGAGAGAGTGATCATATGTAGCGTAAAGCGTTTTCAGCGTTTATGTAGGTTTGTTAGCTCTTACCTAAAGTGCATAAAATCAAACAGCTGATCCATGACCAGTTCTTTCAAGTCATATCTCGGCCCGAATTCCAGTCCAGGGATCGGTTTAGGCCCGGGACATATATACTGTACATGCTGTACACAGGCCCTGGTTTAAATGTACATGATTGTGCTGGCCAGCGGTGAACTTGATTGTTGAACTGAAGAGTTGTCATGCTTGGCGTATTTGTAAGAAAACAGAAGTGTGAACTCTGGTTAAAGCTGTGGTCGGGATAGGGGTAAACACTTAAAAACAATTCCTAAAGACTTGCTCGGTTCCGACAATGAATCTTTTCAACAGGCAAAGAATCATTAAGGCGTCTGAGCCGGTTCGATGAGGTGTCTTTAGTAAAGAACTCTTGGAGAACCCTTTGCTCACAGTGGGGGAGACTGATCCTCAAGAGAGGTACACTATGTCCAAATGTTTGTGGACACCCCTTCTAATGAATGCATTCAGCTTTTAACTTTAAGTTGTACCCATTGCTGACAAAGCTGTGCAAATGCACACACATAGCTTGTCCAGTCCCTGTAGAGAAGTGCTGCCAATAGAATGGGACATTCTGTAGCAGATGAACATGAACCCACTGGCACTGTGGGCTAGAGGGGTATAAAGCCCCCCAGAATTGAGCTGTGGAGCAGTGGAAGATCTGTGTTCTCTGGAATGCTGGACGGTGGTGCTCCATCCAGTACTTTTGGGATGTGCCGGGGAGTTGGGGATGAGGTGAGGTGCTGATCATCCAAGACCCATTGAGTTAATCTGTACTCCTGAAAATACTAGTGCCCCCTACTGGGTCGACAGGAAACAGAGTAAACAAAAATAAAAGTTTTGGTTCAGGGCCTGTCTTGTTCATATGCACTAAAATTGACAAATATATTGGGACACCTACTCATTCATTGTTTCTTCCTAAATCTAGGGTATTAAAAAAAAATAATAATAAATAAAAAAATTCCTGTATAGTTCCTGTATAGCATCCTGTATAGCAGCATGGCCGGCAGCCCCCGCCGGGTACTTCAGCACAAAGGCGGGAATGGGTCCATCTACTGCAGCAAGAGGCCCACCGGGAGGACCGGCAGCGGCAGCCTCATCCAGAGCTTGGCTGGTTTGAATGGTGCACAGAGGGGTGGACTGCACTCACGCCGGCCCAGACTACTGCTGCTGTTGCGTTTTCCCAGAAGAGGCGGAGGACCTCCTGCGGAGCCTCCACGGTGCTAACAGAAGAGTCTCCAGGGCCGCCATCGTCATGAACTCATCCGGACTGTGCAACCCCTGTCTCCCTCACCTTCTGCTCCAGACACCGGGAAACTAGTCTAATGAGCCCAGGCTGTGGCACAAAAGGGCCCGCAGTTCGGAAATTCTGCACGTGTGTTGAGACTGCTGGAGTGATGTTTTGTTGAAGTTTTCGGTTGGGTGTGGTGGAGGGCGAGGGAAATAAAGGTTGGTGAGTCACCTGAGCCCTGTGTTTGTATTGTCTCTGAGCTTCGCTGCCTACCAGGTCACTGTGGCCCTTTCCCCAGGTGCGCGTCACAACTGCTTTTATTGGCGGAACTGTCTCTACTGACCAGGTAAAAAGAGCTAAAAGTACTGGATAAAGCTCTATCCATCATCACAGAGAACACAGTAGTCCACACTGCTCCACAGCTCAATACCCCTCTAGCTCACACCTGGCATTAGGCAGCATGGAGCCAAGAGGTTCATGTTTATCTGTACTAGATAGGCCTATACTATTAGCAGGACTTCTCTACAGGGACTAGGTAAGCTGTGTGTGTCAGAGTGGAACTTCAAGTAGCCGAAGCCCATTTATTAGAAGGGCTGTCCACAAACTTTAGACATAAAATTTGGACATACAGTGTTTACTGCTACATAAAATAAGCGTCTCACTCGCTGAGCAGCCCATTCTGATTTGGTCTACTGGCTTTGTTGAATTTCAGTTTACTGTTTTGAACCATGATTTCAATGGTCACATCTCTCTTACGATAGATTTGGACAAGGGGAGCAAATCAGAGTGGCAGAGTGGAACCAAAACTAATGCTCGTGATGCTCAAGTTTCCACTTGCGTAATAGACTATAATATGACGTTACAATATCAGCATATTTTCCACTAATGACCCTCACCCATTCATGCTTGGCCAGTACGAAGTTTCACTGAGCACTAATGCGGACCGAGGAGGAGTTGGAAAGGTGGAAAAAGAAAAAAACATTAAGTTCAGTTTCATGTCAAAGCGTCTGAGGATGGAGTTTCGCTTCTCCCCCAGGCTCACAGAATGGGAGGGGAAAAAGAGAGAGAGATAAAAGAGAGAAGAAAAAATGAAGAAGAAAGGAAGTGATGAAGCTTAGCAGTTTCACACTTCCGCATTTCAATTTTGAACAGAAAAGAAGAAGGAAAAAAAAAGAGAGAGAGGTGTGTGTGTGTGTGTTTGGGGGGGCTGTGTTTGCCGAATGAGTAACCAAGTGTTCGACCAGGTAAGTCAGTTGCGTCTCAGCCTTGTGGTGAGTAAACAGAATTGCTGATTTTTTGCTTTTTATGATATGGCTGTTGCAAAAAGCTGCTGTGTGTAAAATCTGAGCATCCTAATGAATTCGTAAAGCAGCTGAAATGGTCCCAGAGTGATGGACAGAGACAAATTGGGTGTAGTTTCATCCAACTATCTAAACCTTCTAATAATAATGGGCATTAGTAATGATAACGGACATTACTGGACATAACCATCGACGTGATTAACTTACAAACAAACCAAAAACTGAGGCAAGAATAGTTTATTTTGACCAAAAGCAGAACTGAATTTAGCAGAATTTTAGTTAGAAATCCAAGACACGTTTTTAAGAACTTGTTTCTATAAATTAGTGACTGAAGTTTGAAAGAAACACATTTGCATAATAAATCATTTCAGAAGTATTGGGAGTCTAACAAATTTCTTGTCAAGCTGCTGTTGTACAAAAAAAATCAGTGCTTACTGTGCTTGAAGAACGTCAATCTGCTCATACTTCATGTAGTTGTTGCATGTTGCATGCGTGTGACCACGAGGCTGTCGTCAAGGTTTAGAAAGTCTGAGCAAAATATTACGCTTGGGCAATAATATACATTTAAAAATGCCTGTCATCTGCAGGATTATCACAATAAAGAATATCACTGTAAACCAAATGAACCAGTTACGGAGTATAACTCTGTATTTAACTTGGTCAATAATGCAATATCTTGCCTATGAATGTATTACAGGATACTGACTGTAATACTGACTTAACGTAATGCCAGTTTTACCAATAATGTAGCATCTGACATTTAATGGTGGTTATAGTTTAAATAAATATTATCATGTTGATCATGTGTAATAGCTTATTATATCATATTAATGGGTTTTATATCGTTACACAAATGTTATTGCACTTCTGGGATTACTACATTATTGAGAAATTGTTACAATCAGACGTTTTACATCTATATTCACGTTTTATAGTACAATCCTGACAGTAACGTACTTACCATATACTGTACATCAACTGAGAGTTACTCACATTACTGAGTCATTTATAGTGATCGTTACTTCTGAGAGCATGAACACTGTTCATTTCTACCTTTGGTTGGTTGGCAACCAAAAGATTGCGTAACTGGCATGTTGACGCCTTTCTTCTAGACCTCAAACTTTCAGAGAGAGTATAAAAGGTCTCGGTATTATTAGTGTGACCCAGCAAGCATTGCCAGCCTGAAAACCTATGTTACATCTTTCCAAGAGGTGTTTCGAGCATGTATCTGAGGATTTCCTGTAGTTGGTGGCCTGTAAGTTAGTACGGCCTTTTCAAATCTTTACAATTTTGCACAATTAACCATAGTTCACAATAAGAAAAAGGGAATTTATTTCTGTATTATTTAGTAATATTTGATAAGGTCACAAATTAGCCCCAAAGTTATTTGTATTTCAGTAAACAATAACAAAGCAACCTAATTATTTTAGTATAGTAACTAAATGTTTTTTTTTTCTTAAAAGCTAAGAGGAATATTCTATACACTCACCAGTAAACTTCATACCAAACATTGTTTACACTAATAGTTATCATATATATAGTTTATTATATATTTCGAGCCATTCGTTCCATGATGAGTGTTTCTTTTGCTTTGATCAGATGTTACTCTGAGGTGTGTGTATGTCATCACTCTGGGGCTTTACCTTTCAGCAGGCTGATAGTCATCGTTTTGGCCTTTAGGAGGTGTTTTTCCCCACACTCAGCTGTGCGAGCTGTCCCCCTCAGTCACCTTGTTGCCCACTGTAATTCAGGCTCACACTTCTTTCTTTTCAAGATGGTCTAGGCTATTACTTCATCTGCTGTGTGGTGCTGGTCCAAATTCTATCAGCATCAACACCATAGCAGTACGGAGCAGTACGTTCGCTATAGCTGTGGTGTTGGAAGCTAGTTAGATAAACTAGTGGAATTGGGGTAGGCGACATGTGGCTACACATCAGTTCATGCATACTGTGAGAAACTCAGTTGGTGTACAGTATATGGTTATTACATTACTGTAAGGAACATAGTATAAATTGTGAAACTTACCATTGCATTAATTTCTCAATAATGTAGTAATCCCAGAAGTGCAACAACAATTGTGTAATGGAATAAACCCCATTAACAAGCTAATAAGATAATATTTACTTAAAATATAACTACCATTCTTTTCAAGGTATTTCAGGCTATTACTTTATCTCCTGTGTGGCACTGGTCTGAGTTCTATCAGCACTCAAACTGCTTGAACTGATTTTACAGGGCACTATCTAGTCAACACATCTGTTCATGCATACCGGCAGACGCAATTTAATTGGGTTGATGAAACGGCTGAGCGCTGGACAACATCTAAAAGAACTTTGGTATTTTAGTACATTCTAGAGACAGCCACAGCCCATAGTGGTGGACATGATCACTGGTATAAATATTAAGTGAATATCAGCATATGCAACAAATTTAGTCTGAAACAGCACACACTCACATTGTTAGATGTGTGTTCCTTCCTGTCGGTTAATGCACTGCTGACAGACTGAACATTGTGTCCTACTTTTAGATGCCCATTTGAGCAAGGAGGTTCAATAGAAAACAGCTTGTTTGAACACAAAAACAGATATTGGCATCCATTAATACTCCAGATTCCAAAAGTCAAAAACCATGGATGTTAGTTCATGTGAATCCGAATGTAGATCTTGAAGAACCCTTTGTATTATAACCCACCCATGTCACGTGTTTCTAGCATTATATATATTTTAAAAAATGAATAAATAAAAAACACAAATAAAAAAAGGGGGTACGAGCGGTTCAGCTGACTATGGTGCTTGCTCAAATCCAGGGTCACGCTGCCTGCAATCAGCAGTCAGAGCCAGAGAGAGCACAATTAGCCTTGCTCTATCCTACTGGGTAGATGTGTCTGTCTCTCTCTCTCTCTCTGTCGGTCTCTCGGCCTGCCAATGCATCAGTGCTGGGAACCTGGCGCTTTCCTCCAAGTGCATTAGTTGCCCAGTTATGTTGCATCGGCGGTTGTTAGGAAAGAGGCAGTGGCTGGTTGCGCATGTGTCAATCCTCACTCTCTCAGTATTGGGAGCATTACATGTGAGGTGGAGAAAAGTTATGAGTGGGTTGGTTAACTAGCTATCTAAAAATTGGCGAGGACAATTGGGTAAAAATTCATAAAAAATAATAATAAAATGACCTCCAATGCCCATTCTTATCTTTTCTTTCAGAGTCATCATCAAGTGACAATGGTGGAACAGGCCTCCAACTCCACTTTGATCAACTGCACCAACTTGTACAACCACCGCCCGGTGGCACAAGTGCTCATGCCCCTGATCTACTCAGTCATATGCCTGCTGGGCCTGTTGGGCAACGTTCTGGCTCTGCAGGTGATCCGCTCCAACCGCAACAAGCTCAACTCCACCACGCTGTACTCAGCCAATCTGGCAGTGTCCGACATGCTCTTCTGCCTGGCACTCCCACTTCGAGTTATCTACTACGGCCTCGGCTTCCACTGGCCTATGGGAGAGACCCTGTGCAAGCTAACGGCACTGCTGTTCTACCTCAACTGCTACGCCGGGGTCAATTTCATGACCTGCCTGGCAGTGGACCGTTTCTTGGCCGTGGTGCTCCAGATGAGGCTGAGCAAGCTGAGGAAGGTGCAGAACGTGAAGTACATTTGCTTGATCGTGTGGTTGGTGGTGTTGGCACAGACCTTACCGCTACTGGGCATGCCTATGACCCATGAAGAACATGATGGTACCATCACGTGCATGGAGTATCCAAACTTTGAGATCGTCCAAGGCCTGCCATACATACTGATCGGCGCAGTGGTTCTGGGCTACGGGATTCCATTGGCGACTATCCTCATATGCTATTCCGTGCTTTCTCGCAAGCTGCAGCTGGCCGCAAAGGATAACCACTTGACGGAGCGCTCTGGAAGGACTCAAAAGGCCAGAGGAGTGATCGCCGGAGTGGTCCTGGTGTTCGTTGTGTGCTTCAGCCCATACCACCTGGACTTGCTGCAGTACATGGTCCGGAAGCTCCTCTACAATCCGGACTGTGGGGAGCTTCAGTCTTTCCAGATTTCCCTGCACATCACTGTGTGTCTGATGAACTTCAACTCCTGCCTGGACCCGTTTGTCTACTTCTTTGCCTGCAAGGGCTACAAGAGGAAGGTGATGAAGATCCTAAAGCGGCAGGTCAGCACTTCGTTCTCCAGTGTGGGAAGGACTTCACCTGAAAGCTCTGGCACGCACGAGAACTATTTGAATCATTCCCGAAACAAGAGTCGTCACCTCAAAGACATGGCTCTGAGCCCCATTAGGAGTGGCTCCTGAACTCAAACACCTCATAGGTGAAGATTATGGGTGAGTCTTGGATAAAGGATTGGTACATAAGGTACATTATGTGACATGATCCAGTCTTCAACAACATGCGAGTTCTCATGAGCATCCTGTGGTTAGCTGTAATGTTCGTAATGATCATTAGCTCATGCAAGCTGCTAAACGTTTCTGCTACAGGATTTTGGTGCCTCTTAACTAATGCAGTCGTCTAATATATTAACTTATACCTACAGCCCTTCTCTCTCAAACAAATAAAAATAATAATAATCAAAAAAGGTTCATCACCTTTGCCTTTAGTTCTTTCCTAAAGGCAATGGTTGTTTACAGCAGTGTTTCTCAACTTTGGTACTAGAGGCAACATGCACGTTGTCTGCACGATTCTTCTCTATGATGAGGACTTCTTGGACATGGTTTTTATCAAATACGATTCTGTATCTAAATCTATGAAATATCCAAAGTTAACTGAAATGGCAACGTTAACTGTACAACCCAATGACTGCTGAAAACATGGACTGAAACGCATCTAAAACCTGAAGCCAGCACGCGTCTAGTGCCTCTGCTGGCTGGCTGCAGTATGACGTGTAGATCTGCCCATCCCCATTTGTTTCAATGACAAAGCGGCCCATTTTCCATCTCATCGTTTGTCCTCTAAACTGCATTTCCATCTCCACTGGCGCATTTTTAATTTCCCCCAGAAATCAACTGGGAATCCAGGGCTTCTCTGAAATTGGCGGACAAATGGCAGACGGTTTCGGCTTTTATTTTTATATGGAAGGGACTGGAAGCACAGCGTCCATGTTTTCTGCAGTCAGTGGTACAACCTTGATGTTTAAAGGATTGGAAAGTAGAACAATGGTGAGGAAATGCTTGAGTAACAGTGAATAACAAAATAAAGAGTTCTTATGTTAACTCTTGCAGTTTGGTGAGCTGTTAATTTACTACTTGTTTAAAGCCACTGTCTTCTCATTTTTCTGATTCTCTTTGAACTATTACCTATAGCAAGCAAGATTAAAGGATGGTTAACTCTGTCCTCTTCATTTATTTAGAATTTGTAAATATATATAATCACTCTGACCCAGCAAAACATGAGTCAGAGTCATGAAGTGTCACTGCTTTATTAAAACATGCCAAAAGTGGCTATAACAATAAAAAAAAAAAATACCACCAGAATCATGATCTGATCTTGTCTGCCCAGTAGGCTAGCATTTTAGACTGGCACTGCTCCTGACAGGGGGTTGTTTACGTTACCATTTTGATGCCACTGCCAATCGTCCTGCGATCTGACACGCCCTCACAGTTCTGAGTGGGCTGCAGCTTGTGATTTCTGATTTTTCCCTGAATTTACATTGCCAATTACCCAACCCGTACACATTCTCTCCCCCGCTCCATCGCATGCAAAGCCCCCGACACTAGTGAGGGCGAGACCAAGACACGGCCCCTCCGGCACTTGCGGAGCTAGCCAACTGCCGCTGATGCGACAACCAACGCACTTGGAGGGAAGCCCTGTACTAAGCCGCACTAGTGTGATGTGGGGGAATGCGTCATCTACCTACCCTAGAGAGAGCAAGGCCAACTGCGCTCTCTCTGGGGCCCTGGTGTAATCGGGATTCGACCCAGCGAACCTCTGATCACAGTGACAGCGTCTTAGTCTGCTGGACCCCTGTCTCTTTTTTTTTGCGCCTCTAACTATACTCAAACTGCATTCATTTACAAATACATATTGAAATTATTCTTATTCTAAAAGGTATTAAAATACATGTGTGGAACCACTGGATCCTAAAGTGCGACAAACATCTCATACCAGATTTTAAAAATACACACACCCACCCCACCCCACCCAATTTAGCAAAGTCACATCAGTTAGAAAGTTAACTTTGCGACGATGTGACTTACTGTGTACAACTCATGTACAGCTCAAACAGCGTTGATGGTCATGCTTGTACAGTTTTGTACATCTCTGAGGAACCTTTAAAGCCACGTCCAACCACATATGAATGAGGATCTTTGGCCATGCACTTTGATCTTGCACTTAGAGAACTTGCTAAACCATGTGGGGTGGGTGTTTTTTAAAATCTGGTGCGAGACGTTTGTCGCACATTAGGAGCCAGTGTATCATCACTGTAGGTCCCCTGATTACACACTTTTAAATGTATTGTATAGGTTTCCTTTTTAAGGCCCGTCTACTGGTTTTTAAATATCTACACATGCGCGACTTACAAGGTTACTGGTATTACAGAGGAGGGCCAATGTAGTGTTAGGAGTTTTGCCCAAGGACTCTTATTGGTGTAGCGCAGCATAGCCACCCAGACCGGGAATCGAACCCCAGTCTCCCACATGGTGAGGTAGCTCACAGGCAGGTAGTGGTGTTATCTGTTGCGCCACACCAACCATGTACTGTAAGACTAAGCATATGCCTTTAGAAGAGGAGAAGAATTTCCCAATGTTTTATTAATGTAGACATATTATTTTTGAGCAGTTTACTACACCCAATCTCAGCCATCAAAACACACACGTCCAGGGAATGCATTCTGCTACTTTAAGTTGCATCCTTTCCGAACACGGATTGCACACACAGCTTGCCTAGTCCTCACAGAGACGTACTGCCAACAGAACAGGACTCTCTGAAGTGCATAAGCATGAACGTACCGGCACCATGCCTAATGTCAAACGTGAGCTATAGAGGGGTGAGCTATATGGACGGTGCTCCATTCAATACCTTTGATGAGTTGGGGAGTTGAGGATGAAGTGGGGTGGTGATCATACAACATGCAAACAAATCCTCACAGCAATGCTCTCCTCCAAAGTCTAGTAGAAAGCCTTCTTCCCTGGACAGTAGAGACAGTTACTCCAGCAAAAGCAGGATCAACTCTTTTTAATACCTTCGATTTTGGAGTAAACAATGAATGAGCAGGTGTCCCAATTCGGGTTGGGTGGTCTCTGCTTTTTTTTTTAATCACTTCTCGAAATAAGACCCCGGTATATAGTATTATCGTGGGTGGTCTTCTGTTTACGTGGCGTCCTTACAATCTCATCCTGTCTTATTTTAAAAACACAAAATACAATGTTGAGTTTTCTCACAGGGTGACAAAGTGAACCCTGCACAGTGCTAAATCAATCACTCAATTAATGTTAAACCGTCAATCTGACCATTACTAATGTTAAACTGCTCTGAATCAGGAGAGAGGCGCCGGTTAGCGTCAGCTTAGTTAGGAAGATAACACTTCTTTCTTCACCACAGAATACATTGTGACTGAAACCCAAGTCAGATCAAGAGACTGTTGCCAGAAAAGACAGAAAGCTGAAATGAACCTGTGGTTTTTGATCATTTCTGGATCTAGCTCAGCTACAGCTCCACCGGGCATCAGATTCCAATCACTGAGCTCCCACAGCGCATCACTCTATGGCTCCCTAAAATGCACATGTGAGAAATTGGCTTATTTGGTCGTGTACTAGATCAGACATGTATCAGACACTTCATAATTGAAAAATTCTACCAAAATGTTTAAATACAGCAGTATACCATATTACCATTATATAACCTAAGTCTAGTCCCAATACTTTTGTCCATTAAGTAAGTCCTACCATTAATGACATAAATAAGCACACAGTTTAGGGTGTTAACTGCGAGGCAATCTCTGAGTTTTGAAATCTAAGAAAACAGAACAATACTTCCTGAAAAAGGTTCTGAGGCTTAACGTTACAAGATCATGCCCTGTCAAGATGAAACAGCACACTTCTACTCGACACTTCTTTAAAAAGAGAACACTGTGAAAACCAGCGGCGATACCAACAAGAGCTTTTTCAAGTAGACGTCTCAACCTCTGAACTAATGTAACACACTCACACCTAACTGCAAACCAGATAGACCACCACCTCGCTACTTTAATCTCATCCTCACCTGGTGTGCAAATGCCTTTCATCATTATTATTATAATCATTTTTACACAGTAAAACACAGCCTATATGTCCAAATGTTTGTGGACACCCCTTTCAATGAATGCATTCAGCTACTTTAAGTTGCACCCATTGCTGAGACAGATGTGTAAATGCATGCAAACAACGTGTCTAGTCCCAGTAGATAAACACACGAAGCCATGCCTAATGCCAGGCGTGGTGGGCACTGAGCTATGGCGCAGTGGGACTGTGTTCTCTAGAATGATGGATAGTGCTCCATTTAATAGTTTTGGGGTGAGCTGTGGAGTTGGTGATGAGGAGGGGTAGTGATCATCCAATGTCTTGACCTCCCTAATGTTCTTGTTGCTAAATGCAACCAAATCCTTACAGCAATGTTCCAAAATCTAGTAGAAAGCCTTCTTCCCTAGACAGTAGAGACAGTTACTCCAACAAAAGCAGGATCAACTCTTTTTAATACCTTTGATTTCAGAAGAAACAATGGATGGGCAGGTGTCCCAATACTTTTGTCCATATCTAACACTGCCATTCTGAAAAAGTATTTGGTTTAATCTCTTAGAGCAGGGGTGGGCATTTCCAGTCCCTGAGGGCACAGTTTTGTGCTTTTCCACAGACTGATTCATCTCACCTGTTACTTGGCAGGTTTAGCAGCTCTGTTAGAGCAGGAAGATCAGCAAACTGTACTGGACTCGTACCCCCATTATCCACCCCTGCCATTACCCCTGTATGTACGCCATCACTTCAGTTATTTACTCAAACTACAATACTATCCCAATTAACCATAGGTTCATAGGCCCTACAGTAGAACCCTGTGGGACTCCACAAGACATGCTAAATCTAATGGTTGCCAAATAATTCTCAATGGTTTATGCTTGAGGATTAATAACTGAATAATACATCTATGGTTGAATGGGTTATACAGTGAAGCCATATTTTGCAAAGGAACAAAAACTGAAAAGTGATCTGGAACAGAAACCTTTTTTGAGGTTTGAAAACCCTGTTGACAGTTAATGATGCCATTTCCTCACTCTGTGGTGTATTCCACTAGCTTTTTATTTATGTTAGACCCCCAAAGTCCCCATTATGTCAGAAGACCAGCATGTCTTGCATGATTTCATAGAGTATGTAAGATCTGTCACTCTTCTAGAAACATGTAACACTGCACTTAAGACTTATTTTGATCCCTCATAACCTTTTGAACATTACTGTGGGCTATTTTATACCATTTACATATTTTATACATACATATAAAATTTGATAATCACCAACCCACCTCATCCCCAACTTCTCCCAAAAGTATTGGATGGAGAACCATCCATCACTCCAGAAAACACATTTCCATTGCTCACTGCTGGGCAGCTTTATAGCCCTCTAGTCGAAGTCTGGCATTAGGAAGCATGATGGTGCCAATAGGTTCATATATATATATATATATATCTGCTCACAGAGTCCTATTCTATTGGCAGTGCTTCTCTATAGTGTGTGCACTTGCAAATCTGTGTCCGCAATGGGTGCAACTTAAAGGAGATGAATGCATTCATTAGAAAGTGTCCACAAACATTGTGTATTTAGGACTGTTTATATGACTCATAAGTGGAGCTCATTTTCAAAGAGGCGGCCGGCCGGTGTGTAGCACAATACTTCGCTGCAGTAAAAGTTCATAAGTCATTTACTGTGTAGTATAGTGAGAACAAAGCGATGCTAGATTTCTCTCAGGACTGGTACCCACTGTTTTCCCAAGGCCTGTTACAGGGCAGGTTGGCAGAGTCATTAAAGGTACTTTCCTGCTTGTCTTACAAGATGTTTGGTAAGAGTGTTATGTTGCAAGGCACAGTACTTTCATCATTTGTACATACACACCCTGGGAACCTAAATATGAGTTTCCTTTCTAATTAAGCTAAGCTGGGTCCTTCCGGCCCCTCCAGTGTAAATGTACAAAGCATGTCTTATGAATATCTTCTGGCCCTCCAAGACGTAGTAAGCTAAAGCTGCCTAGCGTGCCCCATCGCTCCTTCCGTCCAGGGCCTTCGCCTCTACGTTTCACTGTGGATTTTAACGGCGGGGTGCCAGGATGGACATCAAGACCCGACACAGCATCGTAGCCAGGGTCTGAGATCCACTGCCCACCATCCACCAGTGGCCCATACTGCACCCTACCAGCACAGCGCATAGCCGTCTGCCTACTAGAATGTGTGTGTGTTCACTGCTGTAGATGGGTTAAAGAAGAAGAGCGGGGTCTCCCCCTCCCCCAGCCGAGGCATGTGTGGTCAATGTCTGGATTATGTACTCTGCCAAATTCAGTAAACCAATGACCAATATCCAGAAGTGCTCACTGTGACATATGGTGAACTTCCCCTTTAATACACTTGAGTAGCCTATTAACACAGTCTCTAATGGGGTTTTATCACAGGCCTATGGGCAAACACTGTAAATCAGCATTGAGCTATAGGGAGCTATATAAGGACACACCGTATGAGACATTTTTAAGCTCATCCATCTGTCCCTATTAAATGGACAACAACAAAAAAGAACAATGTTGGAACTAAATTCAGATGTCGACACTACACATACAGAGAGGAACATAGAGAGGAAATTTTGAAACACCCAGCAAATGCATCATTAGCCACAAGTTTATCAACGTAGCAATCATTCTAACAGGAAGTTGAGTGTGGGGATGTAAACTATGCACTACTAAATGATATAAACTGCCCTCTCTGGTGGTGAAGAGAAATACAGTCATGTAAAAAAAAAAATGACAAGGGCACCCCTGGGAAACCACTGTCTTGAACATATTTAAAACATCTGGACACTTAATCTTCATGTGTTCAATAATGAGAAGAAGGTCATCCAAGTAAGCACACACAATTGAGGAAACGTCTTTCAGGACATCATTGAAACTAAAATTTAAATGAATAGAAATGTCACTTTCCTGTAAGGGAAATATTTTAACACCCCCACATTTATTATTACGTCAAACGTCTGATATAAGAATTAGATGCAGCAGATCTGAACATGGTTAGATAGGATTCTGGAGGAGTCGGTCTTATCTAAACCTGACATTTAGTCTGGTTTGCTCTTGATGTGAGCGGTGAAGATCACCATGGCCAGATCCAAAGAGCTCTCTGAGGCCTTCAGAAAGTCAAGTCAAATGTATTTGTATAGCTTAGGCAACTGTTGTTGTCACAAAGCAGCTTTACATAATTAGTAATTAGTAACATAAGAAGACATGAAGGATCCAAGACCCCCATTAAGCAAGCCAACGGCTTGCCCTCAGAGCTGGAGGAAGAAACCTTGGGAGGAACCAAGACTCACAACGGGGACCTGACCCATCCTCCTCTGGTCAGAACTATTTATTAATTATTGATAGAAGTTACCAAACCATCTATGCTGTTGAACTGCTCTGATCATAATCATAATATATTAATATTATAAAAGAAGGCTGTCGATGCAGATAAGTCTGGGATGAGGTTTAAAAAGATCTCAGAACAGTTAGAAATCAGCAGTTCCACTGTCTGCTAAACCATTTACAGGTGGAACAACTGCCAACATGGCCAAATCAGGCTGTCCTAGCAAGTCCAGCCCAAGAGCAGACCACTAGATGAGTAAAGAAGTCTCCAACAACCCTAAACTTCTCATCACCGTAGCAGGTAGCTCTCACCACAGTTGATGTCAAAGTAAAGGTTTTTGATGTGTCCCATTTTTTTAACATGGCAGTGAATATACAAAAAAAGGACTTAAAGCAGTGTATGACTGAATTTCTAATGTACAGTCCTGGTTACAGTAAAGTTCATCCACCCAACACCACTAACAAATAACAAGAAGGTTACTCACAGTCCAGCTGGCAGCACATCCACCCGCAGCTCAAAGCAGAATTGAAGGGCCTCAGTCAAAAGGAGGTCCAGTAATCCAGAGAGAACCCAGGTTCCAAACAGGAAAGACTGATTTGAACAGGCAAAGGCCATATGAGTAATATCAGTCAGAGAAAATCACTTTTTGACAGAAAGTAGTTGTGATGTGTAACTAATGTGAAAATCAGGCCACTTCAGGTGAGATAAAAGCAAGCATATAAGAATACCTGAAGAAACTGGTTTTAGAATAACAGAATTGACAGACTGCCATACACTACAGGAAGTGTAGGGGGCGATACGGCTACATCATGTTTATATGATCCACACGGTCATTCTGACAGACTGCAGTACACTACAGGAAGTGTAGGGGCAACATGGCTACATCATGTTTATATGATCCACACGGTCATTCTGACAGACTGCAGTACACTACAGGAAGTGCAGGGGGCAACATGGCTACATCATGTTTATATGATCCACACGGTCATTCTGACAGACTGCAGTACACTACAGGAAGTGTAGGGGCAACATGGCTACATCATGTTTATATGATCCACACGGTCATTCTGACAGACTGCAGTACACTACAGGAAGTGTAGGGGGCAACATGGCTACATCATGTTTATATGATCCACACGGTCATTCTGACAGACTGCAGTACACTACAGGAAGTGTAGGGGGCAACATGGCTACATCATGTTTATATGATCCACACGGTCATTCTGACAGACTGCAGTACACTACAGGAAGTGTAGGGGGCGATACGGCTACATCATGTTTATATGATCCACACGGTCATTCTGACAGACTGCCATACACTACAGGAAGTGTAGGGGGCAACATGGCTACATCATGTTTATATGATCCACACGGTCATTCTGACAGACTGCAGTACACTACAGGAAGTGTAGGGGGCAACATGGCTACATCATGTTTATATGATCCACACGGTCATTCTGACAGACTGCAGTACACTACAGGAAGTGTAGGGGCAACATGGCTACATCATGTTTATATGATCCACACGGTCATTCTGACAGACTGCAGTACACTACAGGAAGTGTAGGGGGCGATACGGCTACATCATGTTTATATGATCCACACGGTCATTCTGACAGACTGCAGTACACTACAGGAAGTGCAGGGGGCGATACGGCTACATCATGTTTATATGATCCACACGGTCATTCTGACAGACTGCCATACACTACAGGAAGTGTAGGGGGCAACATGGCTATATCATGTTTATATGATCCACACGGTCATTCTGACAGACTGCAGTACACTACAGGAAGTGCAGGGGGCAACATGGCTACATCATGTTTATATGATCCACACGGTCATTCTGACAGACTGCAGTACACTACAGGAAGTGTAGGGGCAACATGGCTACATCATGTTTATATGATCCACACGGTCATTCTGACAGACTGCAGTACACTACAGGAAGTGTAGGGGGCGATACGGCTACATCATGTTTATATGATTCACACGGTCATTCTGACAGACTGCAGTACACTACAGGAAGTGTAGGGGCAACATGGCTACATCATGTTTATATGATCCACACGGTCATTCTGACAGACTGCAGTACACTACAGGAAGTGTAGGGGCAACATGGCTATATCATGTTTATATGATCCACACGGTCATTCTGACAGACTGCAGTACACTACAGGAAGTGTAGGGGCAACATGGCTATATCATGTTTATATGATCCACATGGTCATTCTGACAGACTGCAGTACACTACAGGAAGTGTAGGGGGCAACATGGCTATATCATGTTTATATGATCCACACGGTCATTCTGACAGACTGCAGTACACTACAGAAAGTGTAGGGGGCAACATGGCTACATCATGTTTATATGATCCACATGGTCATTCTGACAGACTGCAGTACACTACAGGAAGTGTAGGGGGCGATACGGCTACATCATGTTTATATGATCCACACGGTCATTCTGACAGACTGCCATACACTACAGGAAGTGTAGGGGGCAACATGGCTACATCATGTTTATATGATCCACACGGTCATTCTGACAGACTGCAGTACACTACAGGAAGTGTAGGGGGCAACATGGCTACATCATGTTTATATGATCCACACGGTCATTCTGACAGACTGCCATACACTACAGGAAGTGTAGGGGGCAACATGGCTACATCATGTTTATATGATCCACACGGTCATTCTGACAGACTGCAGTACACTACAGGAAGTGCAGGGGGCAACATGGCTACATCATGTTTATATGATCCACACGGTCATTCTGACAGACTGCAGTACACTACAAGAAGTGTAGGGGGCAACATGGCTACATCATGTTTATATGATCCACACGGTCATTCTGACAGACTGCAGTACACTACAGGAAGTGTAGGGGGCGATACGGCTACATCATGTTTATATGATCCACACGGTCATTCTGACAGACTGCAGTACACTACAGGAAGTGTAGGGGGCAACATGGCTACATCATGTTTATATGATCCACATGGTCATTCTGACAGACTGCAGTACACTACAGGAAGTGTAGGGGGCGATACGGCTACATCATGTTTATATGATCCACACGGTCATTCTGACAGACTGCAGTACACTACAGGAAGTGTAGGGGGCAACATGGCTATATCATGTTTATATGATCCACATGGTCATTCTGACAGACTGCAGTACACTACAGGAAGTGTAGGGGCAACATGGCTATATCATGTTTATATGATCCACATGGTCATTCTGACAGACTGCAGTACACTACAGAAAGTGTAGGGGGCAACATGGCTATATCATGTTTATATGATCCACATGGTCATTCTGACAGACTGCAGTACACTACAGGAAGTGTAGGGGCAACATGGCTACATCATGTTTATATGATTCACACGGTCATTCTGACAGACTGCAGTACACTACAGGAAGTGTAGGGGGCAACATGGCTATATCATGTTTATATGATCCACACGGTCATTCTGACAGACTGCAGTACACTACAGGAAGTGTAGGGGCAACATGGCTATATCATGTTTATATGATCCACATGGTCATTCTGACAGACTGCAGTACACTACAGGAAGTGTAGGGGGCGATACGGCTACATTATGTTTATATGATCCACACGGTCATTCTGACAGACTGCAGTACACTACAGGAAGTGTAGGGGCAACATGGCTATATCATGTTTATATGATCCACACGGTCATTCTGACAGACTGCAGTACACTACAGGAAGTGTAGGGGCAACATGGCTACATCATGTTTATATGATCCACACAGTCATTCTGACAGACTGCAGTACACTACAGGAAGTGTTGGGGCAACATGGCTATATCATGTTTATATGATCCACATGGTCATTCTGACAGACTGCAGTACACTACAGGAAGTGTAGGGGGCAACATGGCTATATCATGTTTATATGATCCACATGGTCATTCTGACAGACTGCAGTACACTACAGGAAGTGTAGGGGGCAACATGGCTATATCATGTTTATATGATCCACATGGTCATTCTGACAGACTGCAGTACACTACAGGAAGTGTAGGGGGCAACATGGCTATATCATGTTTATATGATCCACACGGTCATTCTGACAGACTGCAGTACACTACAGGAAGTGTAGGGGCAACATGGCTATATCATGTTTATATGATCCACACGGTCATTCTGACAGACTGCAGTACACTACAGGAAGTGTAGGGGCAACATGGCTACATCATGTTTATATGATCCACACAGTCATTCTGACAGACTGCAGTACACTACAGGAAGTGTTGGGGCAACATGGCTATATCATGTTTATATGATCCACATGGTCATTCTGACAGACTGCAGTACACTACAGGAAGTGTAGGGGGCAACATGGCTATATCATGTTTATATGATCCACATGGTCATTCTGACAGACTGCAGTACACTACAGGAAGTGTAGGGGGCAACATGGCTATATCATGTTTATATGATCCACATGGTCATTCTGACAGACTGCAGTACACTACAGGAAGTGTTGAGGGCGAAATGTTCAAGACATAGAAAGCAAGCAATCACTAGGAGGGACTTACTGCAAATTTACGGCTGCCAAACCTCCTCTCGAATATCCGGAAGTTGTAGATGAGTAAACTGCTGCAAAAAGTGTCCTTCACGTCCAGACAGATCAGCTTCCCACTCACCAGCCTCCAGACCTAGAGTAAGCAGGCACACACACACACACACACACACACACACACACACACACACACACACACACACGTTTGGTACAATTTCCAATATGAAAGTGAATCTAAAATGTGCTGTTCATCCCACACAATCATTTGTAAAGGTCAAGCAAGGACATGTTCTTAAGCCAGCCTGACTCAAGGCATCAGTATGGAGATGCTCCTTCAAAAAACTTTAACTTTCCAAGGCAGACTAGCTATATCCACCCACCCTGTGAGCATTTACTAAAGAAAAAATGCTCTGGTAATCTTTATCTGTAGTGTTGCTGTTGCCCTGGAATGCCGTTTACACCAAGAGTACACCATGTCCAAATGTTTGTGGACACCCCTTCTAATAAACTGCATTCAGCTACTTGAAGTCGCACCAATTGCTGACACGGATGTGTAATTTCACACACACACAACTTGTCTAGGCTCTGTTTCACAGAGAGATTATTAATAGTAAAGTGATTTTTTTTATCCAGTATGAATCTACAGTGTGTGCAGTTTCATAGCCTGATTATTAACGGTGAAGTCATTTTAATCCAGCATGAATCTGCAGTCGGTGCATTTTTACAATCTGATCATTTTTTAGTAGTAAATATAGCTCGACAGGGAAAGCTGCAGTGTGATTTTAATCCAGTAAACATTTTCAGCATGTAGTTTTTACAGCACACCCAATAATAATTCTAACAATTTTAAGACTGACTTTAATCCAGCATGAATCCACAATTGATCGTATTACATCTGGACAGGTTTTAATCCAGTATGAATCCACAACATGTATTTCTTGTTACAGTTTGATAGTATTACTTCTGGACAGGTTTTAATCCAGTATGAATCCACAACATGTATTTCTTGTTACAGTTTGATAGTATTACATCTGGACAGATTTTAATCCAGTATGAATCCACGACATGTATTTCTTGTTACAGTTTGATAGTATTACATCTGGACAGGTTTTAATCCAGTAGGAATCCACAACATGTATTTCTTGTTACAGTTTGATAGTATTACATCTGGACAGGTTTTAATCCAGTAGGAATCCACAACATGTATTTCTTGTTACAGTTTGAAAGTATTACTTCTGGACAGGTTTTAATCCAGTATGAATCCACAACATGTATTTCTTGTTACAGTTTGATAGTATTACATCTGGACAGGTTTTAATCCAGTATGAATCCACAACATGTATTTCTTGTTACAGTTTGATAGTATTACTTCTGGACAGGTTTTAATCCAGTATGCAGTTTTACTGTCCAACTGATAACTGGACAGTCTGACAGTAATGATCACAAAGTGGTTTTTATCCAGAACAAATGTGCAGTGTGTAGTTTTTAACAGTCTGACAGTAAACTGCAGAGCGATTTTTACCCAGTATGAATCCATTAGCTCGTAGAGTATAACTGCAATAGCTGCTTAGTGGTTTACTATGAATAATCCATGTGTTATTTTTTATACAGTTAAAGAGAAATACTGTAATACTGGTAGAGTGATTTTAATCCAGTATCAATCTGAATTTAACTGAATTATTGTAAAGTGATTTTAGGTAGTATTCATGGGTGTATCATGTGGTTTAATGCAGAGGAAAACATCCTGACTGTGACCTTGGACGATCTGTGGTAAACTGGGGTAATTACACAGGTATTTTTTTCCCTTATCAATCATCTCTTACAAATAACAAAACTCAGTCAGCTCAGAATAGGAATACTACTACTACTTATAATCCTGTACTGATGCTGTTTAGCCAGCACACATGCCCACACAGAAACTATGCTAAATCCAGCACAATGCTGTTCAACCCAGTCCTACATATCCATTATTAGTAGGGATGCACTGATACCACTTTTTCCTTTTCGATACGATACCAGATTTTCAAGCATCTGCCGATACAGAGTACCAATACTGACTTAAATACCCAATATATGGCTATAAATCCTGATACTTCCTTAAAAAAAAAAAACAGCAATGAAAATTGCCACAATGCAGTAAGCAAGTAGGGAAGCATAATATTACTAAGCTCGACTAAACAGCTTTTTATTTGGTGTTTAAAATTCACATTTCATTTGAAGTACACGTCTCTAAGTAAAAAGATATTAAAGTCAGTGTGTGCCTTAAAACAAGCTGCTTAATCTCAACTCATTAGTTTGATTAAACGTCTGTTTAATGGTAATAACTATTTATGCCTGGCTGTTTTCGTTTGCTTAAACATTTGGTTTTATATGCAAACCAAAATGTTCTATGTAATAAAAAATAAAAGGAAGCTGTCAGTAAGCTTCATGGCATCTGTGCTCTGTATTGCCGATACGATACTGCGTGTAAGTGCCAGTATCGACGAAGATATTAATGCAGTATCAGTGCAACACTAATTATTAGTGTCTAATACTACTACCACCACCAATACTACTTGATCCTGTGTAGGAGGCCGGGTTAGAGTAAAAATAAAGAGCATCTAGTGACCCCACCAGGCCTGGCTGAAAAACATCTCTTCACATACAGTACACACGCTAACCCAAAGAGCCACAAAGCACATTCTGCTGTACGAATATCCGATTGTATTCGATCCTAGCACCTGCTGCGAGTCTCCACTCTCACCTGTTTGTGCTGCTTCACGGCCTGAAGGCTGTACATGAAGAGCTTCTGGTACTGAGGCAGGCCCAGGATCAGCAGCACAGTGAGGGCGCCAGGCAGCAGCAGCAGGCTCTTGGACAGAGGAGCTTTATCTGCAAAACAGAGGTGGAGATGGAAATGTTGGGTCCAGAAGAAGTTGTTTCTGAAGAGGCACTAAGGCAGCGTTATCCGTCCTGTAGCACGAGCTACACGTGACCCTAAGGCCATCAAGCCTGGACTAGAGGGATGCAAACCCTGGAGCAACAGGTCTACAAGCTAGTAGGGCTTTGTTTATACGGCATGAGGCAGGTATTGACCTTCACACCACGGCTGTCATCTCGCTCACTTAAGACCACGTGAGACACAGCCTTTCATTCGACTACGGGAGTTACCTAAAAAGTCCTAAACCTTCCTGGAGAATGAGCGAAACGCTAAACACACTACACCATTGTCACTGCTGACGCAGATGTGCAATTTCACACACACAACTTGTGCAATCCATGTAGAGAAGTACCGCCAATGTAACAGGACTCTTACTGGCACCATGCTGCCTAATGCCAGGCGTGGGCCAGAGGGGTATGACGGCCCCCAGCACTGAGCTGTGGAGCAGCGGAAGAACTGTGCTCCATTCAATACTTGTTGGGATGAGTTGGGGATGGTGAGGTGAGGTGGGGTAGGGTGGTGTGGTGATCATCCAACATCCTGACATCACTAACTCTCTCTTGTTGATGAATGCAATCAAACCCTCACAGCAATGTTCCTCCAAAATCTAGTGGAAAGCCTTCTTCCCTGGACAGTAGAGAGAGTTACTCCAACAAAAGAAGCAGGATCAACTTATTTAATTACCCTTGAGTTCATAAAAGACAATGACTGAGCAGGTGTCCCAATACTTTTGTCCACATGATCTCGATACAGAGGTGTATGCGGGTGACTCCACATTCTAGCCTCGGTCGTTTTGGCTGTGGCTAAATAAGGTGTCTAGGAGCGTGGAGGAAAAGCAGTAAGCTAGACTAGACTAATACGCAGCTAAATAAGCTCTTAAATGGCAGCTAGCTTCAGTTTGGGCTGGTTTTAAAGGGAAGCCCGGGCAGTAAACACCGCCTGCTGAGAGGCAGAGCCGGAATGAATGGCAGGCAGGGCGAAGGCGAAGGCGGACTCACACAGCCCTCTCGACCCGGTGGTGGTGAACATTCCGCCGGCCACACGCTCAGGACGCACCGCCGAGACGAAAAAACAGCAGAAACTAGGCGATGGAGCTGGTTTTCACGGCCATGAACTTAATAAAAGTTACAGGGAAGGAAAGGAAAAGTCGTTGTGGGAAGGAGAGAGGGGAAAGGGTGACGGGGACGGCAGCTGGCGGGGGACAAACTTCATGTTTTCTTTTCTACTCCGCGTTTTCGAAGTAGCTGCATGTCGACGCCGTGTCCCAATTGTAGGCTACTTTATTAATAATAATAAAAAAAAGTCTGTCTTAATTAATATCTTAATATTCTTAATATTAAAACATCGAGCTCAAACTATGCACTAACAGCATTTAGCAGCAGTTAACTATAGCTATAAAAGCTCAGAATATCCAAAGCTAGTGCCGATAGACCCTGAATTCCCTGCCTTGCCAGAAATTAACATAATGCAACAATTTACAAGCAATCCACGACTCCTAATCCTGACTGTAGAGAGTATTAAATTCTACCCCCAGTGTGTCTTCACTTTAAACGTCAGCAAAACGTGGCATTTGACCAGGGCAGGCCAAAGAGTGAAGGCTGCACTTCCCCTGTTTGGACGCCAGGTGGCAGCACGAACAAACGTAAAGGGCGCCCGCCCAAGCCCACGCAGTTCAGGACAATAAGTATAATTAACACAGTGCGTTTTGAAGTCACTGTTTTTCTGACGTCACAAATGCACTCATTTGCATGTCCCCGCCCATTGCACAGTTTAAGAACTATCTTTGCAAATGAGGTACGATCCAGGCAACCAATCAGAGGTTAGCAGTCATATGTTATATTCGTATTAAAGGTGCAATAACAAAAACAGCCTGGGCCCGGTTTCCTGGTAGAGAGAGCGTTTAGTTGGAATCTCACTCGACCGTTTAACCGTCAGTTGTTTTTTTGGGGGAAAACAAGCCCAGTTTAGTTAAAAAATGTTGGAAAATGTTTGTATAAAAAACAGTTATGGCTGATTTTGGATACATAAATCTTTGCAAGTGGGCCTTAAGAAAATATTAAAATATATTAATACTATTCTGGAAATTAAAGTCCAAGAAAAATGCAGGCCATGTTCCCTTCAAAGCCAGGCAGTGGCTTATTATTATTATCAAATTCATTTAAATGATGGTATTATTGAAGTGAGTTTGGCTGCCAACTAACCTGTGACCTCTGTTTCCAGCCTACAGTGTATACAGTAAACATCCTAAAGTATCCAGACACCTCCTCTAATTAGTAAACCGTGCACTACACTAGTAATTGTGGACTGCCAGTAGAACTAGACACTCTTGAGTTGATGTACATGAGCTTTAGATCCCCATGCCCAACGCTGAAGAGGGGAATAAGGCCCCTAGCATTGGGCTGTGGGGTAGTGGAGCAGCCTTCTCTGGAGTGATGTAGCTCTATCCAATATCTTTGGGGTGAGCGTGATGATTTGGAGTACCTGATCTCAATGATGCTCTAATGGTCGAATGCAATCAGGTGTAGGGTCTTCTCAGAAGAGCAGAAGCTGTTGAAATGATACTCTTGATTTCAGAGGGAACATGGAACGAGCATGTGTCTGCGTATAGTGTGTCTCTTCATTTAGGCCTCGTTTCTCAGCTGGGAAGCAAGGCTGTGTGTACAGGATGCTCTCTGTTTAAGTTTTAAGGATAAAGAAGCCCACGCTGTGCCTTTTTTTGAGCTCTCATGCCGGCATCTAATTTTAATCTTCCCCAACAAGAGCTTTTCTCTGCTGGAGAATTAATGAGAACAAGATGTCTTTCATCGGAGTTGATTTTGTGAAAGCCTCAGCGAGCAGCTGCCTCTCCACGGGGAAAAAAAAGAGGCAGAGAAAAGCGAAGAGTCAACAGCAAGCTGCTACAGTGAGTAAAAAATACCTCTGTTTGTTCCCCACCACTGGCTCCGAGATGAATGGGCCTGTTTGTGTTATGGCCATCTGTTGGGGATGTGATAGGTGTCGCGCGGCGGCCGTGCTGAGCAGCTCTCAGGGTTTTCATAAGCTAATCATGTAATTGGACACAATAGTCAGTCAGTGACTAATGGAGACGGGCTGGAGCTGCTGAACACGACCTGAAAGCGGCTTTATTTACTCTTACCGCTGCTCAACTGGGGTGGACGGAGCGGTGGGGTGATGCAGCTGGGGTTAGGGTAGGTGTTACAGTGCGTGTGTGTGTGTGTGTGTGTGTGTGGGGGGGGGGGGTGCTGTACAAGTGCAAGAGTGGAAAATGCAGAGCTGTTGATTTGGAAGTCCAATCTTTCTTTAAGCATCACTTAAAGCAACATTTTAGGTGTCAAATAATTAATTTACTGGTCATTTAAGTTGTTTGATGGGTAAATAGTAGATATGTGACTATGTGGTTGGGGTGAAAAATGCTCAGATGCCGTCTTTATAAGTGTGAACGCTACCTTTCAACTCTGATGCGCACCAAACAAGCAGGCCGAGACCACCTGAGCAGGTGGGTCCCGGCCCGTTTCTAAGCGAACTCTGAGGTGGTTGGTGTTAAAAATGAACACAACACCAACCAAACGTGGTCCCTCCTGCCCGCAAGATCTAGAGGGATTCTCAATGTGAAGTACGGCAAGTTGGGGCTGGTGTTCTTGGTGGTACTGACTTGGTAAGTTCGTGTCATGAGTACAAACTCCCGAAGACAGCAGGACGCTGTACGGTACATGATACACTACAGCAGGGTGGTGCGTAATGCACTCTGAGATATTTGGCTTCCTGATGAATCCTTAGATAGAACACTGTAGTCAGTTAGCCCTAAGCTTAGCCCACAACCACTCACTGTCCCGGGTTTGACCTTCCCGAGGCTCAACGTTACTGGTTTAAAACAATAAGCCGGTGTGAGTTTAGCTCCAGTTTGGTTCTGAGCTGAGGTAGTCTGTTCGTTCTGAGGGAGCGATGATGGAGAGAAGAGGATTGAAAAGCTAGCTTTTAGCCTAGCATGGGTTCCGGGTTCCAGGAGCCATTTCTCTTTTACTCTTGTGTCAATCAACCAGGTTTCTTGTGTGTTTGAATTTGATGTATTTATTATAACAGCCAACCCCATTCACATTGTATCAGAGGTTCATGATGAACGGACCAATAGAAATTCTCCAAAATGACTTGAAATAAAAGCCTTTTACATCGACTTACAAGGTTTTTTTTGGGTGACAGCAATGATATGCTTAACAGTTGATGCTTTCACTCAACTATATTTTAGGCTCCAGACTTGAGACCATTCCCATGTTCTCACAATAATACCATTTGTGTGTGTGTGTGTGTGTGTGTGTGTGTGTGTCTGTGGGTACCAGCCACAACCAATTAATCATAGATGCTGCATACCTTCTCTATTACATCTCCAGCCATGGTCTTCGTTACAAACACTTCACGCCTGTTTACCACTGTTTACATCACACACACACACACGCACACACACACACACACACACCCACACACCCACACACCCATGCTCACGCGCTTACACTTTTTTTTACACACTAACCCCAACCATTTTCACACACAGACTTGTTTTTTTACAGAGTCAGTATACATCCATGAAACTCTACAGAAGATACAATTCAATTTATTTATTCTTAATTATTAATAAATTGTTTAATAACTAATTAAACTATAGTTTTGACATTATGTGTCAGTTCTTCCTTACACTGTGGCAAAGTTTTATGATGAATGGACCAATAGAAATGCTCCAAAAAAGTTACTGTTTGGGATGAACAAGGTTTTTGCATGGCAGTGACAGTGCATACACTATATGGACAAAAGTATTGGGACACCTGCTCATTCATTGTTTCTTCTGAAATCAAGGGTATTAAAAAGACTTAATCCTGCTTTTGTTGGAGTAACTGTCCAGAGAAGAAGGATTTCTACTAGATTTCGGAGGAGCATTGCTGTAAGGATTTGATTGCATTCAGCAACAAGAGCAGCGTTAGTGAGGTCAGGAGGTCTCCCCGACTCATCTCAAACATAGTGGATGGAGCACCATCCATCTTTCCAAAGAACACAGTACTTCCACTCCTGCCAACACCTGGCATTGGGCATGGTGCCAATAGGTTCATAATTATCTGCTCAAGAGATTGTATTGGCATTGTATTGGATTCTATTGGCAATACTTCTCTACAGGGACTAGACAAGCTATATGTATGTATGTGTGTGTGTGTGTGTGTGTTTGCACACCTGTGTCAGCAATATGGCGCAAAGTAGCTGAATTAGAATGGGTGTCTACAAACTTTTGGACATAATGTAACATAAATGCAGTGATAATCAGGTTTAGTGTTGTTAGCCCTGTTTTCCCGGTTGTGTCCTCATAATGTACAAAAACTCCCCACTCCACACACACACACACACACACACACACACACACACACACACACACACACACACACACACAATCACACAAAATTCCACCCTTCTCCATTCCATATGCTGCCACTGCATCATCATATTCTTAATCATATCATCGGTCCAATGAAAGCGACCCGCTAACGACAGGCCTTCGGGATGGTATTATTAGGGGCTGGACGTGACTCATGTCTGTGTGAGTTAATGAGATGATTTGAAACTGAATACAGATGCTTGAACGAAAGGTACAGGGGCGCCATTAGTTTTTATGACAAGCCCCCGAAGGACCTAGGGACCGTATGAAGCTTTTTTTTTTTTTTTTTTTTTTCCTTCCCACCCAAGTTTTAGATCAGTATTGCATTTTCTATTCGAATGGTTAAGGTTATGAATTTGGTGCTGGAAACTGATCCGAGGTCAGATGTGTGTGTAAAAGCTGTAAAAACGCAAAGGCCCCTCAGCTCCCATATGTTTATTCACTGGCCTGCGCTTTCTTTCCATCCATATTGTTTCCATTACACACAAAACATATCCAAACATCCGCCCAGCAACATAGCACCACACGGGCATGACTGCTTTTCTGTTTCCCCCTGTTTTTGAATGTATTTTCCTCTTCTGGCTTTCCTCTTTTAGCCTAATAGGCTATTAGTGGTAGCCCATCGTGTAGCCTCAGAATGAAAGGCATGTGGAATCTGCACTGGACCGGACTCCTGACTATCATTTACCTTGTTATTTGCCTCGTGTTTGCTCATGTTAGGCACTATTCATCATACTCTAGATGGACAAAAGTATTGGGACACCTGTTCAGTCCCTGTTTTTTCCGAAATCAAGGATTTATCCTGCTCTGTCAAACTGAAAGCTTAGATCAGCATGAATACCAGCGTCCAACACCTGCATATCAGTGTTCAGAACACAAGAAGCCCTGGTTTGTACTGGTGTGGTGCTGGTTGAGCAGCATACCAGTGTTCAGAACACTGACGCTGATGGTGTGTTTTTTTTAAGCAGGATCAGTTTACACGATAAACCTTCTACTACTTACATTTACATTTATGGCATTTTAGCAGATGCTCTTATCGAGAGCGACTTCCAGGGTTACTCATATTACAGAGTAGGGCCAGTGTAGTGTTAGTTACTTCTGTGCTCCACCCCTTTATATAGCAGATTCTGTGAATTCCTGTATGGACACTCTATGTATTGGAGATGTTCTGACCTCCAGTCGTCTAGCCATCACAGTTGGGTTCTTGTCAAAGTTCATCACCTTCAAGACCTGACTGTTCACTCGCTGCCTAATATGTAGACCCCACCCCTTGACAGATGAAGCCACTGTAGATGAAGAGTTCATCCTGCTTTTGTTGGAGTAACTCTGTAACAGTCTCTGCTGTCCAGGGACGAAGGCTTCCTACTAGATTATGGTATTTTTGTATATATTAGGCCTGTAGAGAGTCACTCTTATGTGAAATAGAGGTTGGTCTGTTTGGATGACGTTTCCAGGCTCCATTTGGTCTTTTCCTCCTCTATATGCTCGTCCTCAAACTTAGCTTAAAACTTAGGAAGTGAATCCTTCAGAGAAACATCTAGAAAAGGCAGAAGAGGATGGAGGAGAAGTGTCCCCCTCTGTCAAACAGAAGACACAAAAGTGATGCTGTTTAAATAACAGGAAAAGAAGTATGAAGTGGTGCTGATCAGTTTCCACTAGAAACCTTCTACGACTTCTGTGCTCCGCCCCTTTATTCAGCAGATTGGGTGAATTCCCGTATTGAGACTCTAACAGACGTATGTTCGGTTACAGCGAGCAGAGAAATCAGCCATGATGGCCAGACTGGTTGTGTTTCTTTGATACTAGAAGCAGAGTGTCTCTCCTTAGCTGTGAGGCAGGTTATGATGATGAAGGGGAAGGACATGAAGGGGTAAGGAGAAGACCCACGTGAAGCAGACGAGGAATGTTTGTGAGGGAGTTAAACTGGGGGACAAATGACTGTGTGCTTTCAGTAATGAAGAAAAGGCAGATCTGTAGTCAGCTGTGCGTCTCCTGCTGTTTGCTTTGTCCATTAGAAGGAAATGAGCAGATGGCTGTTGGCCTTCTCTTGTCCTCTCTTTCTCTCCAGTCCGCTCTGGCTGTCCATGTCGATTTCTCTCTCTCTCTGTTTTACTCTCTCCTTCTGTTCACTTGCTCTGTTTCTCTCTCTTTCTCTCTTTTTCTTTCCTTCCGTCACACTGGATCCTTTTCACTTTACTGTCCTTGTATCTCTCTCTTACACCAGTTCTCCTTTTGTCTTGCTATTCACATTACTCTCCTTGTATCTCTCTCTCTCTCTCTCTCTCTTACACCAGTTCTCCTTTTGTCTTACTATTCACATTACTCTCCTTGCATCTCTATCTCTCTCTCTGTCTCTCTCTCTCTCTTTTGTTGTGTCCTTATTGTCCATTAATCTCTCTCCTCACAGTCTGGCCGGCACAAAGCTGACAGTGAAGGCCCAGGGGACGACAAGCGAAAACAAGCCAGTCCAGCTGTCAGGAGGCGGCCAGGAGACATCGGCCCTCCCTCACGAACGTCCACTCACAACCCCCCCCCCCCCCCCACACACACACACACACACCACCAATAAAAGTGTAGCTGCAGTAGTGTGGGGAAACAATAAATACTCATTAGGGAGCAGTTGAATGGAGAAAACGGCGCTCAGAAAGGCGGGATGTGACAGAGCTGCCTGAGCGCTCTGACCGTGATGTCCACCAACATCTGCTTCTTGTCCTGCTGACTAGCGGCAAAATGGATTCAAATGGCTCCCTTCCACAGAGAGCGTGTGTGGGCTTTCGCTGAGGAGACGGGGCGTCAGTGATGCTGAGGCTGTTTCTGAGTTTGCTGCTTGTCTGTGTTGAGTCCCTCAGGACAGGCTGGAACTGGAGTGACAGTTTTTAATCCAGAAACAACAGGAATCATCCTTTTCCGACAGAATTTGGCTATTGGCTGTGAAGTGGTGCTGTCCAATTAATTATTACCTTTGGAATTCAGTAATTACTGTGTTCAATATATGAGCAATTGATGAATTTAGTCAATTAGCAAATGTAATCAATTACATTACATAATATATATATATATGGAGTTTTTTATACACCACGATGTGTGTGTGTGATTTTACTTGTCATTTCACATTGGGAGCCCATTCTCTGATTGCATACAGAGGACGGGAGAGAGGATGCTAGCCTCCCAGCTGCTACTGCTAATAATTAAGTGCTCTTATAATTTTGGATGCTTGTTGTAATTGCTTATGAATACAGTAATTATTATTATTACCTAATATAAAAAGTGGTGCCTCCATGGATCACATCAGTGAGCTTCAGGTGCCCATGACTCACTGGTCACTGGTTCTCCAACTCATATTTTTGGTAGGTATTGACCACTGCATACCACGAACACCTGATGTTTTGGAGATGTCCTGACCTCCGGTCGTCTAGCCATCACAGTTTGGTTCTGGTCAAAGTGGCTTAGACAACCACATAGTATATAGTATATAACGGAGTGTATATTATATATGATATACTGGTCTCCCTCAGGCTGTTTCCCACTGGAGAAACTAAAGAGCCAGTCCTGTGTTGGTTTAAGCTTTAAACAGGGGCTTTAAACCTCAGGTTAGACAATCTTCCTCTGCATCTTTCCTAAACACAGCAAATACCTCCATTTACTGTGGGTCCATTAAAAGATCCCTTTTGGAATTTACACTGTGGGGCTGTAAGCCGCACTAAGGCCTTTCTTCCTTCCTTTTTAGTGGTGAAGAGTGAGCGAGAGAGAGAGAGAGAGAGAGGCACAGTAAAGGTTGATCAAAGTAAACAATACACTCTTGGGTCAAGAGCACTCAATTTACCGGCATTTCCTGTGAGGAGAGTTTAGAGTCGAAAGCAGTAGCAACACCCCCCCACCCCCCCACCACCTCAACCCTGGCCCTTCACTGACGAGACTCAATTTCACGGCACATTATCCCTGCACCATTCTCCCTTTACCTAAACACTCTGTCTCTCTCTCTGTGCCCCTCATTAGTAGCGAGAAAGAGCGGTATGAATTAGTAATGGCATGGAAAAGGTCTGAAAAGCCGTTCGCTCTTCTTCTGCCCTTTCATTATCCGTCCGCAGGCCCTGCGACTCATCCCTCCTCGTTTAGATAACACGTCCTCCGACTCTCCCTCAGCCACCAGCCCACCACTCTTGAGCGCTGAGGCCTACACCGGCGCTAATGCAGAATATCCCCTTTCCGATTAGATTACATTAGCCTTATCTCCCTGCCTCGCTGTGGCTGGGCGTATCTCTTACTTCGTCGCGTGCCACGCAAGTGCAGGCAAGTGTCAGTTTGGTCACACGGTCGGTAGGCTTCCTAATGACGCCATCATGGGAGTTTACCGTAACTGGAATAAAAGGGTACAGCAGAAAGGGTCGGGTCTGCTGCCCCTAAAGTTAATTGCCCGCGACAGCAGTTACAGAGCAAACTTAGCACTTAAGCCCCTGATGAAGCAAGCCGACTGCCAGCTGCTGAACGCCATCAGGCGGTTGGTGAGTGTTACTGCATAACTACACCATATGAACACAATGGTCAGCCAATTTACATATGTCCAATTCCCAATTACTAGCTAGGACACAATCATCCCTCTAGCACTGGGAGGGCAAAGGCTAAGCAAGCTAATTGGACACCATCACGTGGTTGGGAAACGTCCATGGGTGACCACTGTCTATGGTTTGGGTAGTTGTGTCCAGAACTGTTGTCGCTAGCTGATACTTGGCACTTGCTACTTTGGCCAGTTGAACATGTTGAACTGATGTTAGCGTTCAGCTAGCACAGACTGTTCCCACCTAAAATCCACTATCCACAATCCACAATCACTAGCTTGGACATTATCCTCCTTCCAGCACCGGGAAGGTGAAGACTAGAACATGAAATACGTGAGATACGTAAAAAACCAACCACCCCCATGTTTTTTTTTTTTTCAAACTGCTGAAGGACACGCTAGGAGGAGAACACTAACTGCTAGTTCTATAACTGCTTTAGCATCAAACACTGAATGACTGGGGGATAGGGAGGACCACTCCAGGCTACCCTTTCAGAAAGGGCAAGGCCAGAAACTTTTTGAGCAGTAGAAGTTAGAAGCTGTCTATAGAGAATGTAAATCCAATAAAATTCACTTTACCACATAATCAATGATGTCATTATAAAAATATGTATGTATACACAGTGATCCACCACAACCCTTGACTTTTAAAGGCTAGCAGGCTGTTTTTTTTGTCTGGACAGAGAGTCAAATTGCTTAAGACCTGACGTATTCAAGAGTCAGGCCTCGTCACCAGATCCAGGAATAGATTTCTAGTCCAAAAAAAAAAATCCCTCCCTCAGCTTTCCCTAGACATGTACACTTGGGAAAGTCTGTGCTGCCAGACCAGTGATATAACAGTTTTTTTTTCACATTCAGAAATAGAAGTTTGTTTTGCCACATATCTTAAAGTT
This sequence comes from Salminus brasiliensis, assembly GCF_030463535.1. Taxonomy (NCBI): domain Eukaryota; kingdom Metazoa; phylum Chordata; class Actinopteri; order Characiformes; family Bryconidae; genus Salminus; species Salminus brasiliensis. The sequence goes on from NC_132892.1 coordinate 27,955,925, forward strand.
GCCCAGCGGGAGAGAGTAAGGCAAGGCAGTGGGAGGCTGTGTTTCCGTTGGACTGGAATTTGGCCACAATTGAGGATTAACAAAAACAAAAGGGGCAAGGTGATTCACAGTCCTTATTCATGTTCCACAACAGACACCTATGTTTGTTCTGATGTAGACAAATAAGGAAATCCAGTAATCATAAATAAAAGAATTGACCTTTTTTGACAAGGATGGGATGGGTTCCCCTTTGGAGTCTTTCTTCCTCTTGAGCTGAGGAACTTTTCCTTGCCACTGTCATCAGCAGCTTGCTTAAGAGAAGCTCGGACCGGGATCTCTGTAGAAGCTGCAATGTGATTCATTGTAAAAGTGCTATAGAAATAAACTGGACATCCGAAACCCAAGCTAGAAGCCTAAAGTCTGACCCCACAGAGGATCCCACAGAGTTCGAAAACAGTCCAAAAGACAAAAGAGTAAGAGTACGCAAAGCATTACATGCAATACATGAGGTTGGACTCACTGTCAAATTGACATGATGTACCACGATGTACCTGTGATGAACTCACCGCCACTCAGGCGAAACTTACCACAGCCGGCGCGGAAATCACGTAACATCCCAAACAAGGTTTGAAAGCTGCCTCCTTTGAACCAGGTGAAAAAATACTTTATTGTATATCAGGTGGACACGACAAAAGTAATGACATGCCAGCATGCTCTCCTAGTCGGGTATGTTGATGGGTTATGGACTTGATCAGAAATCATAATAATAATCATAATAATAACAATAATAATAACTTAGATACAGGATATTTCATTAAAGAGGTTTTGTATTGATTTCCTAAGACTCTACGACATACAATGCACAATATTATCTCTACACTTTTTTATGTACACTTTCCTTTTCATTGGTGAGTTTTCTTTTTTGAGACATCTGCTATAACCCCACATAGAACAATGACCAAACCAAGAGTAAAAATATGGACAACCTCCCTTTTTTTTTGGAAATATTAAGGTAACTACACAACAAAATAAAACACATCTTTTAAATGTCACGTTGATATTTCGATAAACAAGTAAATCAACTCAAACCCTATCAGATCCCACGCCTGAAATAATGCTTTATAGGTACTTCAAACACAAAGTAGCAGAAGGGGTAGAAAAGAGAACCTCGGGTTTGGATATTCTGGTCTTCGGTGTAGTGTGGCTGGTTTCAATACCCTAGAAAACGCTTCTGGACTCCCGTGAGCCGCGAGCTGTCTTTCTCAGCCTCCCGCAGATAGTAGGAACGAGGTACAGGCGGACTGCCTTGGCCTCTGAACGTGGAGAGGCACGCTTGAAAGCATTGATTTCCAATGCTTGTGAACGTCTCTTTAAGTCCTTGCAGTAATGTGTGGGCCTCGACCCTCGTGGGGTCCTTGAAACGTCTCCAGTCCTCCAATAGAATCGATCGGTGTCGTTGTTCTCAGCTCTGGGGCGCTCAGCTCTTGCCTCTTGCCTCCCCTCTCTTTCTCTCTCTCTCTCTTCGGATGGACTGATTGATTGGCGTGTGTTAGCCCCGCCCCCTTCCTTCAGTACATCACCGCAGACTTCAGGAAAAGCCGGCCGTCTGTGAAACGAGAGCGGGATACTAATGAAGCTGGTGGGAGGGGGGGAAAGAAAAACACTGTTTTTGAATATTTGCCAAACTTGACTGATGTCGCCCGCGATGTTTAATGAATGGTGCGGTCCATAAGGTTGTGTTCTAACATGAGCAGATTTCAAACCCAGATGAAAGGTTTGTTAAGAGAGAAGATGGCGCATTAGAATAAATGTCAAGCGAAACAAAGCGCACCCACGCGCTCTCCAGCAAGACAAAAAAGAGAAAGAAAATCCTTTGAAAGATTAATTACTACATGTAAATTATGTAAATTATGCCCATGCAAATATTTCATGAGGACAATTAAGAGAGCCATTAATTACTGCCCCCCGTTCTCTTTCTCTCTCCTTCTTTCTCTCTCCCTTTTTTTTTTGCTTCACTGACATTCAATTTAATTTCCCTCTCAATGCTTTAGATGTTTAATCTTCCAACAAAAGGCTCCCTGACACACTTACTGGTCACATGTGCCGCCACCGCCACCACCAACACCACCACCACAACCCACGAGACTCACAGCTAGATGCTTTGCTTGCTTTTAACACCCTTATAAACCCAGTAAAAGAGAAACTGTAGCCAATGAAACCATTCAAACTATTGATAAGGACCTGGCGATACAGGGCTAAGGGCCAGTTTATGTGTCTGTGTTTGGGGTCAATGCAGACTCTATGCTGTAGTCTGCGCATGTGGCCTACGCCGCTGTGAGTGTTTACATTTGTCTGCAGCCAAATATAATAGCCTGGCAAAGGGGGTGTTGGGGGAGTCTATGCAACTGGGTTAACTTTCTTGGAGCGGAAGAGCTGCTGTGAGCGGTCAGAGGTGAGGAGAGCCCAAAAAAAGAAGGAAGGCAGAAGGAGGGTGAAACTTTCTTGTCCGGCCACTGAGAGACACGGACGAGGAAGCGCAGGTAGATTTGATGATTTGGATCAGCACCTGCATCCATTTCCCTCACATCAGGGTGCGCATAATGTTTGTCCCGCCGAATTTACAAGTGGCTGAAAGTTAATGCTACCCAGCGGACCAATGGCGTAGGGTACAGCCTAGGCCTCATGCCACACTGTTAGAAGGCTCTCTGATTTGAAACAGTGCTTTGAGGAACCTTTAGGGTCTTTAGAAAAAAAAGGTTCCTTAGGGCACCTTAAGAGGTTCCTCTATTGTTTCAAAGTGAGGAACCACCAAAGGTTTCTTAAGGATTTTACACTTTTAACAGTATACAAGTGGGCTACTCGTAGTCTGCAGCGTAGAGTTGGCGCAATAGCATAAACTGGCTTTTTAGGGGTGTGTTTATGCTTGTAGTTTGGTTCCCTTGGTCTGAACCAAGCATACATTGTTACACCTGGTTTGCCTTGTGTTCACACCGACATATTTGCAGTCTAACCAAAAGTAGCTGTAGTAGTAGGTCTGCATGAGGCATGTGTGTCCCTGGGTCCTGCATGATCCATGCAATGACTAGCGGAACCCTTAAATCTAACCCTGAAACCTTAAACTTGCCTTGATATCAGTATTAAACCTAAATCAGTATTACACTAAAAGATGCACTTCAAGTGGTGCCTAGATCCGAAACGCTGTAGTGTGGTAGTGTGTGGTTTGAGACACAGCCCTGCTTAACTATAAAAGCGCCAGGCAGCAGACGTTAAAGCACTGGAACGTGGGTAGGTCTGCCTGTGAAGAAGCAGGAGGCATGCTGTTGATGGAGCAAACGAGCAGGAAAGGCAGCATTCACACTTACTCTAATGAACCAATCAGACCAGGGGTGGACTAAAACGCTGACCTCTAGTGGTCAGGGTTTAAACACAGCACTAAATGAACCACCGTCTGCCACCAATCTTTACATCTAAACTATTCATTAATAATTAATACGGTGTTTCTAAAAATCCGTACAGTATTGCAGACCATAATTTCACAATACTTCAATATATCGATATTTTCTTACACCCCTAACTCAAACAGATCAAATCGTAGATTCTGCTGCAGGTAGGAAGTTCAGTGAGGGGGACAGTGAGGGCAAGTTACCTTGTATCGTCCTCTCCGCATCTGTCCTGTCGTTGCTTAGGTCAGTCTCCATGTCCTGGGTAGGAGGCTCTGAGGACACATTGAGTTTAGGTCGTTAATTTTATTGTTTTATGCAGTAATTAGAGTCGCAGTAACGCCAATTTATATTCTGGAGGCTACAACTCTAACACTTGCAGTATATCATCAGTTTAATAAGGTAAGTTAGCGGGAGATCTTGACTTTACACATTTAACGTTACTGTCGTGCAAAACCTTGTATCTCCAAAATGGAAAAACCCTTCTTAACTTTCAATGGACGTCAATGTAGAAAGACCCGCCTCCCCCCATTTTGTCATTTCTAGCATTTCTATTGGTCCATCATCATAATATGAAGCATTATAAACAATTGCTAGATTCAAATTATGTCAAAAATTGAAAATGGCAAAATAGGAGATGCAAGGTTTTGTGTGAGAGCTGCGATATCATAATATTATGGAATAATTTCATTATTGATGCACAGTGGTACAATCTGCGGCAATGAACCCACACACACACACACACACACACACACACACACACACACACACACACACACACACACACACACAACCAGAGCAGTAGGCAGCCACCTCAGCGCCCAGGGAGCAATTGGGGGGTTAGTTGCCTTGCTCAAGGGCACCTCAGCCGTGAATGATATTTAAGTTCGCATTAATACAGTTAATCAGACCCCATCCAGAACGCCTTACAAACCGGACAAAGCTTGTTCTGATCGGACTGTTTTCTTCTATTTTGTTCTTCTTTTGAAAATGACACTAAAGGGAACCTTACACAGAATCACTGGTGCAATCATAACTTCTTTATATTACCCAAGATCATTTGAAACAGTTCCCACATAACATGCCCAGGTGAGGCCTGAATGAGTAGCCCATTGCCAACCAGAAAGTTTTGTCCAAGGGTTCCATGTTGGCCCACCTGGGTCAGTGATGGGACCAGAACGGGGTAGACATGGGCCCCATCTGGGCTGTACACTGCGCATGCTGCCTAGAGAGAAACCATGTGAGATTAAAGTGGGCTGTAACGATGAGGCCTATTTGGGAAGCCCAACTGTAACAGTAACGAAGTATGTACAAACCCACTCAGAGCCCATGCCCACCTGGAGCCTACCTGGAACCCACCTGCAACCCACCTAGCCCACGCTCCACTTTTGTGAGCCTGCTGAGTCTGCCATCAATCATTCATTCATATATTCATTCAGTTATTCCATCTTCTTATCTGCTTGATCCAATTCAGGAAGAGCAGTCAGATGTTTGCAAATTTAGGAACTCTAATTAAAGCCATCATGCAAAAACATCATATCTCCAAAATGGCAACTTTAAAGGACTTTACCCTCTTCACCTTCACGATTTTAATCCATGTCATTAAAGAAGACTTTCTATTGGTCTATTCATCATGACATTCTGACACCATGTAAAGAACAGCTGCCAGATTCACATTGTGGAAAAAAAGTGAAATTGTGTATTGAGATACAAGGTTTTTTGGTGTGATCTGGACGGTATGTGGTTTTATATGTAGCTGATGCACAAATAAATAAATTAATTAATTAAAAGAATAAAGAGGCACTGACTCGCCCGCTTGTATTTACTACGATGGATAATTCATTAGTACTGTTTACATAACATTTGTACTGTTTTGTAATGAATTGTAATATTTAGAGCAAAGTACAGTATCTGTATCAGTGTACGATGGTATGATCACCCACCGCTCGGAGTGCGGGCGTGCTCGCTGGTGGACGTCTGCTGCAGCGTCTGCTCGGCCTGGTCGCGCCGCTTGGACTCGTACTCCAGAGCTTCCTGGAGCTTCCGCTTTGTCTTCTTCTCCTTCTTCAGTCGCTTCTGGATCAGAGCTGTGGAGGAAAAAAATAAGCATAATGTAATGAAAATGCACTACATCTGCAAACGTCTTTCGACTTAGGGTTTTCCTTCCTGAAAAAATCTGGGAAAACTGTCATTACTGCAACACGTCATAGTGGTTGTGACGGTAATGACCCTACACTGACACTACATGTTTAAAAGTCTGTGGACATCCCTTCAAGTTGCACCCATTGCTGATGCAGATATGCACATTCACACACACACACACACACACACACACACACAGCTTGTAGAGAAGTACTGCCAGTAGAATAGGACTCTCTAGAGCAGATATACATGAACCTGTTGGCACCATGCTTAATGCCAGCTGTGGGCTACAGAGGATGAGCTGTGGAGCAGTGTGTCCTCTGTAATGATGGATAGTGCTTCATCCAAAATGTTGAATGAGCTGGAAAGTTGGGGATGAGTTGCGGGGGTGATCATCCAACATCCTGACCCCACTAAAGCTCTTGTCGCTGAATCCTCACAACAATGCTCCTCCAAAATTTAGCAAAAAGCCTTCTCTGACAGTAGAGACAGTTACTCCATCAAAAGCAGATTAAACCCTTTTTAATAAAAAGCAATGATTATGCAGCTGTCCCAATACTTTTGTCCATATAATGTACATCTGAAAAGCATAATGTGGTTTATATTAGTGGAAACATATTCCATATAAATGAACAATTAAACTGGCCAAAAAGTGATCCGGGATGAGTCTGAATTCTCCACTGGAGGTCTTAATTTCTCTCCGTTTATAATAACGGAGCCAGAATTGGGATGTTCGAGTCAGCGAATAGTGCATTAGCTCTAATGCTCCCTTAGGCATTTGAGGGATCCTTATTGGCCATATAAACCGATCCGGAATCAGCCGCCCGATTTACACCCAGCTCATTCACCATTAGAGACAAAGCAGGCGGCGGGTTGTAGCATTACGGAGTGTCTCCGTAATGAAGAAGTCAATTGGTTTGATGTATTATGTACAAGATTCATTATCTTTATCATACGAGCTGCATATTAACACAGCCTTTCTGTTTACACACATAATAGATCATTAATACTAATAACAATGTGTGTACTTATAATTACATCGTCTAATTACTTGTGTCGCCGAGTCTCACCGTGTGTGTTGTGTTTGCCTATGTCTATGTCTTTATTCATGTATGTCTCTATTTGCCTGTATGTACATATGTGTATGTGTGTGTGTGTGTGTGTGTGGTCTGCTGAGGGAAAATGCTGAACTTGCAGTCTTGTGGGGGAGATGTTCGAACAAGTGATGAAGAGCCACATAATTAAACAACATTAATTAATGCTGCATGTTCCCCTGTCCCCGTCACTGTCACTGCGATTCGGCTACTTTATGACCATGTGCAAATATTAGGCCACTGATTTACTTGGAATTAGGGTTCGATTGATATATCGTTTGGCCAGTGATATCAGCTGATTATGCTTAGCTGATTTAAAGCTCACAGGACATCGCTGACCTCTGAAGGTTTGATAGTCGAGGACTTGTGTGCAGGTAGTATTTACACAAAACTAATACAAATTAAGAAAGAAATAACAAGCAAAAACTTAAAAATGAAGAATACTTGGGAAACGTACCCCTATGCAGTACATGCTAAATGGACAAAAGTATTGAGACATATATTGAAACACATATGGCCCTATCTTATACCCTGAGCAAGGCTTGTCGCGATGCTCATTGCTATCTCACACCCCGCCAACAGTCTATTTTCATGCCTTCCACTTGCGCTGTTTAAATAGCAACGGTGCTCTTGAATATATCTACGCAAATGAGGTGTGTTCAGGTCAATTTCTGGCGTAGTGCTATCTTGGCAACGGAAAAAAACAGGTGCACCACTGACTGAAAACAACCTAGGCGGACGTGAACAGGCAGACGTTCGTTGCTATCTTGGCAGTGAATTGTCAGCACTGGCGCGTACAGCCCAACGTGTGTACACCCCCACTTTGTACCACTGAAATAGCAATCTGCCAAAGTCAGACCACACCTGGCTCTTAAAGGGAATGGCGAGTGACACGCTGATTGGTTTATTGCATGTTACGCCAAAAACACTCCCATGATTAATTAAGAGACTTAGTATATTAGTATATCTTTTGGGCATATACTTAAATGTCTGCGTATGCTAAAAAAAACACTGAGCCCAGCAGCAGATATATACACTGTGTGAAATGTCATGATGAGTGGACTAATAGAGATGATCCAAAACTGTGTGGAATAAAATCTCCTTAAACAAAAACAAAAAAACCTATCAAGATGAATCGCGCCATCCGGAAAGTGTGACACAGCAGACGTCTGTAGTCTAGTATGAAGACTGTGTCCGTGGAAGAGACTCAAGAGACCTGCAGTGAAACGTCCCGACTGAGCCCCACATTTACATTCCAATAAAGCTTATTGATCACACGCCTCTGAAGTTTGACTTTCTGCAACATTACAAAACTTCTAGACAACTAACTACTCATCATATTTTCCCTCAATTAACACGTTAATGCTCAGTAGAGCACAGAGACGCTCCTTTAATAGAGCTGATATTACTAAAATGCTTCATTTTCAATGGCCAGATCTGCAGCTGAAACAGGAGCCTAGTGCAGCCCAACATTACAGTCATTATGGCTTTGGGGGGGGGGTAGTGCACTATAGACCCCTGTGGCACTTTTACTTTTCTACTTAAAGTAGTTTTGAAACCAGTACTTTTACACTTTTACTGGAGTAAAAAGCTTAAATTGACACTTCAACCTCTACAGAAGTCTTTTTAAACCCTAGTATCTCCACTCACTTCTACCTGAGGAATTAATTGGAGTACTTTGACAGTCATATAGGATTGTCTACTGATATTGTTACATTCCAAATGAATGAATGCATCCATTACAGTTACACAATATACTGCTTGTTTTTCGTAATTTTGTATGACACCTTTGGTTCCCGTAAAGAACAATGCTCTATCACAAAACATGGTCCTCAATGGAAGCAAAAGTGGTTCCTCTATGGCACTGCTCAAAGAACCATTTGTAGCATCAAACTGAAGCTAGATGAGTATTCTGAGAGTCTAATACACACAAACACAGCATCGTCAGTGTTCCTCAGCAGGTGTCTGAGTTAAGGATGTGGTCAGGTCTGAGCCCAACCACATCCGTAATCGGGGATTCTGTGGACGTGACTTTAAACTCATCTTAGATCAGATATCAGAGGAGATACTGACCTCGATTTTTCTGCTCCACACACAGCTGTCTCTCCAGCGTCTCACGCAGCTCCCTCTCCCGATACAGCTCCATCTTCAGCTCTGTCTTCTCCAGCTGCACCTGCTTCTCCTGCACCCGTGCATTGTCTATGGCAACCTTCAGCAGACCCTGTGACCAGACAAGCACAGCGTATGCAGTTTTGATTCTGGACTAAAATGCTGACTTTGTGTATTGTTTATTCTTATAATCTGTTACTTATAGCTGGAAAATAATGATTTATGATTTTTGGGAATTTCTGGACTAAAATGTTTACATTGTTTGCAAATTTCTGGACTAAAATGTATAATATTTTTAGGAATTTCTGGACTAAAATGTTTACATTTTAAGGAATTTCTGGACTAAAATGTTTACATTGTTTAGGAATTTCTGGACTAAAATGTTTACACTGTTTGGGAATTTCTGGACTTAAACATTAACACTGTTTTGGAATTTTTAGGTAATTCTGGACTAAAATATATCTGATGCATTATTGGACTATAATGTATAATATTTTTAGGTATTTCTGGACTAAAATATTTACATTTTTAGGAATTTCTGGACTAAAATGTTTACATTGTTTGGAAATTTCTGGACTTAAACATTAACACTGTTTGGGAATTTTTAGGAAATTCTGGACTAAAATATTATATCTGATGCATTTCTGGACTATAATGTATAATATTTTTTAGAAAATTCTGGACTAAAATGTTAAAGGATTTTTTTTTTGTAAATTCTGGACTAAAATGTTAAAGGTTTCAAGACATTCTAAACTGTTTATGTTTTATGGGAAAGGCTTACCTGGTTATCTGTTTACAGCAAATGATATATTTGCCTTTCAAAGTAATTTTTTTTCTTCAAATTTAGCTATTTTGTTTGACATCAGTCTCATCAGTCTCATCTATGACCAGCTCTTATCCAGTCTGTACTTGCATCATCACTGTATGCAAAACTGCATTTTGGACCATTTATTTATTCCAGAAATAGCATATTTTGAGATGTTTAGACCAAAACACTGAAAACCTGTTTCCCTCTGGAATGTGGCTGTTGTGAAGACATACTACAAGCTTTTCTCAGGATAGCACCATCTGTGTTGCTTCTGAGAACAGCTCTTACCTGTATGTTGGTGAGGAGTGTTTCTATAGAAGACAGGCCTTCAGGAAAGAGCAGCGGGGCGGGAAAGCCGGGAGGTAGCGTCGGACCAACGTGAGAAAGCCGCTCGTAGCTCTCTCGAGAGGTGGGGGTGCACAGCAGGCTCTCCTCTGTAAGACACGTTCGTAATGCATTAATTCAGAGAACGGCTGAGAACTGATCCATATGATAAATCAGAACGTGTTCAGTCAAAGCCCTGTTCATTACAACCTGAATGTGTTAATAAACATTGTGAAGCTTCCACGTTTTGTTTAGATGTTCTAGGAGGAGACACGCGTACACAGTTACAAGAAAAGGAACTCCAACACCTTGTGCTAACAGCAAGTTCAGTTACGGTACTGATTCACATGGCAGAGATGTCTACACTGGAAACATGTCTGTGCTTCAAATCAAAACACATGGACCAGTAATCTCAAGACTACAACTGCAAATTTAACCTCTATGTCTCTCAAGTGTGAATTCACTTTTAATGAGAATACTTTATCTACACATGTTACTATTCGTAAGTGCCACACCTGAGCAAACGCCTGATCCATGTGGATGTCCTCCTTTCTCTTATGCAATTCAAAGTAATACTATTTCAACATAACGCTATTTTAACACCAGCGCTATTTTAGTGTAACACTATTTTAGTGTAACACTATTTCAATGTAACGCTATTTCAATGTAACGCTATTTCAATGTAACGCTATTTCAATGTCAGGCTAGTTCAATGTCAGGATATTTCAATGTAACGCTATTTCATTGTCAGGTTAATTCAATGTCAGGCTAATTCAATGTAATGCTATTTCAATGTAACGCTAATTTAATGTCAGGCTAATTCAATGTAAGGCTAATTCAATGTAAGGCTAATTCAATGTAGCGCTATTTCAACGTAACGCTATTTCAACGTAACGCTATTTCAATGTCAGGCTACTTCAATGTCAGGCTACTTCAATGTCAGGCTAATTCAATGTAAGGCTATTTCAATGTAAGGCTATTTCAATGTAAGGCTAATTCAATGTAAGGCTAATTCAATGTAACGCTATTTCACCGTAATGCTATTTCACCGTAATGCTATTTCAATGTAAGGCTAATTCAATGTAACGCTATTTCAATGTAATGTATTTCAATATAAGGCTAATTCAATGTAACGCTATTTCAACATAATGCTATTTCAATGTAACGGTATTTCAACATAAGGCTAATTCAATGTAACGGTATTTCAACATAAGGCTAATTCAATGTAACGGTATTTCAACATAAGGCTAATTCAATGTAATGCTATTTCAATGTAGCGCTATTTCAGTGTAACGCTATTTCAATGTCAGGCTAATTCAATGTAACGGTATGTCAATATAAGGTTAATGCAATGTAACGATATTTCTACGTAATGCTTTTTTAATGTAATGCTATTTCAATGTCAGGCTACTTCAACGTAACGCTATTTCAATGTAGTGCTATTTTAACACAGCACTAATTCACTTTTTCACAATGCAAACCACAGTTTTGTAGGTACACACACCAATGCCGAACAGATGCTGAGCACTGTTCAGTCCCTCAGCACGTCACAGCTTTTCATTATTAGAATAAATCCAAAACAACGGCACACAAATCTTGGTTGTGCAGCGTTTTATTGTGTGGTTTTGCAACGTACCGCTATTGCAGTGTAGCACAATGTAACGTACCACTGTTACAGCATACGGCTATTGCAATGCTATTGCACTGTAATGCAATGTACTTATGGGATATTGGAATCTACTGTCTGCTACTTTCCTCCCCACTGAATCGGCACGTCTTTATATGCAGAGCTGAGTGTTTTAGCGCTGCTTCTTTGGGGCAGGGTGCCAGCCAGGTCTAATAACAGTCCAAGGTCGTTACAGCACATCAAAGCTACTTTGTGTTTCTAATGCGCCCCATGTCGCTCTGCCTGAGTAAATGTCAGCCTGATCATTTGCTGAGAGTCAGCAGGTTCTCTCCCCTCTGGCCTCCGAACAGTAAATCTCCATTGCATCGATGCGGCATGAGCGCTACATGTTGATCCTAGATCAGTTCTGGTGGCCTCTGAACTGTAAATCCGCTTTTATTACGACAGCAACCGGAGAATCTCTGTCAGGAGGCCTGAGACACGTAGGCCTCTGCTGTTCTCATGGGTTCGGTAACAGTTTGCTGAAACAGGGCCACAGTAGTAGGGCCACAGTCCAACAACAGAGCAGTACCGTCACTGTGAGCTTTTTTGAGGTCAAAATCGCTACTGCAGCGTTAACACAACCCTCAGTCAACATCGCTACTGCAGTGTTAACACAACCCTCAGTCAACATCGCTACTGCAGCGTTAACACAACCCTCAGTCAACATCGCTACTGCAGCGTTAACACAACCCTCAGTCAACATCGCTACTGCAGCGTTAACACGGCCCTCAGTCAACATCGCTACTGCAGTGTTAGCACAGCCCTCAGTCAACATCGCTACTGCAGCGTTAGCACAGCCCTCAGTCAACATCGCTACTGCAGCGTTAACACAGCCCTCAGTCAACATCGCTACTGCAGCGTTAACACAGCCCTCAGTCAACATCGCTACTGCAGCGTTAACACAACCCTCAGTCAACATCGCTACTGCAGCGTTAACACAACCCTCAGTCAACATCGCTACTGCAGCGTTAACACAGCCCTCAGTCAACATCGCTACTGCAGCGTTAACACAGCCCTCAGTCAACATCGCTACTGCAGCGTTAACACAGCCCTCAGTCAACATCGCTACTGCAGTGTTAACACAGCCCTCAGTCAACATCGCTACTGCAGTGTTAACACAACCCTCAGTCAACATCGCTACTGCAGTGTTAACACAGCCCTCAGTCAACATCGCTACTGCAGTGTTAACACAACCCTCAGTCAACATCGCTACTGCAGTGTTAACACAGCCCTCAGTCAACATCGCTACTGCAGCGTTAACACAACCCTCAGTCAACATCGCTACTGCAGCGTTAACACAACCCTCAGTCAACATCGCTACTGCAGTGTTAACACAACCCTCAGTCAACATCGCTACTGCAGTGTTAACACAGCCCTCAGTCAACATCGCTACTGCAGTGTTAACACAGCCCTCAGTCAACATCGCTACTGCAGTGTTAACACAACCCTCAGTCAACATCGCTACTGCAGTGTTAACACAACCCTCAGTCAACATCGCTACTGCAGCGTTAACACAACCCTCAGTCAACATCGCTACTGCAGTGTTAACACAGCCCTCAGTCAACATCGCTACTGCAGTGTTAACACAACCCTCAGTCAACATCGCTACTGCAGCGTTAACACAACCCTCAGTCAACATCGCTACTGCAGCGTTAACACAACCCTCAGTCAACATCGCTACTGCAGTGTTAACACAGCCCTCAGTCAACATCGCTACTGCAGTGTTAACACAACCCTCAGTCAACATCGCTACTGCAGTGTTAACACAACCCTCAGTCAACATCGCTACTGCAGTGTTAACACAGCCCTCAGTCAACATCGCTACTGCAGCGTTAACACAGCCCTCAGTCAACATCGCTACTGCAGTGTTAACACAGCCCTCAGTCAACATCGCTACTGCAGCGTTAACACAGCCCTCAGTCAACATCGCTACTGCAGCGTTAACACAGCCCTCAGTCAACATCGCTACTGCAGCGTTAACACAACCCTCAGTCAACATCGCTACTGCGTTAACACAACCCTCAGTCAACATCGCTACTGCAGCGTTAACACAGCCCTCAGTCAACATCGCTACTGCAGCGTTAACACAACCCTCAGTCAACATCGCTACTGCAGTGTTAACACAACCCTCAGTCAACATCGCTACTGCAGCGTTAACACAGCCCTCAGTCAACATCGCTACTGCAGTGTTAACACAGCCCTCAGTCAACATCGCTACTGCAGTGTTAACACAGCCCTCAGTCAACATCGCTACTGCAGTGTTAACACAGCCCTCAGTCAACATCGCTACTGCAGCGTTAACACAACCCTCAGTCAACATCGCTACTGCAGCGTTAACACAGCCCTCAGTCAACATCGCTACTGCAGTGACTAGTCCAGCATTGCTCCCGTGCCGTTAGCACGGCCGGTCTTGTCACCAGTGGAAGCTGGTATCACCTTCACGGGACAAACACTCCATTGCTCCGCAGTTCAAAGTGAGGGGGATTTATACCCCTCTAGCCGACACTTGGCACTGCACAGTTGAACGGCTCTTTGAGCATCTTAAAGTAGCTGAGTTCATTCATTAGTACGGGTGCTCAGACACATTCAGACATAGTGTACCCTTTTCACAAAGCCCCCCATGCAGCCACCTGCTCTTTTAAGTTTTAAGAAACATTTCACTCCCACTCTCTGATCCTGCATCAGCCCCAGCGTTTTGGTTATGATTACAGCAACACAGCAGCGCGCTGATCCGAGACCCGCCCTTAAAGAACCAGACGAAGCAGACATACGATCCAGTGCAACAATGAAACCAAGTTGTTTTTGATCAGGCTGAAGCCTTGATCTCGTCTGCAGACACATCAAAGAGCCCGCTAATGTATGGGGCTGTAAGGTACGGACCAGACCAGCGAGGGACAACAGAGTTATTATTGGGCCTCTGGTGAGAAGGAGTACGCCTCGTTCTCGGGAGTTCTCTCTGATGTTAAGCAAATGTAGCTTTAATGGCGTCTGTTAAATTCTGATTTTACGGCAAGTCTGTGTCAGAAATGGGCTTGAATAATAGTTTATGCTACAGGAGTGTAAAGTTACTGTTTTTTTAAGATGTAAATGTAACTGTGTAATGATATAATTAATTACTTAGTTACATAATGAATTACATTTACATTTGATTTTTTTAAATGTTAAGAATACTTGGCACAAATAATTGTCTCGTGCAAGAGGAATAAAATGGCTAAACAATGACTTAACCATTCAAGGTTAAGAAGGCTTTTCTGCCCCTTTTGGAGATGCAATCATTATTAGTGAATGCAGTTAACCCAAGAAAACCTGACCGGTGGGTTAAGTAGAATTTAATGACCAGGTTGGTGCAAAACAGGATCGGGGAGCTCCAAATGGAGCTCGGAGTTTGCAAAGAACTGCTGGGACCGTTATAGAACCACCGCCTTTCCTAAAGAAACCTTGAGGAAAGAACTCTTCTATTTAATAGTGTATCTTGTTCCACCATCATTGTCCACGAGGCACAAAGGCCTACTACAAAACCAAGGAACACATCACATTACTACATTTACATTTAAGGCATTTAGCAGACAAAGCAAGTGCTTTGCTAATTACCCAAGAAAAACCTCAGCTAGTTTAAATAGACTAATAATTCAAAGATACCTTGTTTTTTACCTTTATAAGTTTAGACTCTACTAAACACCAGTCAATATGGAGACCATAGTACTCTACTATTTGCCCAAGTATTCTCGGAAGAGGAGGGTCCTCAGTCTGAGTTTGAAGACCGCGAGCGTTGTACTCTGCCGTTCGGACACTCAGGGGAAGTTTGTTCCACCACTTTGGTGCAGCCTGGACGCTTGTCTTCCGTGGATTTTGAGGGATGGAGGGTCGAGCTGATCCGTACTTGAAGCTCAAAGGGCTTTTGGTCCGGATATGCTTTTGACCAATGCCAGCACAACAGCAACAACAGCTCTATACAGTACTGAAAAAAGGACACTTGCTTCTTTTGACCTACTAGAATATACAGTACTGAAAATGGTTCTTCATTCTTTGGACTATTTGGACAAATATAAAACCACTACAATAGGTCTTTCACCAGTCCGAAGAACCCTAACCTTCCAAAGGACCATCCAAACATTCAAATGGTGCTTAGAGTTGTCATGGTTCTATATGGAGCCACTCTCTCTATTAAATAAACAACAACAACTAACAGGCAACAATGGAGAAAGGCTCTTCTTTTGACCCTTAAAAAGGTTTTGTTCACCAGATCTACTGGAATATATACTGAAAAATGGTTCCTTATTCTTTGGACTCTTATCTGCGCTACATAAAACCCCTACAATAGGTCTTTCACCAGTCTGAAGAACCCTAACCTTCCAAAGAACCATTTAAGCATCCAAATGGTGCTTAGGGTTGTCATGTTTCTACATAGCCCTTGAAAAACCCTTGTTGTAAGAGTTTAACATGTTCCACCTACAAAGAACTGATGGTTGTGTAACAACGTACAACAGCGGAGACAGGCCTACAACAGAACCCTGGAACAGTACTACAGCAACAATGGCTCTATACAGTCCTGAAAAAGAGTTTCTTTATTCTTTGGACTCTTATTGGTGCTAAAAAACATTTACAATAGGTCTTGCACCAGTCCTAAGAACCCTAACCTTCCAAAGAACAATTGAAACAGTCAAATGGTGCTTAGAGTTGTCATGGTTCTATATGGAGCCACTTTCTTTACTAAATAACCACTGAAAAGTCCTTGTTGTAAGAGTATAACATGTCCCAGCATCATTGTCTTCAAAGCTCTGAAGGATGTGTAACAACAGACAGGCAATAATGGAGAAAGGCCTGCTACAAAACCATGGAACGTGTCACAGCACTACAGCAACTATTTGGTGCTAGAATCATCAACAAAATGATTGTTTTTCTACCAATGTAAAGAACTAAAGGACCATTTAAGCCTACTAGAAAAACCAGGGAACCGCAGTGATCGCAGTACTACAGCAATACGAGGGCCTACAGCTCCTGCAGTTACACTTATTCAAAGCTGCTGGCTTCGTTTACAGCCCAAAGACTGAGCAGTCCATGCATCAACAGGGCTGTAAAAACTTCCACCATCGTACCTTTCAAAAGGCTTCAGAGCACACTGGCGCAGTAAGACCAGATGGGCTCTCTTCATTTTCTACGGCTGTGCGAGAGGCTCCTGGAGTTTGCACACACATACACACACACACGTGCATGTGTATGTGTGTGTGCACGAAGATCTCCAGCGGTAATAACTGGCTCTGCGCAGGCTAATAAAGAGTGCTGTAGTGGGGAAGGTGACTTTCTCTTCAAAACACAGCTGCTTTATTACCATAACCCGGTTCGGCCATATGGCTCGGCCCCTCAAACAATCCGCGTGCGGAATTAACAGTGTTCTACCGTATGTTTCGGACACGGGACACATAGCGAGGAGGTGTGCTTACCTGTTACGGTAATCGTAAAATGGGAAGAGACATATGTGACTAATACATGTGCCGCTGTAACACCATATGGCGATATTATGGGAACTCAACTTGGCGGAAATTAAGCGTGCTGGGTCCAGCTTCCCGAAAACAACGCAGATCAGCTTAAGAGGTGTGGAGCGATTACTGTCATTCTGCTATTTATTTACAGTGCTGTGCAGAAACACTGTACGCAGCTGTGGAAACTGATTAAAGCTGAGCCATATATCTCTGCAGGACCTTATTCTCTGGAGCAGATAAACCTGAACCGATTGGCACCGTGCCCAATACCAGGCGTGGGCTAGAGGGGTAAAAAGCCCCCCAGCATTGAGCTGTGGAGCAGTGGAACTAACTGTGTTCTCTGAATTGATGGATGGTGCTCCATTCAGCACTTCTGGGATGGGTTGGGGAGGGGTGGTGTTCATCCAGCATCCTGACCTTGCTAACCCTCTTATAGCTGAATGCAATCAAATCCTCACAGCAATGAGATACAGTGGTGGCTCAGCGATTAAAGCACTGTGTTATTGTGTTACTGTTGGGCCCTTGTGCAAAGACCTTAACTCATTTGCTCTGCCTGGATGCTGCTGCAAAGGCTGCCCACCATATATAACCTTAAAAAAAAAGGGGGGGGTCCAGGTGTTTAGTAAAAGCAATGGTTCTGTATAGACCCATAATAAATACTGGTCCTCCCCCAGCAGAGCTTTGGAAAGGTTAAGTTAATCACACCCTACAATCACAATGTATTGATCACAAAGTATTGATTAATTGAATTGGGCGTTTTTCTTTAGTTAACTCAACTTGTTTTAGTCAAAGATTCTCCTAACTCATATTTTTAGGCCCCTCCTCCAATCTGTTTACTGTTTATTCCCATCTGCAGGTTAAAACTCCCCCTATTATATAAAGTCATAATTCTTTTAACAGTGGAGCTCTGAACCTTTGAACTTTGATCTCCTCATTCTTAATGAGCAGCAGTTAGACCGTAGGGCCGGTCTAGAGCTGTGAAATTACACTGCATAAAAACACAGTCCTGAGTAAATTTACCTTCCTGTTCTCCCTTAAGGAGCAACTGAGCAACTTATTGTCCTAAAACAGCCCTCCATGGTCAGGAGTCTGAGAATATGAAGGCCTCCCCTCATACGATGGGGAGATGAGAATAAACAGTGAACAGATTGAGGGGGAGGAGCCAAAGACTAAACATCTTACACAGTATTTAATCAGTTTCAGCTGCAGCTCATTTACTAATGGATTTGAGGCTCAAATCAGTGTGTATTGTTGACCAGACTGAGATGCAGGAGTTAAAATGTGAGTTAGGAGAACCTTTGACTGAACTAAGTTGAGTTAACATTAGATTTTTAAAAGTGCATTTATTTGTTTTTATGTTCCTGCCAGGTGAAGAATCGAACCCCACTCTTTTGCCTGAGGGGAATGACTGGTCCTTACTACACCAACTGTGTCTGATTTGGCAAAAAATCAAATCTGCAAACTGTAAACCCAAGAAATTTGTAACCTGGTCGGTGTCCCAACCGTTCAGCTTGGTTGCAGCACTGCCTAAAACACTGCAGACCTCAGCCTGTGTTCCTCATGCGGCTGCACAGCTGCCTCTTGATGTCAGACTGAAGTTTTTGTTGAATAAGTCACTTTGGACTTAGAATTTTGTTGAAGCAGCAGTTTGGTCTGGTGGGATATTAGGCTTGGTGCGGTATGCAAGCACTTTTAATTGCATTAAGACAATCTGTACTTAAAAATATTCCACTTATCTCTTCTCCGTGGACTGTTTGAGTGGGTGATTATAAAAGAGGACAGGCTATTTTTACAGGGGACGGCTGTGGGCGACAGAGGGAATATTTAGTAGAAGTCACTTAACTTAATGAAGCTCTGCACCTCTTTCTGTCTCTCCTCTCTGGTTCGCTCAGTCTCTCGCTCTCTCGGCTTTCCTTTTTGCTCTTCTATGGTGGACCCAATTACACCTTAACTTTATTACAGTACTTCCCTTTTCCTTCTGCTTCCATTTGACCATTCTTCAGTGTAAACACTGGGTAGGGGCTGAGCCATACTGCTAAAACTGAATATCAACAATATTCGTATAACACAGTATTAGACAATGTTTAAGGTTAACGAACTCATGCTTTCTGAGAAGAGGTTCTTCAAGGGTTCTTTGGTAAAGACATTGGTTCTATACAGAAACAAGTACATGGAGCTTTGCAAACCATGAACCTCAAAAACTGTGGCTCCTCCAGCTGTACCAGAACAGAGCTGGAAAAAGGGCCACTTCCAAAAGCCCAAAACTGTTACATCACAGTCTCAACTCATTATATTTACACCCCCAAAATTGACATGAACCCCGCCCACTAACAAAAGCTCTAGCAAAAGCAAAAGCAACATGGACCCCATGGACAAAGCGTTCTGGTTCCCTGTAGGGCTACCTATACAGGCCCCTCATGGGCATGTTTTCTGGGAACCTGTCAGGTTCTAGATATACTGGCTTAACAATGTAAAACAGGCTTATGAAAAACTAAATGCCTTAAATTGTGGACATTACATCATGAAATTATGTATCAACATTATGCAAAAAAATTATTTAGACCATAACAATATCACACTGGTACACCGGTATAGATGACCCTCAGCCCATCACTGAGTGTGTGTAAGATCTGGACAAAACGCTGCTCATTTACTTTGCTTTCCTTTGATCCAATAATTTAACCACCGACAGAAATGAAAGCAGTTAAACTCGTTACAGCATGAAGTGCAATTTTCAAAATGTTACTTTTACAATTCTCTCTCTTTCTCTCTCTCTCTCTCAGTTCGACTATCAGCCACTTACTCATTCTTTCCCCTCCCCCCAACCCCCTCTATCAGCACCTCTCCATTCTTGGACGTCCTTCACTTCAGAAAACGCATTAAAAGCCTCGGTGTAGCTCTTTGGCCGGAGTGCGTTTTTAAGTACATATAGCGCCGTACAGGATCCATTTAAAGAAGCAGGTGCTCAAAATCTCACCTTCTGCCTCTGATATCTGATAAAGTCTGATTAGATTTAACTGCCTCCCTCTCACGCTACCCCCCCTGCCGCACCCCCATCCCGCGCTCTCCGGATTCACTTAGCTGACCAAAGCATCTTTATCTGATCTCTCTGTCTTGGCAGGAGAGCGAGGCGTGCTGTCACATCCAAGGTGTTTCAAAGATGAAAAACAATCCATCCCTCGCTTCCTCCTGCGGCCCCTCCACCCCCTCCCCGCCCGCTCTCCGCGCTAAAAAAGCACAGCGCCCAGAGGAATGTGATTAGCGGAGTGCCGGTGTCGGCTGCCGGAGCACTCGACGTGCACCAGGCCGGCGGTTTCAGGGCATGCCGTGGCTGTAGGCTGGCGCTCACTAGCGTCTTGTGTAATATACATTGTGCTGAGGTGCTGACGTGTAATATGTTGACCCTGTGACTTTCCTTAATGGTTGAGGGACAATTTATAGGCAAATGCTACACATGCCAAAGGCTGAATAACACTGCTGCTATATAGAGGTATATATAAGGTAAAGGGCAAAGAAACGCAATTAGGAGCGTCATCAAAACTAAAGCGAAATTGAGAGCTTTATCTCGGCCTTTTAGGAGAATCATCGTCTCAGACGTTTGCAGTGTTTTCATGGCTGGTTTGTTGTTTGCAGTTCAGAGATGCCGGGCAGGACAAGCAGTGGCCCACCAAATGAGGGCTGAAATCTCCACACCACCCAGACGGCGTCCACCATTCATCTGAGAGCTCAAACTCACCAGACAGTTCTGGCAGGGCAGTGCAGAGTCATTTTTCAGACATGCTCTGGGTTCGACATTTGAGAATGTGGAGAGTACTAAGCTGTGTGTCATGATCAGACCATTTGTAGGGCCAGTCATTTCTCTAGTCACTAGTCTAATCCCCAGCTAACTACCATCATTAGCTACAAATAGTAGCCCATGTAACCTTAACTTTACTATAACCTCACTCCTCACCACTCCATTGGTCCACCACATTGATTAGCATGACTAGCATGACCAAACTGATCCACCAGAATGATTAGCATGGTTGTCTATCATGCTAATAGACCAACTAATCCATCAAATTCAAAAGAAAACATGTGCTATGCTATTTTTATAGCTTATCCAGCTAGCTTACTAGCATAAGGTATATTTTCCTCCCTTGGAAGACCAGCTTTTTAACCACCTTGACCATCAAAGACCAGCTTGAGCTGTCTGAAACCGGCTGCCAGCTAAAGTTGGTCTTAAGCTGGATTTTTCAGGGATGCTGTTTTACTTATGCTAATATTTAATACTGTAATTAAAATAATAAATGATAACCATGAAGAACAGTTAACTATTTTATAGGGTTCGGAGCTACCCAAGTTAAACCTAACACCACAGCACAACCTGAAACTGCAGGTCCACAGATGATGACGGGATGATGTTGGGAGCACTCAGCGAAAGCACTCAGTCTTTGTGCTGTTCCGCTGAACTACGGTGCCCCCCTAGAGGGACAGTCGGTGCTGACTTAGCAGCAGCTGCCTCTCCCCTTTCTCCCCACCACTCTCATGAAATCTGATTGATCCCTCTGTTGAATCGGTACGCGCTACTCCCGCTTTCCAGCAGAAGACACTGGCAGCTTGTTTGATCATAAACACTGCTCAAACCAAGGTCATTCTCTCGTTCTCTAGCTCTCGTTTCAGATTCCTCAGGCTAATGAACTTCCTCTTGCTTGAGTCCACCGCAGTCAGCATAAGAGCAAAAGACTTGGGGAACGAGAGAGGGGGGTTGGCGGGGTGGTAAACGCAAAGTTGAAAAGCTCTGGGGCGGGTGAGGGATACCGTCTTTGAGCCCGGCCGTCTTTGAGGAGCTGCAGAGGGGGGATGTTTTGATTTCTGATCTTGACACCTCCAGTTCTGCCCCCCGAAGATTCATTTGAAAGCAATGACAAAGAGGTCCTTCCTGCTCAGCGATAGCTAATGAATAGTAAGAAGGGCTCGCCCCGCGTAGGCCGCATAGGTGTCTCCGAGTGTTTTCTTCAATCAAAAGAGCGTTTCATTTTTCAGGGACAGAGCTTTCCTGACTCTTAGAAAGTGCTCTGTGGGACCTGTGGGCAAATGCTGGCATTTTGACAGTGATGACTCAAGCTAACTCCTGAGGTTTGACATTTTGTCCTTTAGGAAAAGTCAACTCTGGAATCAAGATGAAGACGCTCTAATTACATCTGACTGTACATGCTCAGAACATACCTTTATTCTTACGACGGCGAGCCATAACATTAGCATCACTGAGAGGTGAAGTGAAGAACATTGAGTATCTTCATCTATAGTGGCATCTGACAAGAGGTGGGATCTACATATTAGGAAGCAAGTGAACAGTCAGTTCTTGAAGGTCAAATGTAAGAATCCAAGACCATACTTTTACCATAAGCAAATTGTGATGGCTAGGCGACTTGGTCAGAGCATCTCCAAAATGTTAGGCTGGTCTTGTGGGTTTTTTCTGGTATGTAGTGGTCGGTACCTACCACAAGGGGGTCAAGAAAGAACAACTGGTGAACTAGCAACAGGCTCATGGAGGCCCCACCTCACAACTCACAACAGAATTCAAAGGATCTGCTGCTGGACCTGGGGATGTGAGTTGGGACAAGGCTCAGCGGTCTAATGTGCCTTCACTATGGCCCGCCTTGCCATCAGTGGTTAGAGTCAGAGAGAGCACAACTGGCTGAGCGAACAGGTGGGCTAACTGACAGTACTAAATTTGGCGGACAAAAGAGCAAACCTCCAACCCTCTATCTTTTCTATCGGCCTTAGTAAAATTCTAAGCGTTACATTCTGATGCAAAATAACAGGGTGGTAAATAAAAACCTCTAAAAGCAACATCTGAGCCTTCTTTCTCAGCCCAACCAAAGTCACACACTTGCTGTTAATAGGTCAAAAAACAGTTTAATTACAAAAATACTTGATAAATACATTGTTTGGCTGCTTTATCAAACGAGTAAACCCAAAATAAATAACTCTGAGCAAATGCTGTGCACGACAACACTGGTAAGGTCTTCAAGCTGCAAGGGGCCTGTGGTCTGTCATTAAAAGCCAGCCGTTTACGACTCCGATATAGAAATTATTTGCGATCGAAACACAATTGTGTGCTAATAGGCCTACCCGCCGTCATTATACTCATGGTTCATATAAACTGTTCGGTCTAGGCGGATATTGGCTACAAATTGAAGCAGCTTCTTCATTATCTGCCTGAACTCGTCAGCTGCTCAGGCCTGACGGCTGCGGAGCACGCTGTCTGTTTATCACACGGCTCTCATCTCACCGGGAGAGAGAGCGGAACGCTTGTTCTCATTAATCTAATGCACCACGGCCCGGCTCATCATCGTTTATGTCTTTACTCCGGCGTGACTTTTATTATACAGACGCTTTCGTTAAACCATATTGGTTTTCTGGCGAGATCTCCGTCACTTCTCCGCTCGCTCCAAACGAACCTGGGAGGATCTTCTAAATCAAAACGAACGAGTCCGGCCTGCCACGACCACTAGCCAACATGCGCTCACACACAAGCACGCACACACACTCCCCCACACCTCCGCAGCTGGTTGGGTAGCATCGTTGTCTCTCCATGGCGCAATGAGGAAAATTGTGCTGACTACTCGCCCTTGCAAAAGTCCTCATTAAGCTAATGAAAGCCTTCAAACGCAGAAACCAAACAAGGGTTCTGGGAGGTTATTACAGAAAATTACACCTCCAGGAGAGCTGGGGGAGAAAAAAAAAGAGGAGGAGGAGGAGAGGGGAAAAAAAAGCTTGTTCATTAATTCACGCTTCGCAAATCGCTAACTAATTTAGCCCCGCTGCCTTCCCTTTCCCACCCTAATGGATTATTTTCATAGAAATGTGAGCGAGCGTGTTGATTTTTTTTTTTTGTTCTCGGAACAGGCGCTCAGAGACCCCATGCTTGAGCGGAGAGAAAACACACAAAATTTTAATTCACATTAAGGCACATCAGGGGATCGGCGATCGCTCGCACGAGCCCGTTCTCACTACCGCTGCTGCGCTACAGTGTAGACAAGACATAAATAAGCTAAATAGCTATCTGGGACTGTGGAAATTGTGAAAAACGTGGAAAATGGGTCCAGTGTTGTAGGCCTGTCCCCCTAGACGTGAGATTCAGAACCGCTTTTGACTGAATTCTGGTGGTCGTACCGCCAGGTTTCCCCACCTTTTATGATATTATACAGCATAATACTTTCAAGGTCATCAGGGCCTTGTCAAAAACTTCTTTGTTAAGTCTGGCCAACTTTAACTGATGCAGTATCTGATCACAGATCACAGCGTTCTTCAAAGTGAACGCTACATTGTTTAGTCTAAAACACTCCCAACTCACATTTTTAATTTCTGCATCTCAGTCTGATCAGCAATGTATACTGGTTTAAGCCTCAAAATCATCCCCCTATGCCCTATCACATAATGAGAGGACTTTCTATTCTCAGATCTCCTGCCTCTTGACAAGTAGGCAGTTAGACAGTTACTCCGCTGTTTTTATGTAGTACAATTTCACAGCGCTAAACCGGCCCTACGGTCTAACTGCCGCTCACCAAAAGTGAGGAAATCATAAGTTCAAGTTCAAATCCCAGCAAGGCCTCAGAGCATCATGTGATGTGGGAGTTCTAACCTGCAGATGGGAATAAGCAGTAAACAGGCTGAAGGGGAGGAGCCACAGACTAAATATCTTACACAGTATTTAATCAGCTTCAGTTACAGCTCATTTACTAATGATTCTGAGGCTCGACTCAGTGTGTGTTGTTGCCCAAACTGAGATGGAAAAGTGAAGAAATGTGAGTTAGAAGAACTTTGGAGTAAAGTAGGTTAATAAATGAATGCGCAGACAGAAACAGCAACAGACACAAATGAGCGTGAGCGTGGGAGAGTTCCAACGAAGAATTCAGATGGGTTTTACAAAAGGGAGACTCGTAAACCTTAGCGAAACACATCTGACCTTTTTCTGCGTGTGTCCTCCTTGTCTCGTGGCTTATGTCTTGGGTTGCCAGATCTCCCTCTTTTGGCCCTGGGGGTGCACTAGGAGACAGGCCTAACAGGGCGTGACCCAGAGAAAGGCCATTCTGATGAACATCTGCAGGGAAAAGAGGGAGAACAGAAGAGCTGGCATTTTATACACAGGCATATCATTAATATGGCATATCATCATTAGGAAACCTCATTATGCAAGGGCTTTCAGGTCAAGAGGGAGACTCCACAGCTATGCAGGTTTGGGGTCTTTTGTGATTGTCAAGCCCTTCCTTACTTGGCTGAATAAGGGAAAACACAGAGGTGCACAAATTGGAGAGTCCAGAAGAAAATGAGAATGAACCATGGTCATACTTCAACATCACTGTGGAATACATTTATTCATGTTGGCCTATAAACTCCGACTCTAAAGGTCACATACACTATGTGGACAAAAGTATTGGGACACACTTCTTAATCACTGAATTCAGGTGTTTTATTAGGTCCCATTGCCACATGTGTATATGCAGACTGCCTTTACACACATTAGTGATAGAATGGGAGGGTTTGAAAGAGCCCACTGATTTCCTGTGTGGATCTTCCACCATCAGCTGTGAGTAGTATTACTGAACAGAGGAAGCATTTAGGAACCACAGAGAGCAACTCAGCCACCAATTGTCAGACCACGTAAAGGTACAGAGTGAGGTCACGGCAGAATGCTGAGCTCAATAACGTCCAGACTTCCAGAGTTCCAGACTTGCTGTTTGAGCTGGAAAGAGGAACCATCTCCATATTATTGCCAATGGATTTAGAATG
Organism: Salminus brasiliensis; assembly: GCF_030463535.1. Classification (NCBI taxonomy): domain Eukaryota; kingdom Metazoa; phylum Chordata; class Actinopteri; order Characiformes; family Bryconidae; genus Salminus; species Salminus brasiliensis. Next base: position 27,981,748 of record NC_132892.1, read on the forward strand.
GGACGTCAGAAAAGCTCCTGTAGGTATAAAGTGTAGGTGTCCCAATACTTGTGTCCATTTATTGTATCTATGCCACACCTTGTTTTTCAAACGTCCGTGCTGGGCTAAAAGTAAAAAACACTACCAGATTTAAATTTAGATTTGCCATAAAACTCTGGTAGCATCATCCCAGTTGTGGTGAATTCCAAACTCTTCTGATAATTGATTTTTTGGAGGGAATGTTTTGAAATAGTGTAAAAGTATAGGCATGTTAATGTGGTAAATTAAAAGCTGCATTAGTATCAGTTTATATGATTTGGTTTCATGTATCAGCATGAAAAAGTTCGGATATCGGCATCAACCTACAATTCCTATATCAGTGTATCCCTACTTATAAGCAATACAAGCATTTTTTATATTTATCTATGAAAACAGACAATGGCAAAATGCAAGATGGCTGCCTCTACCGCTATTTTAGCTATATCACACACTTTTGTCCACTTTCAGAGCTAACAGAGCTTCATTCAGTGTCAGAACCCATAACACATATACACATCTATTAGAGCCTACTGAACTCCTTTTTACAGTCTGAGGCTAGTGTTAGATGCTTTAGGCCTCATTCCATTACCTGTTAGCAACATTAGCTTCATAGCTCCAGAGCAAAGCTGAAGAAGCAGACCTCAGACACTCAACATGTCTCGTCTGACCAACTACATTTAATGTAATAGTGTAACTACTCCTTTAAAGCTGTAAAAAAAGTTTGAGGTCAAGGAGGCTCAAAACCCAAATCTTACCGAGAAGAGCCGCTAAACCGATAACGGCTGGAGATATCTAAGGCACGTTAAAGGTAAAGTGCTTCAAAGTTACATTCTGAACATGAGCTGAATAAAAGGATTTATAGCACCTCCATCTTCCCCCATGATAGACGTAGCGCGTGATTTTGAGGTCATATTCTCATATCAGTTACCCTTGGTATAACTTTTATATTAACCTAGATGATAAAAGCAGAATGCATGGCATGTGCTCATGTAGGTTTATTTCCTGGTCCGGATTCTCTGAGAGCTTCACTTTCAGCAGATTATATGGTATCATCTTATACTTAATGCTAAAAGCTTGGCACACTTGCAAGCCTGTGCACGCTGGTCCGGTCGCACATTATCATAAAAGCATATTTCCCAAGTGCTGCGTGAGTGGACTGTAGTGTGATGTGTGTGATGGTGTGTGTGTGGGTTTGAAGAAAAAGAAGTAAAGGGGAGAAAAACTGACAGAATGCCTGTATAAGAGCTGATACAGAACACACATATGATTTTACACTTCGTTATGATTTTTAATGCTGAGGTCAATTTTAGATATTTTGGGGCAGATTCATAAAGTTACAACACTCATAATGCTCAGCATAGTGTTTAGGTCATATGTGTAGCCACCATAGTGATTCTACACATGACCTCAGAAGCAGCCAAAATGCTATTCTTGCCCCCGAGTCCAATAAGAGTACCCTAATGCTGACTGTCAGCCGAAAACAATCTGATGTTTGTGTTTCTATAAATACTGCAGCCCCGCAATGTAGGTAAAATGTGCTAATCCACACTAATAAACACCAGTAAAATCACATAGTTTCTGTAATCTGTAAAAAGACAAAATTCTAATCTGATCTACTTTGTTTGGAGCAACTTTTTAAACGACCGTTTAAAAGTCCAGTCTGACTGACTTACCTGACCATTCAGCGCACAGTTGCTTTACAACTGTTCGTCCATTCCTCATCCCCTTCTGACATATTAACTTACAAATGCTTTAACTGCTGTTCTGTGTACTGTATGTTATTGCTGCTACACGTTTACAATAAGGCTCTAAGCTAATATAAACTGCAGTAAGCTGAAGTCTTACCCCAACTTTCTGTTCTGCCATGTCATCTTCCACAGTGAGGAACTTTTTTCTTCTAAAACGACCCTAAACATGATTCATTTTTAGGTTTTTAAGTATTGAAAGTGAAACGGGCTTCAAAAGCCAATTCCCAACCCCCTGGATTGGCCCAGATCCTGAGTCACTGGATTAGATTGGGACATTCCATGTTCATGACCAACCCTAATGGCAATTTAGGGGCAGAAATTTCTGAACCACATCCATAGACAGTGGACATAAGTACTGTTTGTTCAATTACGCAACAAATAAACAATAAATGCTCCATAAAAATGTCCAAATAAACCATATCAATGTGGTATCAAATGTACCAAAAAAAGGTCTATCCATAGTCATAAGACGAAATGGCAAGACGAGGAAAAAAATAACAGTGAAAGTGAAAGCACCGAGACCAGATATACAGGCGGTTTCAGTGCTCCACAACCGCATGGATGCTCTGAGCTGGTCTTGACTGACCAATTAGAAGTATTTCTGATGACAGTGGCAGCTTATTGAGTCAGGTGTGTGTCACTGTGGTGAGCTTGGGAAAACACAGGTTAATGGGTTGCGGGCTGAGGGCAGACGTACGTGGTCGGTCGGATGAACTCTCAGTGTGGGCTGGAGAGCTGGACACACTGCTGCTCTGCCTGGAAGACAAGTGACTGCCCGACCTTCGGCCATCATCCAGGGACGGCGCCGGGGATGGACTGTCTGGAACTCGCTCCTGTAACAGTACATGGTTCATTACGGCTTTATTTATGGAGAAGATGCTGTCTGGAGAAGAGGAAAAGATCATGTCAAGCGTGTCAAATTGATTTTAAATGTTACTGTTAACAGTGGTTGTAGTTTTAATACAGTGAAGCTAATTAGGCCCTGGCCAGCAGGGGGAGCAATGCAACTCCAAACTCTGCCTATTTGGCACAGCTATTGGCTCATAAGCAGCTGAATGCTTTCTTTTTTTATTGGCTCACTTTAAATTGGCTATAAAAGGGGGTGTGCTTCATGTGAATGACATGTAAACTGGGGCAGTTTGGGCGTGTCCTATGCATGTGTCCTCTGATGTGTCCAATTAAGTTCCCCCTCTCATCACTGTTATACAGGATACCTTAATGACTGAGGTGGCCATTCTAGAAGAGTCATTCTGGGCCTGAACAGCAGCGGCCATGTTGGCGATGGTGTTCAGGTGGTTCATCTGGTTCATGGCCATGGTGACCGAGGCAGGCGGCAGGCTGACGGGGATCAGGGGATGTGACATCATCATGAATGGCAGCTCCAAACCTGCTGGGTAGAAAGATAAGTTATTAATCCTAATGCAGAAACTATATATGCACATTTGGTTTGGATATCTCGTGGAGTCCCGCAGGGTTCTATTGTAGGGTCTATAAAGCTGATGTTTAATTATGAGACCAATGCCGTTATGAAAGGGAAGTAGCGTGGGCTTAAATACTGTGTCTAAAAGGTAAACTGTGTGCAGTCATAAGAGTAAGGAATTGAAGCGTGGGCCCACATATGGATTTAGGGTGTAAAAAAAACCCTTTGCGATTTTTTTCTCAGTCAGTGTTGCTATTGTAGGAGGTAGCATTAGGCCTCAGCATGGCAGTGAGTATTGCCAGATCTGCTGGAGTCGCACGCTGCAGACCAATTAGCTGCTTCTCGAACCGCTGCAGATGTCTTCATCCATAACGACCCAGTGATAAATTAGACCACAGATGCTATTTGTAGTGCGACATGCGGCGTGACAACAACGGGGTGAGAGACAATTCGCCTAGTCCCCTGATCACTGACTACAAGTACATACTGGATATATCACTATTACATGTAGAAACATGCTCCCACAACACATGAGATATATTTTTTGCATATATTATATATAAACAGAATATATTATTAGTACATAAAATGTACACATGCAGAATACCGATGGGATATGCTATTTACACATTAATTACACTTATATAATACATTGGGGGTGTATTTTTAGTATGTATGAATACGTACACATGCCTAATACAAATGGGACATAATTCTACACATAATACGTACTGGATATATTATTATTATATATAGACATATGACATAAAACATAATGAGATATATTTGATATGGACACGTAATGATATGGACATATTCATAAAACAGACAAGATGAATTTTTAACATGTATAGATATGTACATATGTTGCATTATTATTACATATAGACACTTACTCATGTTTAATACATATGGGATATATTAATATTCATATATTAATACATGCAGTAAAATATATCCAGTATGTATTATGTTAAGTGTTTATATATATATTATAAAGACACATATAATAAATTTAAGATTTTTATATATTCCTGACATTGTCTACAAAAAAAACCAAAACAAACAAAAACACTGTGTGTGTGTGTGTGTGTGTGTGTGTGTGTGTGTGTGTATAAACGTATAACAGCAGAGTAAAGAAATTAGATCTCCTCTCTACTGGACAGGTCAGTGCTTGAGGTTACATTCAGCCACTCAACTGTGGCTGCCTGTGGTCTACACAGCCACTTTGAAAGGCGTGGGATGAAAGGGAAAAAGAAAGAGAGAGAGCGAGAGCGGACATTTCAGCTCGTTTCCCTCAAAAGACTCATGGGTTTTTTCCAGAAAGAAGCTCCTGAACTGCGCTGGCCTCGCTGTAATGGATTCCGCTCCGGCCGAGCGCTGGAAGAAATGGAAGAGGAAAGGCCTGAGCTGTGATACACTGTCAAAGTCATTTTATCCGCCTTTATAGTTCAAAAATGTGGCCGGACGGCTGCGAGAAGAGGCGAGGACTGCTTTGGAACCAATCGCTGCCTACATACACACACACACACACACACACACACACACACACACACACACACACACACACTCACACACATATACGCACATACGGCAATCTGCCTTTCTGCTTTTGAACCTAAATACCAGCCAACGCGAAAGGTCAGAGGGGCTTTCTCATCGTCTGAGACTCACAAACGGCACTCAGAGACTAAAGTTACGTGGGAGAAAAAACAAAGGAGAACATGCACCACCCCCCACCACTCCCTCCACCACCCTCCACCTCCCACCACTCTGACATTTTTAGTCTGGGACAGAGGAAACCGAATAAAAGGAGAGAGAGAGACAGAGAGAGAGAGAGAGAGAGCTTGATTTTCATGAGACAGATGACATGCAGATCAGTCATGCTGCTCGAGCAGACGAGAAGGAGAGGAGGAGAGATCAAAGAGGACGTGTGTGTGTGTGTGTGTGTGTGTTGTCTTTGGGGGGCTGTTATTTGGATGGGATGATCCTGCGCCACATGCCAAAAGCACTCACAAGCTGTTCCTTCAATTTCTTTCTTTTCTTTTTTTTGCCTTTCCCCAACCACCTCGCCTGTGTGAAAGGTTAAAATCACAGCGTCCGTTAATCATCCACACACACAACTATGCTGCTCTTTACACACTCCCCCGGTCCCGCCTTGCTGCTGGTTTTGTATTTACTTAACCTCTTCTTAGTCTCGGTTTAGGCTGTGATGAGAATATTACAGTACTGTGAAATAAACACTAAGGGCAAAAGTATTGGGATGCCTGCTCGTTCATTGTCTCTTCCAAAATCGGGGTACTAAACTAAGGTTTATCCTGCTTTTGTTGGAGTAACTGTCTCTACTCTTCACAGAAAAAGGCCTACTAGAATTTGGAGCCATGCTGTGAGGATTTGATTGCATTCAGCTATAAGAGAGGCATTAGTGAAGGTAGGATGTAGTTGTAGGTGAAGTATGAAGTATTGGATGCAGCGCCATCAACATTCCAGAGAACGCTATTCCACAGCTCAGTGCTGGGGGGCTTTACATTCCTCTAGTTCACACCTGGCATTAGGCATGGTGCACCATAGAGTCCTTTTCTACTGGCAGCACTTCTCTACAGGGACTAGACAAGCTGTGTGCATGTGTGTGCATTTGCACATCTGGGTCAGCAATGGGTGCAACCTAAAGCAGCATTCATTAGAAGGGGTGTCCACAAATATTTGGACGTATAAATGCAAATAGTGTAAGATTTGGTAACTTATGAAAATCAGAATGAAATGCTGCTTGATAACACTCCTACAGAAAGTAGTGGTGGTTCTTCATCACTGTGTTCATCATTAGAACATCTCCAAAGTTCTCCTCATGGAGTCTAGTGTTATTTAGAGTTCTCCTCAGATCAACACCTGGTTTGGTAAATCAGGGCTTAATGATGGTAAATCAGGTGAGCTGCAGATGGAATTGGACAAATCCATGCTGTGCTGGACTTGACTGGGGGCAAACAGGAGAACTCTGGAACCACGGTTGGGTCTTCGGACTAGCTCTTGTTCCTTTTTACTGGGTTTCTGTTTACCTGCATCTGTTCTAATAAGATCGGGAGTTTTTACAGTAAGAACGGTTCCTCAGTTTTGTGTGGAAGCAGAAAAGGAGGCATTTGATCAGAGAGGGCTTCGGCTTCGGGCTGATATTAGAAGATAATGGTGGATCAGATATTGAAAGGAGCACAAAGGAATGAGTCTGATCTGATAGAGTGCTGTGTTATTGATTACAGAGTTGGGTTGTGAGTTTGACACCCAGGTCAGGTTGGCTAAGCTGCCACCGCTGGGCCTTAAGCAAGGCCTTTTAACCGCCCCCCTGCTCCAGGGGTGCTATGGTATGACTGACCCTGCTGTGCTCTGACCCCAGCTTTCCAAGCTAAGATATGTGACGAGAATGTATGCACTCAAGTGTTCTGTGTAGATTTTGTAAATAAAAATAATATTTTACGTCAAGATGTGCAGAAGTGTGCAAAAAACAACAAAAAAATTAATTAACAAAAAATAAAATTAAAATAAAGATGGAAATAAATAAATAAATAATATATATATATTTATTTATATATAAACGTATAAAGACGCAATTATTCTCCACCCAATTACCCAACCCACTCATTAGTATTCTCCCCCCATCACATGTAATGCTCCAGACACTGGCAGGGTGAGGGTGAGGACTGACACATGAGCAACCAGCCACCGCCTCTTTCAAACCACCGCCGATGCAACATCACCAGGCAACCAACGCACTTGGAGGAAGGCACCGGGTACCCAGTTCTGATGTAAGGGTTAGCAGATACCCATGCTGGCCAGCATCATGTGGAAGTGATGTGGGGAGAGTGAGAGAGACATTTACCCACCACAGAGAGACCAAGGCCAACTGTGCTCCCTCCAGCTCCGGCTGCTGATGCCTTTAACCAGCTATAGACAGTTTTTACTAGCTTCTTCACTCTCTCACTTCTCTATTACTATAAAGTGGTTCTTCTATGGCTTTGCTCAATGAACCTTTTGTTGCACCTTTACTTTTAAGAGTGTACATCCAATTAAACAGGACTGGTTCTGCTCTGTAATAATCACAATACTTTATAATAATGACAAAACTTGATTATTAATATATGCACTAAAACCACTTAAAGTAAAGCTTCAGTAGGAATCCAAAATGTGGTTCCTCCAAGTCTTCACTCCAAAGAACCTCCACTCTGTCACCTTCATTGTTGTTTCTGATTGTATATAAGTAGTGGGAGAATGCGACGAGTCGAATGTGGAGCAGATCCAGACTCCACCAGACTTCTAAGAGTTAAAAAGCCACTTCGGCAGCATTTGAAGACTAAAAGCCCTGAATGTGGTAATGAACAGCGGCTCTGAATGCAGAGTGAAGTGGCTGGGGAGCGCTAAAACCCTAAAAAAGCCACCTTTGAATGCGCCTGGAACGGAGCCAAGTGCACCCCATACTCCCCCCCACCCATCCAGTTCCTCGTCATCTCCAGGGGCCCGAGCCGCAGCTACAGCTGCAGAGTGAATGACAATGCGCCCCTGCGAACGTCTGCTCGCGCTCGGCGCAAAGCCGCGAGGGCCCCGTTTCCCAAACACATGGTGCCTGATATCACTAACCGAGGAGCTTTCAATCTTTATTTACCTAAAACAAAAGAGCCCCGAGCCTTTAGAACCAGAGACTGGCCATCTTAAAGCCCACGGCCCCCTCCGGCTGCAGGGGCTCCACCATTGTGCGACTTGGATCTGAAGCTATTATGGGAGTGTAAATGATTTCGGCAGGAAGTTGCAAATTGTATAAATATTTAGCGTCTAATATAAGAACGAAAAAAAAGGAGGGAAAAGCAAAACAAACGGAACGGCAAAGGAGAGGAAACAAAGGAAGTCTAATGACAGAGCTGGGCCCGGGCCAAGCGCGCACGGCTGACTAAATCCAAACACAAAAGGGATCTTGGAGCGAATTTGGGCACTAACTGTGGCAATAACAGCGCACACAGAACAATGAGGCAACAAAAACACCTGGAGAGGATTCAAGCAGGGGGACGAGGGGCGGGGGGGTAAGCATAATGAGAAAATTTTGTTCACTGCCAACGTGAACTGCTTTCTGTGAATGTTTGAGAGGGTTCGGACATCTAAATCACGTCGTATTGCTATTGTCTCGTGCGTTACTTTGATGTTTTATTCTGCAGTTGAAACAGAAGCCAGGCCTGAAATGGAAGCCCACTGCTTTGTGTGCTTTCATACAGTGTCCGTCAGGCCTTCTGGAGAACAGACAGTGAAGGCATGACGGGATCCAGCTACTTGGGATGTTGCGGTATGTGTATTCGTACCAAACTGTCACGGTATGAACGTCGCGATTAGGTGCGCACAGTCATATGGAGAATACACAGTGCGAGGTAAGCTGTAGACTAGGGGTGGGCAACAGAAGCATGCAGTTTTTTTTTGTTTTATTTTAACAGGAAATGAATATTTTTTTATATCTAACAAATATTTTAGATTAGCCAATTACCAAACCCACTCATAGTCCTCCGACACATGCACAACATCGCCAGGCAACCAACTCTCTCAGAGGAAAGCGCCGGGTACCCAGCTCTGATGCATCGGCTAGCCAGATGCCCTCACCGGCCAGCATCACACTGGGGTGAAGTGGGGAGACTAGAGAGACATCTGCCCACCCAGAGAGAGCAAGGCCAATTGTGCTCTCTCAGGCTCCGGCAGCTGATGGCAGGCAGCATCACCGTAGACTCGAACCAGTGATCCCCCTCAGAATCCAGGGGTCCAGCACAGTTTACTGATTTCCCTGCTCTAACAGACCTACTATAATTGGGTCTTGAGCAGGACTGGAAGTGCTCGCCCCCTGCTGTAGACAAAGCACTCACATGGTGAACGAACATTAGCCACGTTTACACGTTCACAAGTGCGAGATTCACCCGGAAACCTTCCGCTGCAAGCTGTTAGCAAGTAAAGTGGGATTTGTATGGTTTTGTGGGAATTGTAGTGGATGTACACATGTTATAATATACCTTATGATTATGTATTGTAGTCTCACTGGCAGACAACAGCTCAAATGCACTTGGTTTTCTTTGATTTTCTCAGATTTTTTCTCTCACACTACTCTGCATGTCCTTAATCAAGTAAAAAATGACTTGCTTTTTTCCACCTTATTTATAAGAGGCATGTAGAGTTTTGTCCTTTTTTATGAACTACCTGTTTTTAAATATAATAATATAAAATCTTAAAGTCAGATAGAGAGCACTGAAGCACTGCAAACAAAAAATCATGGTTTTAATGGTACAGTTGTTGTACCATGTTCCCAAACTACCTTGAGGGTATCGCTCCAGTCACAGTTTGGTACCTTTTATATTTAATTAATGATAATAATAAAAGTTTCCTTTCTGGAAGTGTGTTTTCTGTCTTGTAGATGTTTACAGTACTGTATAAGATTCGTTTTGAAGTTGTTAAGTTTTTGAGTTGGGGATGACGAGATGGGGTGGTGATCATCCACCATCCTGATCTCACTAATTCCTCTCATATCGCAGAATTCAGTCAAATCCTCACAGCAACGCTCCTCCTCCAAAATCTAGTAGAAAGCCTCCTTCCCTGGACAGCAGAGACAGTTACTCCAACAAAAGCAGGATAAGCTCCTGATTTCAGAAGAATCAATGAAATGAGCAGGTGTCCTCACAGCAGTGTGAATTCTCAGGGCCCTTTTTCCATCCTCAGCCTTCACAGAGAAGACGACCTTGTGGTCAGGGTGTGTGTAAGGGCTTGATAAGACTTGATAGCAACTTAATGGCTTCCATCCTGTGTGTGTGTGTGTGTGAGAGAGAGAGAGAAAAGAGAAAAACAGACAGACAACAAAACACCACACACCACAAAAGTAAGCATCAAACCACACAAACACGGCCAGCGCTCATCAGGTATGACGCACTGCCATCAACGAGGCCTCAGAACCCCCTGCGGCTTCCACTCGCCACGGCAACCATCAAATCCTGCAGATTGTCCAGTAATTCCTCTTAAAAAAGACGCTAAACCTGTCCCGGCCTGATTGCTCTTAGAAAACAGACGCAGACTTCCCAGACAAAGGTGTGTCTGCCTGTAAGTGGCTGTTGGGAAGGTGTTTAGTCTGAGACTTTAGCAAGGGGGCTTTGTAGTGGTCGGACGCACACCGGAGCCATTTCCACATTCCCCACCGTAAAGCACTGGGGATTTATGGAAAACTCAGGAGCCCTGCGTTTGTGTTTTTGCTGTTTTCCCCCTAAGCTGCAATTAATGATGCCTCGGTGTGTTTAATGTCGACTTAGCCTTATGGAAATAATCACGCTACGTGAAGCGACGACAGAGGCCAGACAAAAGGAGGGCTGCTAAACAAGACAACAACAAAGGGGAGCTTGTGTAACTCAGGTTGAACAGTGTTATTTGGGGGGCCTTGCTTGATATGTGGGCGGGTGTGCGCGACAGTAAAGCAGGTAGGGTGGTCGTTCACGTGGAAAACATTGTCAAAAAGGGTGCGTTTCTTAGATCTAGTGGAGACAGAAAGTTTGTGGACACCCCCTCTAATAAATGCATTCAGCTACTTTAAGTTGCACCCATTGCTGCTGACACAGATGTAAATGCACACATACAGCTTGTCTAGTCCCTGTAGAGACTTGCTGACATTAGAATAGGACACTATAGAGCAGATCCATGAACCATGAACCTCATGGCACCGTGCCTAATGCCAGGCGTGGGCTAGAGGGGTATAAAGCCCACCAGCATTGAGCTGTGTTTTTCTGGAATGATGGATGGTGCTCCTTCCAGTACTTTTGGGCTGAGTTGGGGTGGTGATCATCCGATATCCTGATCTAATTAATGTTGCTTTTGTCCTTGAATGCAATCAAATCCTCATAGCTCCTCAATGCTCCAAAACCCAGTAGAAAGACTTCTTCCCTGGACAGTAGAGACAGTTACACCAACTAAAGAGGTGTCAGGTGTCCCAATATTTCTGTCCATATTGTGTATGCATATAAAAAAACTAGGTGTTTTCCATTGTAAGAGCGTAAGGGCTCTGGAACTCTGAAAATGAGCTGTAGATGCCTGGAAGAAACCACGACGTATTGCAGTCTGATTTCTTTTCACAACTGATAGGAAAACACTTGGAGTTTTCCTCAGACAATGTGTCACACTCAGGGAAATACCCAGCAGAGACAGAGAGTGGAAAATAAGCTGGCTTATTAATGTCCCGTAACAATCCACTGTTTCCACAGCACAAGACATTACATCTACAGGTTCTCCGTCACTTCTCTTTTTCGCTCAAAAATGACAGCAATCTTTGCTTTCTATCGGATCTGCAATATCTGATGACAGCGATAGGACACCGAGGCCTACATCAAATACCTTTGGGATGAGTTGGAGCTGGAGTTTGTGATCCAGAACTAATCATCTAACGTCAGCACCTGACCGCACTTATGCTCTTGGGACTGAATGCCATAAAATCCTTACAGCAATGTTCCAGTATCTAATATAAAACCTTCCAAGAAGAGTAGAGGCAGTTACTGCTGTAAAAGGGGGACAAACGTCCTGTTAATACCCTGGATTAAAAAAAAAACAACTCTGGGCCGGCAGGCGTCCACAAACTTTTGGACACATAGCGTATCTAAAGCAATACAGCGGAAACACTGATGTGTGTGAACGGACACTGTTGACTCTCAGGGTCATTCTGTTTGTTTGAACCGAGTGGCAAATATACTGAAGGAGTCCTCGCTCTCTCGCTTGCTCTCTCGCTTTCTCTCTCTCTCTCTCTCTCTCTCTCTCTCTCACACACACACACACACACAGTCTTTTGAAGCTGCCACCCACAGTCATAGAGTCAGTATAGCTGAGCAGCTGCTCCTGATTACTCATGTTTACAGTGAGCATCGGGCATCTGCTGAGTGCAATCTAACACACACACACACACACACACACACACACACACACACACACACACACTTACTTTCACACTCTGCACAAACACAAACACACACACACATACATTGATGTTAGTGCTCACACTGCCTTTCACACACCTCACACTCTGTGAAAGCATGTAAACATGTGACAATGTAAATGAGTACAAATAGTACACACAAATACCCCCCCCCCACACACACACACACCCACACACACTTAGGCATCCAGTGTTTTCTTTGTACCACTGCTTTCTTTGAAAAACGTTTGAAGACACTTTATTTATTTATTTATTTATTTATTTATAGCTATATATGCTACATGGACAAAAGTATTGGGACATCTGTTGGGACAAATAGTTCATCCTGCTTTTGTTGGAGTAACTGTCTCTATTTTTAGGGAAGAAGGCTTTCAACTAAATTTTGAAGGGGAGTTGCTGTGAGGATTTAATTGCATTCAGCAACAAGAGCGTTAGTAAGGTCAGGATGTTGGATGATCACCACCCCAACTCATCCCTCACTCCCCACCTCATCCCAAAAGTACCGGATGGAGTACCATCCATCATTCCAGAGAACACAGTTCTTCCACTGCTCCACAGCTCAATGCTGGGGGGCTTTATACCCCTCTAACCCACGTCTGGCATTAGGCAGCATGGTGCCAGTGGGTTCATGTTTATCTGCTCTAGAGAGTCAAATTCTATTGGCAGTACTTCTCTACAGAGACTAGACAAGCTGTGTGTGTGCATTTGCACATCAGGGTCAGCAATGGGTGCAACCTAAAGTAGCTGAATGCATCTATTAGAATATGTGCTCCAGAGGGTCCTAGTAGTATCTAATAGTATGATGCTGCACACTAAGAAGACTAGTGTGTGTGTGTGTGTGTGTGTGTGTGTACTATTTGCTTTGCAACCACATGGAAAATCTCTTCCTTGTATTTATGCAAAACACATCTAAGCTCTTTTGAACTCCAATTAGCAGCAACAATCACAGGCTTCCTGTTGATATCTCTGTCCTTCCTGTTCGGTGACCAACAGCCAGTTAGAAAGAGAGTTTGATACACAAAACATGCTGAACTCTCTCTCTCTCTCTCTCTCTCTCTCTCTCTCTCTCTCTCTCCTTATCTTTACACACTCCCCCCCTAACAAACACACACACACATTCTCATCCACACAGACACAGCGCTGTTGATCTAATTATAACTGGCTATTCACACAGCGTGTTAGTGTCTTCGCACATTGTGTCGTTCTCCTGCCTCAGACCTTTTCGTTAAAGGTCAGCATGTTTGATGGCGTCCAGCCATTGCCACAGCCCCCGGCCCGCTCGACCTCGTCCAGGGGGCGACCCAGCGGCACTCTGCAAAACATTACCAGCTCCTAACACGTCCATCGGCAAAACGCAGTGTGATTTACGACTGCTGGAATACTAAGCAGAAAGGGTTCCATATAGTACTGACAAGGGGGTTTTCTGACCCCTTTTTGCTGCTATACATAAACCATAGTTTAAAAGGTTTGATGAAGACCCCTCTAAAAAGAAAAGCCTCCAATCTCCAAAGCCTCCAAAGTGAAAAATGGACAAAATTGGAGATACAAGGTTTTTGTGTGACGGCAATGATGTGGTTCTTTGGGTTGTCACGGTTCCACGGAGACCTTCAGTCTTTAGAAAGAATATGGGAATATGGGAGTTCAGAGGTTTTGTTGGACAAATGTTTGTGGACAGCCCTTCTAATGAATGCATTCAGCTAGATACTTGCAAATGCACACCCACACAGACACAGCTGGTCTAGTCCCTGTACAGAAGTACTGCAAATACAATCTGAAAAGCTTCTTAAACTGGCAAAGAAACATTTTTTTTTTTAAATGAAAGAAAACATCCATGTTGTTGCCGTCACACAAAGATTTGTATCTCTAAAAATGCAATTTTACAGGAAAAACTAAAAACCTTCGTAGCTTTTAATGGAAGTCAATGTAAGAAGATTTTATTCCAAGTAATTTTTAAGCATTTCTATTGGTCCAATTTCCATGGAATTCTAATACAAGGTAAATAACAACTAGATTCAAACTATGTTAAAAAGTAGAAAACAGACAAAAATGGAGATACAAGGTTTTTGTGTGACGACAATGATGTGGTTCTTTGGGTTGTCACGGTTCCACGGAGACCTTCAGTCTTTAGAAAGAACCTCTGAAGAACTCAATTGTTAAGACTGCAGGGGTGCCCCAATATGGGAATCGTCTGGGGTCTGAGTACCACTACTTGTTGACATTAGAGTTAAGAGGTTTTGTTGGACAAATGTTTGTGGACAGCCCTTCTGATGAATGCATTCAGCTAGATACTTGCAAATGCACACCCACACAGACACAGCTGGTCTCGTCCCTGTACAGAAGTACTCCACACACAATATGACTGTCTGGAGCAGATAAAGATGAACCTGCCTTCACTAATGCTCTTGTGGGTAAATGCCATCAAATCCTCACAGTAATGTTCTAGCCTCTAGTGCGAAGTCTTCTCAGAAGACTAGAAGCGGTTCCTGCAGGAACCAGGGAGCGAACCCCAACCAGTAGTCTTGATTTCAGAAGAAATGCTGGAGGAGCAGGTGTCTGCAAACTTTTGCACACATACTTACACAAACTGTAAGTTTTAAATTGACCCCAGAGTCCAGGAGTCCAGGAGTCCAAGAGTCCAGGACCTTGCATGCACCAGTGCTGTCAAACATCTACTACCTTCTCCTCGCTGTCCTCAGAGAGACTCCTCATTATGCACCACTTTTCTGCTGATTCTCGGGCGATGGTGGAGGACTTAATGGAGAAAAGGAAGAAGTGGGGTTTGGAGAGGAGGAGGGAGGCTGTTCAACTTCATTAAGTGTTCATCTATTATCAGCTGATTTCTTCCCTATTATCCCACCGTCCTGTAGGAATCCTATTTCTCCCCCCATCAAATCCCATTATAATTTTGGAGGAGCGTTCCGCTTATCTGTCACCTGAAGCCCGAGAGAGGGAAGACACTAATGGGCCTGTGTGAGGAGGGCTGAGGCTCTGGAGACCCCACAGCCACATCCAGCCCTTTACTCAACTGCTTCTCCTTTCTTCTCTTCTGTTGTCTTTGTCTTCTTCTCCTTCTCTGTCTGTTCTCTTCTCCTCATATCTCTTACACTCTCTTTTCCTCTCTCCTTCCACCTCTCCTTCCTCTCCTCTCTTCATGTCTTCACTTTTCTTGGCGTCTTTTCTCATTTTTTCTCTTCTCCTCTTCTGTCCTCTTTTCTTCTCTCATTTCTTATCTTTTCTTCTCTCACGTCTTCCCGTTTTCCTCTCTTGTCCTCTCGTGTCTTCTCCTTTCCCCTCTCGTCTTCTCTCCTCCTCTCTTGGCTTTTCTCCTCGTGTCTTCTTCTTTCCTCTCATCTTCACCTCTCGTGTCTTTTCCCCGTCTCGTGTCTTCTCCTCTTTTCTCCTTTCCTCTCTTCTTCTTTTCTCGCGTCTTGTGTCTTCTCCTCTTTTCTCCTTTCCTCTCTTCTTCTTTTCTCGCGTCTTTTCCCTGTCTCGTGTCTTCTCTTCTCCTCTCCTTTACTCCTGTCTTCTCCTCTCTTGTCTTTTCACCCTCGTGTCTTCTCTTCTCCTCTATTCTTCTCCTCTCCTCTCTTTTCACCCTCGTGTCTTCTCTTCTCCTCTATTCTTCTCCTCTCTTCTCTCATCTTCTCTTCTCCTCTCCTCTCTTTTCTCCTTGTGTCTTCTTCTTTCCTCTCGTCTTTCGCCTTCTCTTCTCCTCTGTTCTCCTTTACTCTCGTGTCTTCTCCTCTCATGTCCTTTCCCCTCTTGTGTCTTCTCTTCTCCTCTCTTCTCTAGTCTTCTCCTTTCCTCACTTCTCTTTTCTCTTCCCCTCTCATGTCTTCCCTTCTCCTTTCCTCTCTTGTCTTTTCTTCTCTCATGTCTTCTCTTCTCCTTTTCTCTCTTCTCTTCTCCTCGCTTCTCTTCTCCTTTCCTCTCTTCTCTCGGCTTCTCTTCTCCTTATCTCTCTTTTCTCGGCTTCTCTTCTCCTTATCTCTCTTTTCTCGGCTTCTCTTCTCTCGGCTTCTCTTCTCTTTTCCTCTCATGTCTTCTCTTCTCCTTTCCTCTCTTCTCTCAGCTTCTCCTTTCCTCTCTTCTCTCGGCTTCTCTTCTCCTTTCCTCTCACGTCTTCTCTTCTCCTTTCCTCTCTTCTCTCGGCTTCTCTTCTCCTTTCCTCTCTTCTCTCAGCTTCTCCTTTCCTCTCTTCTCTCGGCTTCTCTTCTCCTTTCCTCTCACGTCTTCTCTTCTCCTTTCCTCTCTTCTCTCGGCTTCTCTTCTCCTTTCCTTTCTTCTCTCGGCTTCTCTACTCCTTTCCTCTCTTCTCTTCTCCTCTCTTCTCTCGGCTTCTCTTCTCCTTTCCTCTCTTGTCTTTTCTCCTCTCATGTCTTCTCTTCTCCTTTCCTCTCTTGTCTTTTCTCCTCTCATGTCTTCCCTTCTCCTTTCCTCTCTTGTCTTTTCTCCTCTCATGTCTTCTCTTCTCCTTTCCTCTCTTGTCTTTTCTCCTCTCATGTCTTCCCTTCTCCTTTCCTCTCTTGTCTTTTCTCCTCTCATGTCTTCCCTTCTCCTTTCCTCTCTTGTCTTTTCTCCTCTCATGTCTTCCCTTCTCCTTTCCTCTCTTGTCTTTTCTCCTCTCATGTCTTCTCTTCTCCTTTCCTCTCTTGTCTTTTCTCCTCTCATGTCTTCTCTTCATCTTTTCTCATTCCATGTTAATCTTTCATTTTCTTTTCTCTTGTTTTCGTCTTTTCTATTTTTCTTGATTCGTCCACCCACCATCCTTTTGTAGGTACGGTCAGTATGGACAGTAATCAGAAAAGAACATTGTAATGTAGTATGAATTATTTCCCACTTTGAGTCCCACTTGGAGTGCAGGTTCTGTAGAAAGTACACACCAAACCTGGATGCTGGAGTTGGGGAGTCAATCTTGATCATGAATGTAAATGAATTAAGTGGAAATGTAATCCATTATGTAACTCACTAATGTAATTAATTTGAATTGTAAAACCTACAGTAAAATGACAGCAATAGCTCTGGACCTGCTCTGTACTACCTCAAAACCCACAGCCATTAGCTTGTGTCCTGCCCCTGTTTTTTCAATTTATCAACTTCAATTACAATATCCCCTCAGTTATCAGTGCTGCAACGCAGCTGTCTGTGCTGTGTGTCGCGTCTTTCTCAATCAGCTAAATAGAACACTTCCTTGCTGCATTCTTCTCTGACAGGACGGCGTGACTGTGTCCAGAGCTGTCCCTGCACTTCCTGTGTCCAGAACCCTCTGGGGCACAGCTGTTCTAGGAATCTCTATTTAACAAGAGATGAGCTCACATCCTGGTAATCAGGGCAGGGGGTGTGATGCTAAAAACAGGGCTCCAATCAAGTCTGGGCGGACGCCAGAGTTCCCTTGTCACACAGTGGCTCAGTGCCGCTGTACTACAAGCCATGTGTATCACAGAGCACTGCAGAAAGGGTAGGAACACTCTACCCTAGAAAGAGGTGTCAGTAGCATCATTCAGACGCCAATCAGCTGAGCTCAAGATGACTGGCGTCTGACTGTGGTGAGTGACAGCTGACTAGTAGGGGCAAATACAGTGTAATACCTCGCAGCTTCTAGAGATGAAATATAGTCTAGAAGCAGAGGTATCTAAGTGTATAAAGGATTTCAGCAGCGGGTGGAACTTGGGTGTCTTGATTGCTGAGCTATGAAAACTGGAGCACTTTCCTTGACTGTGCATTAGTTCCAGAACATAAACGCTTGTTGCAATTATCAGCAAAGCCTGTAAATACACTCCACGCACACCCCAGACAAGAGCAGGACACGTTCATGACCTCAGCAAAAAAAAAACAGAGCAAAATATCAGCAGATGCCATGTGATACAGTGCATTAACCGGTACTCCATTGGCTTATTTTGGCTTAGTTTTAGTATAGTTAAACACTTTTATAAGGTACATACTGTACATTATATACAGTATATTTTATAGGTATGTACATAAAATATGAATAATTGTATATTAATATATAAATCTACAGTATATTATATATAATAAACAAATTAAAGTGTCAAATCCATTATTACAGTCATATATACAACAATAAGACAAAAGCAATTATCATAGAACTACATGAAATAAGGTGGATAATTATATTATTTGCTTGTAATAAATTAAGTCGTTAAGTTGTGTAATTTGTCATGTAATTAGTTATTATTAATAATGGCACAGAAACAAATCTGCTAATCAACGCAGATCATTAACAGCAGGCTATGGTCACATAAGCCACAAAGCTTAATAACAGCAATCATTACTTGATCATCAGAGTTTTTAATAACTGGGTTATCTACCATATGATTGGTAAGACATTCACAATCAAAGTCTGTAGTCGCCACTGCACTAGTACTGTACTAATATTTATAGTTACTACTGAACTACTATCTGTAGTTACTACTGTACTACAAATTATTAATACTAATATTTGCAGCCACCACTGTACTAGTACTGTACTAATATTTATAGTTACTACTGAACTACCTGTAGTTACTACTGTACTACTACATTATTAATACTAATATTTGTAGTCACCACTGTACTAGTACTGTACTAATATTTATAGTTACTACTGTACTACTACATTATTAATACTAATATTTGTAGTCACCACTGTACTAGTACTGTACTAATATTTACAGTTACTTCTGAACTATCTGTAGTTACTACTGTACTACCACATTATTAATACTATCATTTGTAGTCACCACTGCACAAATATTTATAGTTACTACTGAACTACTATCTGTAGTTACTACTGTACTATAAATTATTAATACTAATATTTGCAGCCACCACTGTACTAGTACTATACTAATACTTATAGTTACTACTGAACTACTATTTGTAGTTACTACTGTACTACTACATTATTAATAACAATATTTGTAGTCACCACTGTACTAGTACTGTACTAATATTTATAGTTACTACTGAATTACTACAGTATTCATACTAATATCTGTATTTACTACTTTAATGCTGCTGTACTAATCTGTAGTTACTACTGTACTACTATCTGTACTCACTACTGTACCACTACAGTATTAATACTGTACTAATATCTGTAGTTGCTACTGTACTACTGTAACAGTGCATGCATGTCTATGTTTATGGTCAAATAGATCAGTATAAGTAATTAGAGCATGCTCTGTGTTGCTGTGTTTCTATCTCAATAGCTTAATGCTGCCCTTATTGTTGAATGCCCTGTGTTTTAACACCCAATTCAGCCTATGCTTTGTTATGGAAACGGTCATATTTGATCATTGTGATCAGAGTAACTATAAAAAGAGGCTGACGCGTGCCGTTTATTCATGTTGGTGTGGATGCTAAATAAACACAATATCAAAAAAAAATGAATGTACATATCACACAAATGCTACAGCAGCAGGAAGAGTGGCTTTTTTGCACTGATCCTGACATGAACCAGAGAACTATGCATTTTATTACAGACATTTTTAGTAAAATAACAAACAATAATGTACAACTGTCTAAAAATCTAAAACTAACCTGAACCACAGCTACTTAAAAAAAAAAGAACAAGAGTATGAGGGTGAGAGAGAAAGTGCTGTTCTGCACCACTCAACCCTCTTCCACACCTCTCTATCTCTGTGCAATATTAGTATTCTACAGGAAGCCTCAGCACTCAAGGTTACCCTCACTCTAAACTGCTGAAGATAAAAAAAACTGTCCTCCTCATTAGCATCTGTGGGTAAAACCTAGCTAATCTAATTCACACTTATCCCTCTCGCTGTGACATCTTGCCCCCATTTTTCTATTCTTTCCCCCGGTAAAGGTTGCGACCTCATTTTCTGAGCATTTTCTCCCTTAAATCTGCTTACAAATCAGAGTTTCCCAGAAAATAAGGGCTGCTTTAGAGGGCCATCTCTTAACCCCCCTTTCTTTTCCTTGAAGTTAATTGAATGCAATAATAGATGCTGCCAGAGAGGTGCACGGATCTAATAATAGGAACGGCAGTATATTGTGTGACTTTGGAGATCTTGTTTAGGACTTCCATATGATTACAGGCTGGTTTTAACAAAGGGGGCTTTTTAAGAACACTATGTGAGGTATTCAGCTGTTCTACACAAATATCCATGGGCCTCATTCAACAATAGCATCCTTGGATTTTTCAGAATTTCAGTCAACTTGTCAGTTAATTACCACACAAAAAGTAGGTGTGTTTGGGTAGGGCACCTACCAAAGTTCTCTGAAGACCAGCTCCAGGACTGGAGTTGTGCACCCCTGATTTAAGGGTTCTACATACTTCTGAAAAAAACGGTTCTTTGACTCTTAGCAATAGTTGAATTATTTTAGGTGCTGCATAGAACCATATTTTAAAAAATCTTTATAAACTCTATATCAGACGTTTTTTATCATGCAGAAGAACTGTCTTTACTAAAGAACCATTGAAAAATCTTTCATTTAGTTCATGAATAATCCAGAAAATTACACATTTTTATTTCCTTAAATGGGAATTCCATCAATTCCAGCTATTAAACATTCAGTTCCTGAAGGTGATAAAGGTGTTAAAAGCAAGAAAAATGACTAGAGAGAGACACTTCGACAAGAACCAAACTGTGATGGCTAGACGACTGGGTCAGAAGATCTCCAAAACATCAGGCAGGTCTTGTTTGGGGAGTTCCTGGTATGAAGTGGTCAGCGTCTCCCAAAAGTGCTCCAAGGACGGACAACCAGTGAGGCCCCACCTCACAACTTCCTTACAGGACTTGAATGATCTGCTGCTAAAGTTAATCTTGGTGCCAGATACCACAGAACACCTTCAGATGTTGTCTAGAGTCCATGCCTTGATAGGCCATAGCTGTTTTGGTGGAACAAGGGGGACCTACACAATACTAGGCAGGTGGTTTTAATGTTATGGCTGATGGGTCAGGTGAACAAGCACTGGGCCAAAGCGGGATAAATGCCAGGTTGGAACGCAGAAAGAAAAGACACAGGCTGACACAAAGGTAAGCCGCAATGATCGCCACAATCTTAGACACAATACCAGACACGGAACAAAGGAGCATGAGGGTTACTTATACTAAACATAGGACTGGAAACACCTGGCGAAGGAGGGGGAACCGACTAGACACAGGTGTGCACAATGATTACCAGGCGGGGAGTAGGGCGGAGACTGAAAACATAAACAAACAGGCAGCCCATGTGACAGGGTCACGCGGGAGAAATGTAAACGAGGATGGGGGGGGCTGTTTTACGTCACGGATGTGTTCAGGTTTAGCCTGGGTCTGGAATAAGTGATCAAAAGGCACTCTGAGGGGTAAGAATGCAGACTCTCACCCATGCTTGAGTTGATGTCTCCATTCTCAGAGTCTGCTCCGTGGTTGTTACTGCCATGGTAACTGTTCATCACCTCCATTTTAATCTTCTTCTTCATGGCTTCTGCTAAAGTGGCAGCTGTTAGACCTGAGAGAGAGAGAGAGAGAGAGAGAGAGAGAGAGGATGAATGAATATGCTGTTCCACTGCATTCAGATGGGGTGACTGGGGAGACCCCTGAAGAACACTGATTGAGCTCACTGTCATATTCCTCAAACCACTTTGAGATGGCTTTGGCTTTGTGAGATGCTGTAAATACCATTACCATCGCCATTAGACAATAGCTGGCAGTGGTGGCTCAGCAGTTAGAGCACCAGGCTATTGATAACAGGGTTGTGGGTTCGATACCCAGGATCGGCAAGCTGCCACTGTTGGGCCCTTGAGCAAGGCCCTTTACCTTCTCTGCTTCCCGGGCGCTGGAGTTGGCTGCCCACCGCTCTGGGTGTGTGTGTACTCACTGCCCCTAGTGCACTTGTGTGTGTGTGTGTGTGTGTGTGTGTGTGTTCACTACCACAGATGGGTTAAATGCATCTGTGGCATTCAGGCCATGATTGGCCATGGCGTTATTGGTATTAAGTTCAAAGTGGGCCAAGGAAACATACACCATCACCTCCACCAGCCGGGACTAGGATTGGTAAAGTTGGAGCCAGATTCTGACCACCTACAATCAGTGGGTCTGTAAACCTCATTCATCAGATCAGGCTACCTTTCTCCAGTCGTGGTGAGCCTGTGCTGAGCCACTGCAGCCTCAGCTTTCTGTTCTTGGCTGAATGAAGAGGAACCTGATGTTATCTTCTGCTGTTTAAGCCCATCTGCCTCAAGGTTGGAGGTGTTGTGCATTCTGAGATGCTTTTCCACTCTCAACAGTTGTATGGAGTGGTCATCTGAGTTACTGTGGCCTTTCTGTCAGCTCCAACCAGTCTGGCCATTCTCTGTCGACCCTCTCTCATCCACAAGACGTTTCCATCGTCAGAACTGCGGCTGACTGGATGCTGTTTTTCTTTATTCCACCATCCTGAGTAACTCTAGAGACTTCAGACTGTTGTGCTGAAAATGCCAGGAGATCCGCAGTCCCATAAATATACAGATAGACAGAGTGTCTGCGCCATTACTGTCCAACAGTACAGTCAGTAGATCAGCTCTTGCGTCACTGAACACTCGCAGAGAACTCTGGGATCAGTGTTTCTCCATCAGTGATGTATGGAGGATGATAGACTCAAGGTGGGCTGGATAAGATCCCCCAGTACAAGCTAGTAATTAGCATTCATGCTGTCAGGCACCTGCCCAACGTCACAAGTCTCCGCTTACACACACTTTGCCAGGGTGGGTGTGTGTGTGTGTGTGTCCTCAGTGTTACAGCGTAATTCAATTAGGCTCAGATTAGCATCCCTTCACTGCACGGAAAGATGATGCTGAGTACAGGGCTATAGACTCCGCTCCCTCTTCCTCTGCTCACCAGCCAAAAACGTCAAATCGCTGTTTTTCCAATAATCCCCAAAACCAATTCTTCTGCATTTCCTGTGAGGATTTGATTGCATTCAGCGACAAGAGTCTTCAGTGCGGTCAGCATGTTGGACGATTACCACCCTACCTCATCCCCAACTCATCCCAGAAGTACTGGATGGAGCACCAACCATGATTCCAGGGAACACTGGTTCTACTGCTCCACAGCTCAATGCTGGGGGGGCTTTATACCACTCTAACCCATGCCTGGCATTAGGTCTTAGGCATTAGTGCCATTACTTTCATATTCATCTGCTCCAGAGAGTCCATCTGCACATCTGTGTCAGCCATGGGTGCAACATTAAGTAGCTGGGGCGTCCACAAACAAGTGACATTTCTGACTTGACTCTGCTGGGATGCTCTACCTTCCGATTCTGAAATCTGATTGGCTCTGATGGCTCCCCGAGCTGACAATAAGATTCCGCTGTAAATGGTCTGGTTTTGAGGTTCACTCCAGAAAGACATGGGTGCTGAACCCTGAGCCAGAGTGGCAGGTGCTGGGAAGCGGCATCTGGAGAAGCGTGCAGGTCTGGAAGGAGCGTAATCACCGAGCGCAGAGCGTAACGGATTATTTTATGTATCTGCGGAATAAAAACATGTTCCCAGACTCTCCAGGGAAGCACGAGCACTGCGGGGAGGAGAGACCGCTCTCCAGACCAGACTCAAACAGAGTTCTGCTACTTTAGCTGGCTGGCATTTACACTGACTGAAATTGGCTACAGTTTATGTGCAAGTATGAGGTAATTGGCAGCACTGTGTCTATGTATGTGTGTGTATCTTTGTATGTGTGTGTGTATGTGTGTGTGTGTGTGTGTTTTCTCTCAGTTGCTCTCCAAATGCTTTCACAAAATGTCAAGATCAGAGCATGAAAGCCAAGGCCCCCATTCAGCCAGCAGAGAGGACGATATCAAAGCGTTCCTCTTTCTCTCTTTTCAAGCCACTCAAAGAAAAAAAAAAACTGTCCTCTCCCTCTCTCTCGCTCTCTCTCTCACTCTCTCTCTCACGCACTCTCTTTCTATCTCTCTCTCCCTCTCTCTCGCTCTCCTTCCCTCCCTCCATCTCCCCGGAGGCCTTTGAGTTCCCATCTCCATAGCTGACATTGATAGTGTGACCTCTGCTGAAGATAAAAGAAAACTTGAGGTTGGCTGCACTATAGATTCACCACACACACACACACACACACACACTCTTCTCTTTCACTCTCTCACCTGCTCTTTCTAAACGAGTACAAATGCACAGGCTACACTTTCTAGGGCCTGCTTTAAAGGAGTAGAGTGGGGAGAGAGGGGGGGAGGGCAGATTGAGAGTGTTTTCATGCGCACACACAAACACACACACACACAACTACACACACACACACAAACACAAAGCCAAGGGCGGCTCAGATGTCGATGCACAGCAAACACACTGGAAAAGGCGCTGCATTAACTGCACTGCATTCAATAGTGTGCATCTTTAGCTCTGTGGGAGTCAATTACATCAGCACTGCTATGGGTAAAAGTAAGTAAACTGAAAGGCTGAACTGGGCTGATCCGAAGCTAAGGGTTGGAAACACGAGCAGGTTTTACTGTAATCCCGATAAATAATAATCCCAAGGTACCTGTGGGTGTCATCAGTACTTTAGAAGCACTGAACAGAATGCAAGGTTCATGAAACACTGGTTCTTGGAGGGTTCTTCTAGGGTTCTTTAAGGGTTTTTAGATGAAGACAATATAATATGGACTCAAGCTCAACTCTGAGTGGCTCAGCAGACTAAGAAACTATGGCTTAAGGGTCATGAGATCAAATCCCAGGCCTTGCTGCTTCGCCATCAGCAGCCGGAGCCTGAGAGAGCACAGTTGGCCATGCTCTCCCTGGGTGGGTAGATGGTTCTCTCTCTCTCCCCTCATCGGCATCGGCTAACTAGTGACTTCACAAGGCGTCCTGTGGTATCTGGCTCCAAGATGTTAGCAGCAGATCCTTTAAGTCCTAAAAAGTGTGAGGTGGGGCCTCCCTGAGCATCAATAAGCCTTAGGTGCCCATGCTTTCCACAAGCCCACAAGACCTGCCTGATGTTTTGGAGATGTTCTGACCCAATCAGTCGTCTAGCCATCACAGTTGGGTTCTTGTCAAAGTGACTTATGGACTTATGATTCTTATGGTTGCCTATTTGTCCTGCTTTTAACACCTTCATCACCTTCAAGGACTGACTGTTCACTCACTGCCTAATATGTCGATCCCACCCCTTGACAGATGAAGCCACTGTAGGTGAAGATGATCAATGCTTTTTTTTAGCTCACCTGACAGTGGTGATAATGTTATGTCTGATCGCTGGAGCTAGTTCGACTGTGATTTCTGTATTCTCCCAAACAAGCGCTGGCAGATTTGTTACAGGCTCAGGGGTGCTTGTGTATCAGCCATATTAGAGCACACTCATTTAGAGCGCTACGAGTGGGCCTTTTAATCTAATTAGCCCAAACGAGAGATATTTGTTGTGTTGCTTGTGCGAGCCTCGCGGCTACTGTTTACGTGGTGACAGTGCATGCTGGCCTGGAGCCTCACTGTACCACAGCGTCTCGTTTGACCTTTGTCGTTTGTCGTAATTAAAAGGGATTACATTCAGCCCGGAGACTCGCTCACCTCAAGCTGTGTGAAGGAGGCTCCTGAAAGAAACCTTGGGCAAGGTTTCTTGTTGCAGTGGAAAAACCCTGAAACAAAGGCTTCTTCACGGGTTTCTCAGAGAAGGCAACGGTTCTATATACGCTAAATGGACAAAAGTATTCGGACACTTGTTTATTCGTTAGGTAGAAAAGAGTTTATCCTGCTTCTGTTGGAGTAACTGTCTTTGCTGTTCAGGGAAGGAAGCTTTCTGCTAGATTTTGGAGCATGGCTGCCATTGAGGATTTGATTGCATTCAGCACCAATAAGGAGTCCCAAAAGTATTGGATGGAGAAGCTTGAATCGTTTTTGGCCAAGTTAAGAGGTTCTGTGTGACGTTTGCAGTGATCAACTCTTCTCTAGTGTTCTCTAGTAAAGACTTGAATCGCTTGAATCGTTGTTTGCTGGATTAAAGGGTTCTTCTTTATTGATTGGCCCTTTTTCTTTAACCGATTCATTAACGAATCTTAATGGATTACTCTGAGAATTGCCCTGAACTGGATTCCAGCCTAACTCTAGATTTTCCCCTCGTCTTACCTGTGTGAGACATCATTCCTGAAGACATGAGTCCAGAGACAGAGTGGGGCAGGATGTGCGGGCTTTCGGGTGACGTCACGCTCTGGGTCCTTTTGGGGGGTCGTCCGGGTCTGGAGCTAAAAAGAACAGAAAGGAACAGTGCTGGCTGAATATGAGGGAGATTTGACACTATTGTGCTGCAGGGACAAAAGGTATCAGGTATATCAAAGGCCGGAACAACTCAATACACTGAGGAGAGAGGAGAGAACCTGCGCTACACTCAAGAGTATGTCTATTCTTTTACCATGCACACACACACACACACACACACACATACACAGACACACATACATACATAAATACTGTCCATACTGAGACGAAGACACATCCACAATACACAATAAGTGTGAGTAAATGCTCTCAAGGACATTCACTACTCTTTCTCTCTCTAGCTCTTCCTCTCTTTCTCTTGCTCTCTCGCTCTCTCCCTCCCTCCCCTTCCAGTAATTAGATCACACAGTAGCCTCATCTCCCTTTTCCACAATCAGCCATTTTTTCCTCATGAATAATTCAGGGCATGCGCCTCGTTACCTGCTCCTCCGCGTTTGTGTGCCGACTTCATCTCAATTCCAGTTTACATATGCTAAAAATCAACACGGCTCTCCGCCAAACACACAAACATCCTCACTAACCTGGATTTCCTGTCATGTCCCTCACGTTCGTCTAATTACCAGCACGTAGGCAATGCCACGGCAAATCTCTGGAGACCTCCTTCACTTCAGTGTTACACAGCTCTGATACTTTTAATGACTTGTTTGAAAGTTGAGTAATTTATAGACCCATGTTACACTCGTACACTTCATGTTGCTGTGGATACCTACCTCAAACACCTACCTACCTCACATCTATCCGGTTTGTAGACACTGTTAAGAATACTTAACACTTCAGTTTGGTTGTTATGGATGTAACTAACAGTGTCGTTGAGTTTCTGCGTTTTTCCTAACCTCTAGCTCTACTACACTCTCTAAATGATCACCTAGGCCTAGTAGTTTTCAAATAAAGCTTTAAAAAAAAATAAATAAATACATTTTATTTTACTATATGTATGTCAGCTGCCCAGCATCGCAGCATCAGCAGTGTGTTAAGCCCTTACCCTCTGTTAGTTTATATACTAAACATATATCAGTTAATATATATCAATCAAAAAACACATTTAATCTGATTTCTGTATCATTACCTCTAGTTCCAGCCTTTAGTTTATAGATATATCTTTCACTTAATACTTAAATCTATACTATAACAATAGAAATACCTATAACATGACTTTTACTTTAGACTACTATTTTATAGATAAACCTAACACTTAAGACTTAAATCTAGTATTTTATAGCTATAACTGACACCTAACATTTTCTTTATTATTTTATAGATGAGTGAGTGAGGCCTCCCTGAGCATCAACTAACATTACTAGCCTTGAATCCTAGTATTTGGTAGATATAACGAACACTCAACATTTACCATAGTCTGGTATTTTATAGATCTATCTAATATTTAAATCTAGTATTTTAATGATCTATCTAATATTTACACACACAGACAAAAGTAATGAGTTAATGAAAGAAAAACCCACTGGTCACAGAAATAACTTGAATCTGACAAAGGTAATAATAAATAAAATGCTATGAAAATGAACCAATGAAAGTCAGATATTGCTTTTCAACCATGCTTCAACAGAATTATTTAAAAAAATAAACTCATTAAACAGGCCTGAACAGAAATGATGGTACCCTTAACTTAATATTTTGTTGCACAACATTTTGAGGTAATCACTGCAATCAAACGATTCCTGTAACTGTCAGTGAGACTTCTGCATTTTGGCCCACTCCTCATGAGCAAACTGCTCCAGTTGTCTCAGGTTTGAAGGGTGCCTTTTCCAGATGGCATGTTTCAGCTCCTTCCAAAGATGCTCAATAGGATTTAGATTAGGGCTCATAAAAGGCCACTTCAGAATAGTCCAATGTTTTACTCGTAGCCATTCTTGGGTGTTTTTAGCTGTGTTTTGGGTCATTATCCTGTTGCAAGACCCATGCCCTGCGACTGAGACCAAACTTTCTGACACTGGGCAGCACATTTCTCTCTAGAATCCCTTGAGTCTTGAGATTTCACAGTAGCCTGCACAGATTCAAGACACCCTGTGCCAGATGCAGCAAAGCAGCCCCAGAACATAACAGAGCCTCCTCCATGTTTTACAGTAGGGACAGTGTTCTTTTCTGCATATGCTTCATTTTTCCTTGGCAAAAAGTTCCATTTCTGTCTCATCTGTCCTTAGGACATTCTCCCAGAAGCTTTGGAGCTTGTCAACATGTAATTTGGCAAATTCCATTATGGCCTTTTTATGATTTGTTTTCAACAATGGTGTCCTTCTTGGTCGTCTCAACGACTCATGGCGCGATCTGATACTGATGTTCCTTGAGCTTGAAGTTCACCCTTAATCTCTTTAGAGGTCTTTCTGGGCTCTTTTGTTACCATTCGTATTATCCGTCTCTTTGATTTGTCATCACTTTTCCTCCTGCGGCCACATCCAGGGAGGCTGGCTACAGTCCCATGGATCTTAAATATCTAAATAATATGTGCAACTGTAGTCACAGAAACATCAAGCTGCTTGGAGATGGTCTTATAACCTTCACCTTTAACATGCTTGTCTATATTTTTCTTTCTAATCTCCTGAGACAACTCAGCTTCCTCTGGTCCATGTTGAATGTGGTACACACCATGTCACCAAACAGCACAGTGACTACCTGTAGCCCTAAATATAGGCCCACCGACTGATTACAAGATTGTAGACACCTGTGATGCTAATTAGTGGACACACCTTGATTTAACATGTCCCTTTGGTCACATTATTTTCAGGAGTACCATCATTTTTGTCCAGGCCTGTTTAATGAGTTTACTTTTTAAAATAATTCTGTTGAAGCATGGTTCAAAATCAATGTTGGAATTTTTATTTATTATTACTTTTGTCAGATTTAAGTTATTTCTGTGTGGGTTCTTTCATTAATCGAGGGGTACCAACAATTTTGTCCACGTGTATCTAATATTTAAGTCTAGTATTTTATAGATCTACCTAAAACTTAAGACTTGAATTTAGGACTTTTTAGGGCTATAACTGACACCTTACATTTTCTTTATTATTTGGTAGATATTACTAACACTTAATATTTACCTTAGTCAAGTATTTTATAGATCTATCTAACATTTAAGTCTAGTAATTTATAGTTATAACTAACAAATACTACATAAAATGGTAATTTACAGAACTTAACCTTGACTTTAAACTAGTATTTTATAGACAATTTATAACTTTGAATTCTTGCTTTTTATACATTAACACCTAAATGTTAGATGTTAATGTATAAAAAGCAAGGATTATAGAATAGTAATACAGAATAAGCCAAATTAGGGTAAATGTTGTATTTTTATTCATTTAAACGAACATTAAAGACTTAAAGCTAGTATTTTCTAACTATTCTACATATCTAACTACGATTTCCGTTTCTTTATTTCCCCATTTGCTGAGTACCATGTTTAGATTTAGCCTCTTTACTGTTGTGACCATTAGTGTTTGAACACCTTGGCAGTTTATGCTTCCTCCACATGCCCTCCTCCCCACGTGAGCACCAATCAACCCTCATAAAATATTAAACTCACCGTTTGCCCTTTGAAAATCTCCCTCTCTCCATTCCCTAATTGTTCCGTTTCTTTATCCGTCTGCCGCAGAGAGTAAATAAATGAACAACACGGCGATTTTTTTTAATTATCGCAGCGAGTGACCTTTATAAGCCGAGCGGAATTATGACAGGTTTAGCTCTCACCTCGCCTCTTCCACAGCTCTACAGTAGGGAATACATCTGTGTGTGTTGCTATGAGCAGTACAGTACATGGGCAGTAGGACCGTCCACTGCGGAAAACACATGTAGTACTTTAGTTGACCTGATTAAATGTGTACATTAGACACAGGAGTCGACTCCAAAATGAACCGACTCTTCGATTCCAGGTTTTTGAGAATCAAACAAGAGTCTAGTCCAAAGCTTTGGGCTCAATTTCACACACAGAGGTGTTCACGTTTCCTGTAACTGTGTACACATCTGAGATATTCTGCCGTCACTGTCTAGACTTGCTGTCTAAAAAAAGGCATAGAACATACACACACACTCACTCACACATACACACACCACTGGATTTGCTGTATTTCAGTTTGGACAACAAATTGACAAAGAAAAAAAATAGGGGTTTATTAAGGTTCAACAAAGCCTATGAATGAAGCTTTTTTATTCATTAGGCCCTTTATTGGTACATGAAAATGAGAAATAATTGCATTATTATTTGTAATAATGCACAATAAATACTTTACCACCCTGTTATACAGCACATTTCATGCTATTTAGTCACTAATTAGTGAGAATTAGTGATTACAACCTATATAATATATATATATATATATATATATATATATATATATATATATATATATATATATATAAATAATTACAATATCACCTTACAATACAGAAAACGTCTTGATGTATTAGTGATTATTCAACTTTTATTAACTCAAACTCACGTGAAGCAATTCTTTAAACTAAAAATGTACTCTTAGGTAATAAGTCATGCTTAAGAGTTTGCATAACAGGGTGGTAAACTGTTTACTGTGCATTATTACAACAAATAATGCAATTATTATTCTTTGGTGAATAGAACTGCCATTATGCACCAATAAATGTCCTAATCAATAAATCGTAATGTATAGTAAATACATCATTAGGAAATGTTTAATTTAGGCTTTATTTACACCTGGCACTATCCAGAACCCCACAATATGTGTTGCCAATAACACACTAATCACTAAAATTATAGTAAGTTAATGATGCATGTTCAGAACGGTAACAGAGTGGTAACATAAGTGTTTACTGTGCATTATTACAACTAATGAAAATGATTATTAGTGAGTTACTAAACAGAACAGTAAAGGCAATAATAAAGTCATAATTCATTAATAATGTATTAATTAATGAACAAGACTTTGATATTTTTTTGTGTGTTGCTTAAATTAAAGTGCTATTACAAAATGTACTATGTTGCTTACAATCAAACCACACTGCCAATGCTAAAACAGCCCACCTGAAGGAGTTGGGTTAGCCTGTCAAGGTACCTGATAATAGCTTAATTAATACCATAATTATTATTTTGCAAGATCTTAGACTCTTAGAATCGACTCCATTAATTCCATTTACTTGGATTCAGATTTGTTTTGTTTTTCCAGTTTTAGTTTACTTTTGGCCGAACCTACATAAGAAAGAGGCCTTATAGAGTGATTTTGTAGCACACAAGATAGCACACACACACACACACACACACACACACACACACACACACACACACACGTATATATATATATACTTCTATATACACATATAAGTTTAAATTCTTGTTTCTGTGGAGTATTTTACCCAACAAATCTTTACCTCAGTGCCTAGAAGTGAATCAGGACTAGATTCTGCTTAAAAAAGCTGCATTTCTGCATGGCAACAAACAAACAAACAAACAAACAAACAAAAAGATATTTTCTCCTGTCAATCAGTCCAATGTCCCCATAGCAACTAACATCACACGTTTTCCATCATCATACCTAGGGTTCACACAGAGCTAATAAGACATGAATCATGGTCTCTTACACACACACACACACACACACACACACACACACACACACACACACACAAACACACGGTCTTGTAGAGAATTAGATCCTGCCACATTTTACTCTATGGTGCCTTCCACTCAGCTTCTGTCGCTGCATCGCAATGTTTTAAGCTCAAACCCCCCCACACACACACTCACACATACACACACACACACACACACACACACACACACACACACACACACACACACACACTCACACATACACTCACACATACACTCACACATACACTCACACATACACACACACATACACACACACATACACACACACATACACACACACACACTCACACACACGCTCACACACTCACACACTCTCCAGTGCAGTCTATTCCTTTCCAGCAATTGAAAATGCAGAACATGATGCTAACTGACTGTGTGTTAATGCTGTAATCATGAGGAGTTATTACTGTATCAGTGCTAATAAAAGCACAGGCTTCTCCAGAGCACGCACTGTCCTCTCTCCTCCACAGCCGTGCCCAGCGCCTAATGGCATTTTTAATCATTCCTAATGGGCAGCGTTTTAATTAAACCCATACTGACGGCACCAGATTAAATGTGGGTTTAATCCGAGCCATGCAAATGACTAGCTCCGGGAAACGCAGGGAAAGATAGTAAGGCGCGATAGGCATTTTTTTCCCTCTGTCAATCTCAGTGAAATAAATAATTAAATAAAAAGTTAATACTAGCAGTAATACAAAAAAATACACAAAAAGAGAATAAAAAATCTATCCAGAAATTAAATAGCTAAATAGAAATTAAATAATAAAATAAATTAAAAAAAACAAAAAATGCAAAATGAACAATTAACTGTTTTTTAAAGGCTAATACATTAATACAGTCTCTCTTTTTTTAAATGTTAAATGAAATGTAAAAATTAGTAGAAGAAGTATTTTATTTTTGTTTCTTACTATCATGTATATATACATATCATATATGCTCTTCTAATCAATTATAAATACTTTATTTAAAAGGAAATTAAATAAACAGTGTAAAAAAAAGTATCTAAAAACAAATAAATAAAATAATTTTAATCTATTTATTAAATGTATTTATAACATAATTTAATTAGTTATTCATGTATTTATTCATGTTTACTTATATATATTTTTATATATAATGTTATTTAATGTATAACATACATTACTATTTATAAGACAATTAAAATACAAATAAAAACAAATCAATTATATGTATTTATAATTTTGACTATTTGTTCATGTATTTATTTATGTTTATGTACTATATATTTGTCTTATAAATACATATTATATAATATGCATTATTTATTTACAAGAAAAATAAGTAAATGGCATCATGAATAAGATCTGTTACAACAAACAAACAAATAAATAGTTTAAATCAATTTATTATATGTATTTATAACTTTTATGACGATTTATTAACATATTTATCCATGTTTATTTAAAATCTTTTTTAAATAAATGTTATATATCACATATAAGTTTATTTGTTCAAGAAAAAAACCTGTAAACAGTGTCATAAGATCTGTTACAAATCAAACAAAAGCAAACAAACAAACAAACAAATAAAGAAATGTTTAATCACTTTGTCTGTGGAACTGCTGTCGAAGGTTTAACTGAAGGAAAACAGGTCTTTCAATAAACAGTGTAGTTTATAAAAGAGAGGGTGAGAGACAGAGGGACAGAGAGCAGTGAGAGAGGGAGCGAGAGCACGAGAGAGAGAGAGAGAGAGAGAGCAAGAACAAAAATGTGACTTACCACTCAGGGTGCCTTTGAGGACATTTAATTAAAATCTAATCCCACATTCATTAAGGCTCACATAAATTAAGCTGTCATTCATAAGATTTATGGATTCTCATTTGCATACCCCATACAATTCATCAATTACTGGGGTATGAAAGGGCCACAACACCCTCTGGGCTGCCCACTGACCGGCAAACAACAGAGCGGGAGAGGGAGAGGGAGAGGGAGAGAACAGAAGGGCTGTCAAAGTTTTGCCTAATCTAATTGTGCTGGAAATCACTGACAAACATCGCCTGCCTCCGTCCGTCTGCACTTTCCAATTCCACACCACCAGCGGTTAAAGAAACACGTGACCAAACAACATCCTAACACGCTAACAAAGAACGGGAGGCACTATTCACCAATTAGCCTGACCCCATTCACGTAATGCTAACTTGTGGGATGTCGCCGCCATTCACTGGTAGCTTCAGTAGTTTTAGCAACATTTAGACTCCAGCTTCTCTTTTAAAGGTAAAAAAGGTAAAGGTGCAGGTATTTGTCACTGTACAGCAAAATGTGTCCTCCGCATTTAACCCATCTGTGGTAGTGAACACACACTCACACACTCACACACACTAGTGAACTAGGGGCTGTGAGTACACACACACACCCAGAGCGGTGGGCAGCCAACTCCAGCGCCCGGGGAGCAGAGAGGGTAAAGGGCCTTGTTCAAGGCCCCAACAGTGGCAGCTTGCCGAGCCCGGGAATCGAACCCACAACCCTGTTATCAACAGCCCAGCGCTCTAACCTCTGAGCCACCCCTGTCCCTTAAAATGCCCCTTTTAAATGAAGTCTGCCGGCCTGTGCACAAAACCACAGACTTATAGGTCTAGAAAGTTAGCCATCATGTCTTTGATGTTCATCAGATCAGCTAAATGTGACTAAGTACTGGAAATTAGCATCATGTAAATCGCACACCTAAATCAACACACCTTTTTCAGTAATCTCTAATAAACACGACGCTGTGCTTTTTCCCCTTGGTTTGGTTCCTTTACATCAAAAAAATCAGGATGGCATCTGTTTAGCTACAACCTGAGGAGTACACCTGGTTGTTGGGTCGAATTGAGGTCAGATTGTTAAAAGGAAAATGAAGTAAACCCAGTGCTAGAAGTGACAATACAGGAAAACACTCAAAATAAAAAATATGAGATCAGAGAAGACATTATTATTTCATTAATTAGATCATGACATTTTATTTTTGATGTTCTATAGCTTTTTTCAGTTGTTCTAGCACCATCTAAAGCTCTGTCCATCATGTCTGGACAGGTCTGTCATTTCCTGGCTTTTCTTACCTGCTTATTTAAAACCTCTAAAGTTGAACAAGACTCATATATTGTAATTTTCTTTTCCAGTTCCCACCCACTTGCTAGGCCTCCCCTAATCACTCAATGCTTCCAGTGCTGGGAGGGTGAAGGCCAGGGTGTGCGTCCTCATCAGAGTACCATTAAACCATCCACCACTTCTTTTTCTCAACGTCACTGCACAGCTTAACTCGCTTGGAGGAGAACGCGAACTGCAAAAAATCCCGTCACATCCGCTTAACAGACACCCGCACCAACTAGCAGCGCATGAGTGATGGAAGGGGGAAGATGGGCCAACTCTCCGGGTGGCCGTGGCATCATCAGGGCTCGAACCTGCTACCCCGTGAAAATACAGAAGCTCAATCTCATCCTTTAGCTTTGAATAGAATAGATAGTGACTCTTATTGTAAAAGAGATAGAGAGAGATAGAGATACTAGTAAAGAGAGAAAGAGAGAGAGAGAGAGAGAGAGAGAGAGAGAGAGAGAGAGAGAGAGAGAGAGGACAAAGTGAGGTAAACAAACAGAGAGAACGGTGGAAAAAAAAAAAGAGTGCCCGGAACAAGCTTATTAATATGCAGAGCTAATGAAGCAGAGAATAGGAGACAGGTGTGTGTGTACACACCATCAGCATGCACCGCAGAACGACATGTCTATTCCAACCATGCACAGCATCAACAGCAGCAAGCAAACATACATTATGGAATTAGGTTCACCACTGGAAACGATAAACCTGCACACGATACATCTACCAGCTCAATCATCTAATCTGATCTGATCAATGCATTAGCCGTGTTTCTCCAAACATGTCCAAAAATATCCAGACACCCCTTTTAATTAGTGAATTTGGCTACTTATGGGAATCTATGGCTGACACAAGCAACAATCTCCATAGAAAAGCACTGCCATTAACACCAAACACCCACTGCCAAGCGTTGACTAGCTAGGCATGACTCCACCTAGCACCTAGCAGTATCTTCAGGATGAGCTGGAGTGCCAGAGCTACGCATCCAACATCAGCATCCGACCTTACGATTGGCCATCAAATTCCTCACACCAATGTTCTAAAATCTAGAGTAAAG